>NW_019525659.1:209845-210374 GCF_002814215.2 Seriola lalandi dorsalis | reverse complement strand
AAGAAGCTGAAGCAATGACTGAAGATTAAAAGCAGAAATTGTAAGCTGGAGGTTGAATAGCATAAAATGGTTGAAAAAGACCTGAATTGTTGATGAAAAGTTTTACAAACAGCACAAAACTCGACAAAAATGAACAAAATGTACAAAACAGAAAAACATCAAGTTTACTAAGTTTTCTAAATGTTAAACTGGAGGAGCTGCAGTCCATAAACTGCAAAAGCTGAGAACTGAAACATGCTGTTGAAACAGTTGAAAGCCAAATTATTTACTGCCATAGGTGGAAGTAGGAATACAATGCTTTAAAAATGTGAATAAGTAATCATTAGTAATATGAACTGCATCCTAAATAGTAGAAACTTTAATTTAAAATATCAATCAACTGAATAATCGCTTAATAGCTGGAAGTGTTGTGAACACTTCAAAGTTTGAATGAAGGATTTAGCTGAAAGTATGCTCAAGTAGTTGAATTTTAAAGATATAGAAGTTATGAAGGATTGAACATCGTCTCCTTTCACTTACACTGTAAAAA
>NW_019525659.1:202721-209795 GCF_002814215.2 Seriola lalandi dorsalis | reverse complement strand
AGAATCTGTGGAGGGAGCTAAAGATTAGGGTGATGGCAAGGAGACCCTCCAACCTGAAAGAGTTGGAGCTCATCGCTAAAGATGAATGGGCAAAAATAACAGTGGAGACATGCAAAAAGCTGGTCAGCAATTATAGGAAGCATTTGATTGCTGTAATAGCCAATAAAGGCTTTTCTGTTGATTATTGAGAAGGGTATGAATAATTTTGGACATGCAGGCAGTAGGACACACATGTTGCAGCCTGTGACAGAGCACAGTGCAGTCATGCCAGGGCAATTACTGTTTTTACCTTGATTCAATTACGTGTAAATTGCAAGCAAACTGCTACAGAATAGCCACACACACCTCTACACACCAGACTGGTTGGTTATAACATAATTCTGCCTGTTATGTGGGAGACATAACAGGCTCATTTCTTAGCTCCATTATGATGTCATGAGTGATTAGTTTAAAAGTCATATACCAGGTCACTGAGTGTGCTCATGTCTTTCCCTGAGATTCCTGGCTGAGCATAGTGAGCACATGGGCTGTGATCTGCTCAGAGTATTTCACACAGGGCTGTGCAAGGGATTGACTGTTTCACGTCCATAAACTTGCCTGACCCTAACCCTTTGACAGAAAGATAAATCCTTTTAAAAAAAGCCCTTTAGATTTATCTTGGGACTACTGAGGGGGGTCTCAACCCACATGTTGAGAACCACTGCTCTAACCGACTTTTTAATGATGGATAATGGATTTATTTTTCTAAAACACCAATAAAAGTGAACATTTCAGTGACGCAAATATTATATCAGCAGGTTAAGTGCACAGATTCCTCAACATACTGTTTACCAAAAACTTACAGTGATTGAAAATAGCATACTAGTAAATAAAAAGTCAGTTTAGTCTTTGAGTCATGAATAAACTGGTGTCTGTTGATCTGATATATTTATATACTTTTATGTTTGTCTCTGCAGTGCCCAGTGCACCTCCTCAGAACATCACCTTAGAGGTTGTCCTGTCCAGGGTGAGTTTACATTTTTATTCTTTATTCTGCACATCTTTACACTGCAAAAAAAACAACAACAGTCCATTTTGTCATCTACATAAACCATTTAACATTTCTGGCTGATGTTCCAGCTTCCTCCCCCCTGGAAGTGAATGACTGATGACTGCTTATTCTGACACACATTTGAACTGCCATCAGTCAGCTCAGCCATGAGTTCCTCTCTGGTGATCTGGCCTCATTTTACTGATTGATTCAATCCACAACTGTCCACAAGCATACTCTATGTACTATGTGTGTATATTTATGTATATTTAAATAGTTCACCCAAAAAACAACATTGATCATATAAAAAGTGATGACCACCTGCTGTCCACTACAGAGGAGGGATAGGTCAGGGGTCAGAGGAGTTCACTTTCAGCAGCCATTAAAAACACAACAGAAGACATGGAGTACACAGATATATAAAAAACTATAAATATATACAAATGTGGCTGTTGGTTAGGTTGTGCCAGAACTAGCCAATGGCAGAGTGGGGGTCAACTCCAATTTTAGCCTAATAGCCAATCACATCACATGAGCTCCTCTCATCCTCTTTAACTGTTTAAAAACAGCACACAGTTGAATAAGTGGGCACAGAACCCAAGCTGGAGGACCCTGTTCTCTAAGATGGAACGATATATAGTTATAGCAATATAATATCTCATTGAAGTGCAATATCCAGCATCCCACATATGGTTTCAATTTGCTTATTACAAGTTATTTTAGCAAACAATTGGGGTTACATTCTAAAAACAGGTTTCCATGATTGTTAGCTGTTCACTTAATTTAGTTCATAACAGGAACTAATATGTGTAAAGCCTTAGAAATCTTGCTTTAACAGCTGACTTTGACCATAATGCACCTTGTTTTGCTCAAACATGACATGCTGATGACTCTGTTGGCGAGCTCTTATACTCCTCTCTGACAGTTTTGCACCATCTCTGTTCTGCACCTGGTGTAGAGACTCTATCGTCAGATATGTAAGTAGAGAAGAGATGGAAGACAAGAGTTTAGATAAAATAATTACCATATAATGAGAAATGTGACCTCGTTCCTCAGCTGTTGATGTCATGAGGATTTTTCAACCTGCTCAGAAAGCAGCAGCAGAGAAATGATCAATGTTTCCAGAGATGTTGTGAACAGCTCATAATTTATGCCCATAAAAAGGAGGGTCAGATTGTCTGTGGAGAGCTGACCTCATTTAGTTTCTGTCTGTTTATTTTCTTCATGTGATTGATATTTCAGTGCTGATTGGCTCTCAGGTCAGGGCTGATCAATCAGCGCTGTCAGAGCTCCATTATAGTTCAGAGCTTCATGAAACCACTTTCAAACTCAGGAATTTTTTCCTTAACCAGACATTTATCTGAAAAAGATAAAATAAATAATGTTTGTTAAATTAAATGAAAGCTGAATGCCAAACATACTTAGCAGCAATCTTCTAAAACAATGCTGAAGCAGGCTCAGCCAACTCCACACCGTGACCTCTGACCTCCCTGTAGATAAGGATGAAACAAAAAGACACTTTGAATAAATACACAGAGAAATTTTATTTTTTCAGTTTTAACAGTACTGGGAGCAGCATAAGTCTCAGGGTGAAACATGCAAGATTTGAACAACATTTAGGTAAAGCACCACCTAATTGCATCAATGTACCAATCACAGCTGAGCAAGAACTCAGATAACCTCCATTATCTTTCATGTCTTAGGCATCATAAAACTGGCCCAACTTCAGACCGATGATCTCACATTTAGCTATAATGTCCAAACAGAGCATTTCCTCCCACCTTAAGGTGTTTATTATACTTTTATCCGTGTTGAGAGTGAATGACAGACACAAACATTCACATCAGGCCACGGGCTGCACCGTAGTTAGACAGCACCTGGTGCTGAAATAGAACTCTGTCATGGCAACAGTCACCCACAGAATCCCTTCCTGTTTAGTAATAAAAGCACAGGAAAGTTTGTTTTTTGCGATGCTTTATTTCATCCTGACCAAAGTTCAAAATATTCTGTTGCATACTTGACAGACCTCTGAAATAGCCATGATGCCCTTTATGGTAAGAAAAAAATAACACCAGCTCATGAGATCAGTCAAAGGTATAGAATGTGACTGTAGACCATAGCTCCACATGTGAACAGTAAAAAAGTAAAGTCCAGTTTCATTTTTATCAATTTCTTAAATTAACCTTTGATTATGTTCTGGCCACCATCTAATGGATCAAGGTCAAACTTACCTGCTGACCCCTCATCTATAATACACTGAAAAAATTGGAGGAATGGAGTTGCATTTACTTAAAAAAAGCTCAGTAACAATTTCCACACAGAAATTCTTTGTAATTTTTACTCAGGAAATCCTCGAGTAAAGTTTGCTTACTAGTATGAATTGTTAAACCAAGAATACCCAAGTAGATTTTACTGGCAGTTTTCTTCTTTAGACACAAAATTTACTCACCCTTTGTAAGTAAATTTCACTCAGACTACTTTGGCATCCAATTTCAAAACCCCTACAAAAACACTTGGTATTTCAGGGTGATTTAATTAGCTTTTCTTTACTTAATATCCAGAAATGATTATGTAAGTTACAGTGCAACGTATACAGTGTGGATGGCATAAAAACATTTTAAATAAATACATTTGTGTACATTCATAAATCAGTATTGTCAAAAATAAAAAAAATAAATTTGATTAAAAGACTTAGTCTAAAACATTTTCAAATAGTTAAACACAATGAAGTTTTTGATAAACTTGCATGAAAACATTTATGCTAGAAGTGTGTTCTGCAAAGACTGGACTTAAGGAGACATTTTCAGGACATCAAGCTCAAGAAAGAGCTTCTGAAACATTTCAAATGTCTATTTCTATGTTGGTGGGTAACTCAAGTTCATTGTATGGATAAAGTCAATGAGCAGCCAATGCCACACTTTTACAGTCATCAAGAAACTCTTTTCCCACGATGAGGGGTGTGGCCTTCCTGATCTGCACTTCCATAACAAAGATCTTAAAGACATGATAAGTCCTCTCTGATGGCTTCTTTGCTGACATCCTGTCAAAAACATCAAACAATCAGTGCTCAATGTACTACAGATTTTCTAAAGTTCCTGCATATGCAATAGGTGATTTACAGCGTAGAAGTGGCCAATTAATAGTTTACACATAAATTACACAACCGAAGTAAGATGCTCAGAGCAAGACATTGGTTAAATGCTGGGTAAGTATTTAGGTTACTAATGATTTTGATTAATTAACATAGATAAAAATTGAAAGGTAAGTTATCATGTAATTAATTTCTTTTCATGTGTATTTCTCGGTCCAGTAGTTTGTACCTCTCATATTAGTGTACATTCAGGTCATTGACGTAACCACTGTTATTTCTTAAAGGTAATACTCTGGCATTGTTTGAAAAACACAGGTTGTTCAAAACATTTGTTAGTATTTTCAGAATCCTGAAACACTTCTGAAGAAATGAAATTAATTATTTTGTTGACTTTTGTTTTGTTTTGATTGGTGCAACATGAGAAAGAGGTAAAAATATTTTCATCGGACAGTAATATTTTTCAGTCAGGTGGTTAAGGTAGCTATGCAGCCTGTGAAAATACTGTCAGAACAACTGTTTTTAAATCAACTGATTGTGACCTAAAGTTATGTTACTACATGGAAAGGCACAACTTTTGACTGGTACTACAGGTTAGTGACAAGATTAAAGTTATATTATTAGGTTGGGAAAAAGACAAGTTCATTATGGTCAGAATAATTATCAGAAAATCCCAAATTTTCAAAGTTTACCTGGTGATCTTTAATAAGTTCCTCTCCAGACTCTCCAAGGAACTCAAGCAGGGGATGATGACGTCTCTTCTACTTTCAACATGTTGCTGTTAGACAGAAGTGAATTTATAGCAGAGAACATTATTGTTTCAAAGTCGGCCCTCAGAGAACAAAGGAATCAATCAGAGAAATAAAATGTTATCTTCCGATTGCTTCACAGCGGTTACATTTTAAAGCACAAATAAACCTGCTCACACCTACACAGCTGAGGCAACCCTCTGTCTGCTCTGCCTGTGTGTAAAACTCATGAGATGTAGATTGCGATCTAACTGTTGGTTGCTACATTTTTGTAGACTCTCAACTTCACAAACGACGCGCTGTATTGGTTGGGGGCTACATACCACTGCCAAACAGGCTTCAACCCTGAAGCCTCGACGAGGAAAGCAAAACAAGAGAAAATGAGAAAATACAGGCAGAGGGCAGGGTGGGAAAGAGCAACACATGTGCCAGCATGATAACTAGCTAGCAAGGTAAACTGACCAGCTAATGCTAATGTTAAGTATGTTTTTATTGTAATTGTACACAAACAATGGCTTTAGTCGATGAAACAACAGCAATGTACGAAGTTAATTAAGCATACAACCTACCTCTGTGGCTTCGCATTTAATGAATTTCCTCACCCATCCGCAGTTCAAACCTGTCGTCCGGGGCCAGGTCCTGTTGATGAGGTGTCTCTGAGGGGACAAAGCCCAAACTCTCCTCTGATGTCACTCGTTCAGCTTGGTTGCCTGGTTCACTCTCACCCAAGTTAATTTTACTTTCTTGTATCAGATTGCACGGTCAGTACACTAGTTTACTTAATATTACTTGGTGTGAATGATCAAATTTACATATGGAAATGAGGATACATAATTACAAGCAAACACCAAGTAACAGATTAAATAGAAGGTGACATTTTTAAGTAAAATTACTTAAATAATAATTTATTGTAGAATTTAAACAAATAATCACAGTAATTATTACAAGGTCAAAAAATATTTTTTTTCAGTGTATGTGTCACATACTAAGACACTTTGACAGTTTCCAACACATGCACCTGAGTGACCTGGTCTAATGGTGTTGACAGCGCTAGTTTTACTGCCAATCTACTGTAATGTCAAGAGTGGATGAAGCTACAGAGGATGATACAACATATGTTCATGGTAATTAAGTCCAATTGACACATATTCAATAAAAAAGAAATGACTATTATATAAAAATTAATTAGCTCCATTGACACAGCAGGGCAACAGGGTAGAGGGGTCGAAAAGCTCTTACTTGTTAGAATGTGTCTAAGTCACATGATTAAAAGATCAAAATGAGAAATAGAAATCACTTTATTGTCCCATAAATGGAAATTTGCCTTGCGGCAGCCATTAAAACTATAACACAAGACATGAGGAGATCTCACAATCAGCTTGTCTTCAGCCCCATCACTGAGGACAGTTGCAGCTTTTCAAAGGCCAAATTGAGGACACAATTTCTTTTTAAGTCAGTAGCTTTAACCAACATTTAATTTCAGCCTGACAACTCACATGGAATGGATTTTTTTGTGAATATATGTACAGCAGTGGTGTGTAGTCAGGGCAAGCATGAATGTGCATGTGTGGAAACTAAACCTGCGAATTAAGAGGCAGCAGTAGGAAGAAAATGAGCAAATAACACTGGTTTATCATCTCTGTGTGAGATCTGCAGTAAGTTTGAGAAGTTTGAGACAGAATATTGCTACAGGAGTACAGCAGCTCCTTTCAGGAATAGATCAGTAGGTAGGTTATGTGTGTAGCTGGCAAGAGAGAGATAGAGAGCAGTGCGGCTGGCAACCGCAGCAGAGAGTTAGCAAGTTAGTCAGATGTTAGCAGTATAGTTGTGAACATCCAGTGTGATGTATGTACACTTTAGGCTGTTTGTCAGTAAATAAATGCTACGACTCCTCAAGATCCAAGTTCCCTCGTCTCCCCAGAGCTCAGTGGCGGATTTAAATATGGGCGGCATCTTGTCGGGGACTTACTGGACATGGGCACTAGCAAAAAAGAAAAAGGTTGTTCAAATTACGCGATTGGTTTTGTATCGCTTCATTATGTCAATGACATCACGTCATGTAGTGTGGTTCAGAGCTGTCGCCCTTTCTAGTTTATGCAGTGTCTTGGCTTCACATATGCACAGTATGTTTGTGGATACATATCGACACCCTCTTAAAATAATGGCCTAAGTCATTTTTTCAGGTTTTTCAGGAAACACAAAAAACT
>NW_019525659.1:201995-202671 GCF_002814215.2 Seriola lalandi dorsalis | reverse complement strand
TGTTCAGACCCTGAAGTGTTGGGTTCCAGCTGGTTCTGGTGCTCTATGTTTTGTCCTTTGAGACCCAGCACTCTTGGATCTGTAGCTCCACTTCCTGTTTAGAGCAACATCTTTTGTTTCTCACTGTCTTCTTACTCTGTCTTTTTCTCTTCTTTTCTCTCTTGTTTTTCACTTCCTCATCCATACACTTCTCTCGTACTTACCGCTTCTCAAACAAACATGGCTGCTGCATGTCATTTTATGTTTTCTTTTACATATACATGCACAAACCTTTATTAATCTGAATATATGTTTGTATTGCTCATGTGTCCATATATAAACCTTCATTATCACACATTCATGAAACTATATGATTTCATTAATTATTCCTCAACACCCTGGTTACCATTAACCCCCCGCCCCAGACCCCATAGACCCATCTGAGGATGACCTCTTCCACCTCTTTGATAAATACCCCACTCCCATGCCAGACACCAGCACTCCCATGATACCCCCTGTGGGGGTCCAGGCTGTGGCTCTGTCCTCGGATTCAGTCCGTGTCTCCTGGGCCGACAACTCCATGACCAAGAACCAGAAGGCGTCTGAGGTCCGGTACTACTCTGTGAAGTGGAAGACTAGCTACTCTACCAGTGGGAAGTACAAGGTAAACACAGACCATCAGTCTGTGACATTCACA
>NW_019525659.1:201172-201945 GCF_002814215.2 Seriola lalandi dorsalis | reverse complement strand
AATATGGGCGGCATCTTGTCGGGGACTTACTGGACATGGGCACTAGCAAAAAAGAAAAAGGTTGTTCAAATTATGCGATTGGTTTTGTATCGCTTCATTATGTCAATGAGATCAGGTGATTTAGTGTGGTTCAGAGCTGTCGCCCTTTCTAGTTTATGCAGTGTCTTGGCTTCACATATGCACAGTATGTTTGTGGTTACGATATGATATACCTTATATATTGGTATTTAGGATTGTATGTCATTTTGGTACTAATTGATGACTTTCCATCAAGGAAAGCAAGAAAGGTCGTCAAATTGTGCAATTATGCAAAGAAATGAGCCAGCAAAGGTTTACAACACTGAGATAGGAAAATACAGGATTCTACATTGTTCATGTTCATTGTCAGTTAATGGTAAATGTTTTGAAAACCATAGAGCTGATTTTTAGATATTTTTCCTCTATACTGCACATTTGATATGTTTAGTGTCCGTTCTTCTTTAATATTTCTTCAACCAGGAAGGAGTGCAGGAAGTTGAAGAGTGCAGCAAGATGCAGGAGAGAGATTTTCAGAACAGGAAAGACAAGCAGAGACAGGACAGGCCCTGAATTTAAGAGAATTACTACTGCTACTGTCAAGAACAGGTCTGTTTCAGTCTGGTCCATCTTGGTGCAGTAAACATCTGAATGGGAGGTCAGAGCTTACAGGTAGACGCTGTTGGCTAAAGGGTCCACACAGCGATGTCCTTGACCAAAAGGTGTCCATGGTAGAAACAGTATTTAAGGGGGGGGTG
>NW_019525659.1:199676-201122 GCF_002814215.2 Seriola lalandi dorsalis | reverse complement strand
TTGAAAGCCAAATTATTTACTGCCATAGGTGGAAGTAGGAATACAATGCTTTAAAAATGTGAATAAGTAATCATTAGTAATATGAACTGCATCCTAAATAGTAGAAACTTTAATTTAAAATATCAATCAACTGAATAATCGCTTAATAGCTGGAAGTGTTGTGAACACTTCAAAGTTTGAATGAAGGATTTAGCTGAAAGTATGCTCAAGTAGTTGAATTTTAAAGATATAGAAGTTATGAAGGATTGAACATCGTCTCCTTTCACTTACACTGTAAAAAATTGCAGAAAATACTTATAATATCAAAAATGATGAATATCAAAAATGATGAATAAGGATACATCTCCTGAAGAAACTGAACGTTTTGATGGTTGAACAATTTATATAGCACAAAATATGCAGGAGTAGTTAACAACCGAAGGACAGTAAGAGGAGGATCTGGAGTATACCACCAGTGGGGCAAGTTAAATTCACTATGTTGGAGTGTTGGATGAGTCTGTAGCAGGATTTTGATAAAAATGTCAGTAAAGTGGTTGATAAACACCACAGATATCAGAGGAGTCTCTAATCAGGTAATTTGACCTAGCTGTGTATCCCTTCCCTGCACTCAGAGGCTGCCATGGTGGTCCCGCAGTCTATGGAACAGTTGGAGGGTACTCACATCAGTTTGAGGCTGACAGTTTAAATTCTGTTAGTCTCTGTGCTAAGGTAGTCACTTAATATGAAACAAGACAAATTTGTCTACTAATGAGGAAGAAAATGATGTGTCAAGATCGAAACGTGGCCGCAAGGACGAGTTACACAGGTTTTTTTGAGACAAATTTTAGAGCTTCTCCCAGTCTAGCGATGATGTCATCCACTCTAGCCCTAAACATTCCGTGCAACACACACCCATTATAAAGTCAAAAATGAAAAGAGACCGTAGAATAAAATATATAGATTTGAATAACAAGTGTGAATGCTGTAAAGATATAAAATATAAAATATAAAGATTCCTCATTATTATAAATGTTTACAATACTTGTCCAAACAGATGTGTACCTATAAACAAATGCTTTTGCTAATCTTGACGATTTTAAAAGTTGCTTTAAACTATTTTATAAAATCTTTTTATTATCATAAATAATAAAATTAAATCTAATGAAATTAAATAATAATAGTAAAATATAAAGATTTGAAGAACAATAGTGTGAAAGCTGAGGCACTAATAAATATGGAGAATAATAATATATATATGCCTTCAATACTATTGCATTGCTGGCACATAATAATAATAATATATGACTTCAATGCATTGCAGGCACATAATAAGTATGCAGAATAATAATATATGCCTTTAATGCTATTAGATTACAGGCACATAATAAATGGTTAAGCTTTTTGAACAAGCATGATTTGGTTAGGTTTAGGAAAAGATTGTAGATCCACCCCAACCTCCTCTTGATA
>NW_019525659.1:188638-199626 GCF_002814215.2 Seriola lalandi dorsalis | reverse complement strand
CAAAGAAATGAGCCAGCAAAGGTTTACAACACTGAGATAGGAAAATACAGGATTCTACATTGTTCATGTTCATTGTCAGTTAATGGTAAATGTTTTGAAAACCATAGAGCTGATTTTTAGATATTTTTCCTCTATACTGCACATTTGATATGTTTAGTGTCCGTTCTTCTTTAATATTTCTTCAACCAGGAAGGAGTGCAGGAAGTTGAAGAGTGCAGCAAGATGCAGGAGAGAGATTTTCAGAACAGGAAAGACAAGCAGAGACAGGACAGGCCCTGAATTTAAGAGAATTACTACTGCTACTGTCAAGAACAGGTCTGTTTCAGTCTGGTCCATCTTGGTGCAGTAAACATCTGAATGGGAGGTCAGAGCTTACAGGTAGACGCTGTTGGCTAAAGGGTCCACACAGCGATGTCCTTGACCAAAAGGTGTCCATGGTAGAAACAGTATTTAAGGGGGGGGTGGTGATCATGACACGGAAAATAGCTTAAAGCAAGTAGAGATGTACTTTAGTAGCAGCAGCACTAGTGGCAGAAGCTGTTATGATTCTGCTCAGTTTGGCCTGATGATCTCCTGCAGCATCTTGCCCACCGGTTAACTACCACACACACATCATCGTGCAGTGTGTGTGTGGGTCCAGCCTCAGTCAGTTTCACTGTAGCGTGTTGCTGAAGGATAAAATGTGTCTTTCCACTCTTGTCAAGTTTTTGCTGTCAAACCAACTTTTCAAACAAATCTGACATTTCTTCAACTTTCCTCTTCCTCCAGCTGTCAGAGTGAGTGTGAGTGTGAGTGTGAGTGTGTGTGTGTGTGTGTGTGTGTGTGTGTGTGTGTGTGTGTGTGTCTGTGTGCGTGTGTGTGTTTGTGTGTGTCTGTTGTTGAATGCTTGGTTGACCACACAGGCAAAATTCTCAGTATGTCCAGTAAGTCCAGCTGAGGTCACTGTCTCTCTGGCTGTCAGACTCCGGAACCATCCAGCTCACTGCAAACTTTTAGTTGGTCTTCTGCTCTAAGAATAGCTTCTGGAAGAGTTCCAGCTGGGAGCGATTAAAACTCCCGATGAGTCTCTGCAGGAATCAGATGTGTTAGTCTGGAGAACCTGGAGACTCGTTTAAACATAATTAAAGTAAGCAGCGGTGAAGGGTTCACCTGAGCTCACTGTGAAGTTCATTTGGCTTCTGAGGACTTGAAATGAGGATTCACACAGTCCATTATGAAAACTTTCAGTCAGTGTCTCACTACGAGGGACTGTGCAAACTGCAGTCCCTCATAATAAACTACTTTCACTCATACAGTACACTACAATACAACATTCATTCATTTAATTCTTCACACATTTCCCTCCCTTATTCATCACTTTTCAGTCATATACATGTATTTAACCTTTCAACAAGAAATGCAAGCATTTAAGTGATTCTGAAGGATTCTGAAATACTGTATGGATGTCTGCCATGATGTCCAGTCAGGACTAATGGGGGCAGCAGGACATGACTGCCTCCCTGTTTCCTCTCTAAATGTTGAGACTTACTAGAGTCCAGATAAGGTTTGAATTCTCCACATAGTCTCACACAAGCAGAAGAATCTGTCTCTTCCTTTTGTTCCCAGCGATCTAAGAAACTATTAAAATTTGTAATGCAGCAAGCAGGATGACCCTTATTACAATCACTGTGGAGAAGTGCGTTCCCCAGTAGTGAAACAGAAATTCTCCTCACTTTTTGTGGAAATAAATATCATACTGCAGCATAGCCTTTCCATTTTTCAAAAGGCTGTTCCACTGTGTAAATTTAGTTATTTATTGCTGCAGCTGCTTCAGAACTCTATGAAATGTCATGAAGTCGCAGTTGCACTACTTACAGTAGTTTGTGGTGGAAGAAGCTCCACTCTGTAATAGCACTAAGAGACCAGTTCCACCACTAGCAGCATACCATCAGCCACTTTTCAATCCAGTGCTACTGAGTGAGCAACCACATACAACCTGAGTGTTTCCATGGAGATGTTTTCTTTCCCATCATATCACTGTCAGCAGGGCATTCTCCCAAATTAACTCTCTTTCAAATAAGTAATTTCAACTTAAACCCCTTTTCCACCGGTCAAAAAACCAACTAAGACGGGCTTTTGTCAGCAATGGAAAAGGGTTTCAGTCGTCATTCACACCCGGGACAAATGACTGCAGTAGACATGGGTTTTTATCGTCTCTGGCTCCAATCGGCTCGGATCTGCATTGATGTAACGTTGCTGTAACGTCTTTCAGAGCATATAGACTATAGACAGACCTGTCACCTGTCCAGCACAGTACTGTTATATCAGAAAACCTCGGCTACGCTGCACTGTTGGCTTCAAGCATCCTTGGGCACAATACTGAAACCCAAATCGCCACTGATGTACCATGGATGTGTGTAGAGAACGCTGTATGATTGTGTGTGTGAATGAGTGAATGTGGCTTCCATTGTAAAGCGTTCTGAGTTTCCTACAATTTTCTACTTAGGAGAACAAGTGCTGCTTGGAAAAAATTACTTATTTAGGGGTGGGGGGTCCGACCTCCCCCCATTGCTCCAAGAAATGCTAGAGAAAGACCATGAAACCGGTTGGGACATATTTTGGGTTTTATCATCTGTGGTTTGCTACTGAAGAGAATGTCAGTGATTCCCACTACAAGTTCTTCAGTATCAGCAGCTGCTCAGAGGCCGAGCTAGTGTTATCTTACTCTGTTTCATGGCTCCAGTTGTGCTGATCGCAAATGATCAGACAAAACACTCAGCAATGTGTAGTCTTACAACCCTGTGTCTCCAATCATTGTACAGAGTAAGGTATGGAGTGCTCACATCATGTTTCGAACAGTAGCTAATAACATCCTCCCCCCACCTGGTTAACTGCCTGCTGGGCCTGTGACTGCAGTCATATTACACACAGTTTACCCACACAGACAGATAGAGACTACTTGTCAGAGCAGATGTTCATCAGACAGAATTCACAAGCTGATGTAAGAATGCACTGTATTTTCACAATAGGTTTTTAATGTGGAAAACAGGGCAGTTCATCATTCAGCCATGAAAGGTAGAGAAGAAAAAACATTTATTAAAATAATTTTCAATCCTGGTCATTTCCGTAAAGTCTAGTGCCAGTGCAGAACATCCTCTGGAATTTCAGTTACAGTGTTGTGATAAACTCATTTTCACTGGCTGCAGTTATTTCAGGAAAGTTCCTGATCCATGAAGAGTCGCTGGACGAAATCTTTAAACACACACAAACACACACACACACAAAACCACATACACAAACAAATACACACCCACACAAACACAAACACAAACACTCACACCTGTGATAACTTCACTGAGCAGCAGATAAATTACCTTTAACCATCAGATCTCCTCACTCTGATGCTTTGCACCGTCAAGTTGTCGTGGTAACAGGATGATTACACTCTCAGAAACAAAAATGTAAACATGATTATTAATTTGTTGTCATTCATCAGCTCTGTGCTTCCCTTGATTCATCCCTTCCTCCAAACACCACTGCCCACTCCATCAGGAGCACATTCCTGATTGGACAGTGCAGTACACAGCCAGGTCCTGATTGGACAGGAAAGGTCCTGTGGAAAAAATAATTCTATTTTCTGACAATAAATCATAAAATGATAATCCCCCCAAAGAATCTAATTTCAGTAAAAAAAAAAAAAAAAGCTTGATATTTGATGCACTCACAATTAAAATGGAAGGGGGACAGGCCCCCGTCAACGCTGGGCACTTTAGTTTATAATTACATCACAGACTATGGCTTAACGAGCTCTGGAAGATCCTCCCCGTGTACACAGAGAACCAGCTGCTCACACCTGCATGTGTATTTCTTCATATATTGTTCTAAAACCCAACAGCTGTCTATTTTATTTTCTGAACACTCTTTCTCTCTCTCTCTCTCTCTCTCTCTCTCTTTCTCTCTTTCTCACACACACACACACACACACTGCATGGTGAGGCATGGTGTTGCATGTTGTATTGCAAAGCAAACAGAGACAGTCTGCCCTCCATGTGATTGCTCCTTTTACCCAGAGGACATCAACACACACACACACACACACACACACACACACACACACATATGCACGCACACACAGAGAGAGGGATAGAGAGAGAGAAAGAAAGAGGGGGACAGATGAGTAAACTCTCCCTGAATTCAATCTGTGATTGTTTGTTCATGTCCTCTGGGTGAGAGCTGCAATCACATTGGATGTGTGTGTGTGTGTGTGTGTGTGTGTGTGTGTGTGTGTGTGTGTGTGTGTGTGTGTGGAGATCACAGGGTGGATGAGGTGTTATGTATGCAGCTCTTACACTGCAGCACAAAAAAGCCACTGAATTAATTCCAGTTTCAGTTTAAAGTTTTGTTTTTTCTTCAAAGCTTTAATCAATCAGTCAAACTGCTCAGCGCAAAGTACAGCTGGAAATACAATAATGCAGACTGTACTGATAAATGAAATGCACGAGTGCTGTCGTATGTCCTGCATCAGCAATACAGGAGGTTCAGGCAAGGTGAACGTTTAAAGTCAAGGACTGGTTCTGTTTCTGCTGCTGTTCCTTCGTTACTTTCCTTTGAATGTCTCAGTCTATCTGAGAATTGTTTCTGACCATGTTCATCCCTTCATGGCCACAGTTCACCTTCTTCTAATGTTTCCTTCCAGCAGCATAATGCTCCATGTGACAAACTGATTTCATCAACATGACAGTGAGTTCAGTGAACTTCAGGCTGGTTGACAGCAAAGGGAGGAGCTACACAGTATTAGTATGGTGTTCATTAAGTCTCCCTCAGACATGTCTGATTCTTGTGATTGGCTGTTGCTCTGGTTATTATCAGCACTTATTATTATCAGTGTCATCATCATCAGCTTTCTGCAGACCTCACTGTAATTTCCTCGTGTCCTCCAAGGGAAAATTAAAACAGACGGAAGCTCTCGGTCTGTTTGAAGGCGGTGAACGAGACCACAGCTGCACTTGCCCTGCTGCTTTACAATGTCAGCTACATCTGAATACAAAGCAGCTGCAGCAGAGAATTCAGCTCCCAACATTTTCTGCTCCACTCGGACAGAAAAAAAAAGAACTGCTTCAGTGTTACAGTATAGCCCGAGGCCACTTCACCTCCAATTCACACATGGAAGGAAAAATACATCTGAAACCAGCTTAATTGATCCATGGAGCCTATTTAGTTCAGTCAGCATCTAAAAAGAGATGAAACTCAACAACTTAATGAACACAGCAGTCTGTGGATCAGCTTTTTCAGGAGGTGCAGGCAGGTGAAGAGTGGACAAAACACATAATATAGATCTGATTTCAGCCAGTAAGATGTTTCATATGAAGGTAATCTCTAGCAGCACACACACATTTAAAGATACAGACAGATGCAGGAATCTGAAGGATGGAGGTGAATAGTAATCTCAGTTTAGTTTCACTAATACCTTGAAATGAATAAATCCGCAGAGACATTGGGCTGGATTGATCAGTTATGAAAAAAAATGATAAAATATAACCAGAATCACCTCCTGGTGGTTGTATCCTCCATAAACCAGCCAGCAATATTTTTTGGAATGAATGACGTGCAACATTTACTAACAGCAGCAGAGTCGCCAGGAGGTATTGAGATGGATGATGGATGAACAACACACAAGACTGTTGCACCAGAGACCAGGGTTCACATCCACAGTCCAAAGCCATTTAGTTAAGGTCATGGTGGTTTAGGTTAAATGTAGATAAACTGGTTGTATCTGAAGTCATACCAGGATCTTTCACTTCACGTGTTGTGAAAGTCTAAACAGAGCCATAAAAAACTTGAATCATGCTGCAGTCCCTACAATTGAATACTCTGCTGTAAATTCACATATTTCGGCAGAAAACAAATATGTTGTATTTGTGATTTGCAAAATATGTAAATTAGGGTTGAGTAGTCGTAGTAACTGCAGCTGCAGGAACACTTGTATTTAGTATTTGTAACAGCAGCAGCATAGTAAACCACAACAACAACAGCTGTAGTAGAGGCAGCGGCAGTAACAGTAGTAACAGTTGCAACAGGAATTGCTGTAACCAGTAACTTAAGTAGCAGCAGTAATATCAGTAGCAGACAGTATTGTAATTATGTATTAACACAGTGGCTGTATTAATAGACAGTCTAATGAAAAGAAGAAGATTGTAGCAGTTGTTTTTGTTGTGCCACTGAGGAGTGATTCCCTCCAGGTAGACACTTGCTTTGATGGTGCTGTCCTCCTTCATGGATGGTTTGCCTCTTTGTGACTCTGTGGGAGTTGTTCCAACATGAATGTAACCTCTATATTGTTTCCATGGAGACCTCACATCCAACTGTGTCCTATCAAAGTGGCTAATTAGGTAATGAAGTGCATGGTGACACCCGACGAGAGAGAGAGAGGGAGAGAGAGAGAGTATGGAGGAATTTGGCCGACACACATCTATTTAATTTTCCCCTTCTCTTTTTTCTCTCCCTCCATTCTACTGCTTCCCCCGTCTTCCCCCTCCTCCCTCTCAGTAATAAGTTCTGCTGTAATCAATTAGCAGGATGAGGAGCAGCAGAGGGAACAGGTGCAGCTAAATGTTAATGAATTCCTCCGCGGCCATCGTCACAGTAACACTGGCTGAATATTTAAACTGCTCATTCGCCTGATGACTTACAACACAGCTGATGGAGGATGGACACACCATCACTCTGAGTGTGTACGCGCGTGTGTGTGTGTGTGTGTGTGTCTGTGTGTGTGTGTGTGTGTGTGTGTTAGTACATTCCAGGTCAGAATTATTGCCAGCCTTGATTTGTAAATACAGAATTTAGAATATCTTCAGAAATAATTGTGAATGAACCAATTTTGTGTCATCTGGATATTTTTAATAAAATGTCCAAAGTTATTGATCAACAATGAGAACAAAAAATGTTTTCATTTACTGAAATAAAAATACAGACAGAAAATGTTCTGTGGGCACAATTATTCTGGATTAATTGAAATTAGTTCCTCAAAATAAAAAACAAATAACACTCGCCTGTGTTATTTCCAATTATTAGCAGAGTTCACGTGACCTGAATTAACCAATGAATAATAAAAATGCTGATTGTTTCCAGTTTCTTTTTCACAATGGCAAAGATGAGAGAGCATTAGAAATACTGTCATGAAAAAACATAACAATTCCAAAGTATCTCGAAATCCCTGTTTCAACAGTTCGTACCATTATCAAGAAGTTTCATAGTCTTAAAATTGTTAAGGCACTTCCAGGATGTGACACAAATAAAAACATTAATGAGAGAAGTCTGTGAAGGTCAGTGCAACATTAAAGACATCTGAAGAGCCTCAGGATGACCTGGAGGAATCAGCAGAGGTTGTTTCAGCTTGTACTGTAAAACACATGGGGCTGCACGGTGGTGCAGTGGTTAGCGCTGTTGCCTCACAGCAAGAAGGTTCCGGGTTCGAGTCCCGGCTCGGCCGTGGGACATTTCTGTGTGGAGTTTGCATGTTCTCCCCGTCCCTGTGTGGGTTCTCTCTGGAGTACCACACAGACATGCAAATGGAGACTAGGCTAATGGGATACTCTAAATTGACCATAGGTGTGGCTGTGAGTGTGAGTGTGAATGGTTGTCTGTCTCTATGTGTTTGCCCTGCGATGGACTGGCGACCTGTCCAGGGTGTACCCCGTCTCTCGCCCGAAAAGATGCTGGGATAGGCTCCAGCCCCCTCGCGACCCTATAGAGGATAAGCGGTAGAAAATGGATGGATGCACACCGAACCCAGGTGACACCACTATTTAAAGAGTGGCACACAAAAGGCACTTTGTGATCAGATAGTGTTTCATTTAAATGAAAGTGAACTTATTTTATATCTAATGCAATCATCATTCAATAAAGTATTTTGAGAAAGTGGAATTCCATACTCACAAAGATCAGAAACCCAGGAATCTTTGCTGAGTTTAACACTAGCCTCAAGCTTTGGCTACAGTCAGTCCCCATCAATGGTTGTCTTGTAATTATTGTATTGCATGTATCATACTGATTTTATTTAGCCTATGTTTTTGTGCTGCTATTTTTTGTGTACCTGCCCAGGGACAACAGATGCAAATTAACTACTAGCTAACTCTAGTGCAATTACTTTTAATGTGCGCTGTCCCCACAAAAATAAACATTGAAAACAAAAATGAATAAAAATAAGCCATAGTCTTTGTGGGATACTGTTCTATGGACAGATGAAACCCAAAGTGGAGCTCTTTGGGAATGTCATGCATCAGTTTGTTTATAGGCAATGAAATGAAACCCATAAGGAAAAGAACATCATACCTACAGTAAAACATGGTGGAGGTTCTATCATGCGGTGGAACTGCTTTGCTGCCTCTGGTACTGGAGACTCTGAATATATCAAAGGATGAAATCAGAAGATTACCAAGGCATTTTAGAGTGAAATGTGTTACCCAGTGTGATGCCCCTCCCATTGTCTTGGAGGTTGTCCTTGCCCATATTGGCAGGCAGTTGGTTGGCATGGGAGAGTTACCAGCTGATGCTGTGCAGCTGGCTCTTCCAGAGTATAAAAGCTGGTCCATGTGCTCCCTTGTCCTCTCCCTTCCATTTGCTGACAGCCATTTCTTTTGCTTTTGCACAAACACCACCACAGCACAATTTCCACTCATACATGCACCGCTTTAATGACTAAACTTGCTGATTTCCACACCTCATTGCTTATCCGTCCTATGTTTTAGTTATAATAAATTTCTGGGTTTTTTTGTATAACTTGTGTGATCTCCCTTATTGTGACATTCATTGAGCCAGTTTGTGACACCCAGTGTTAGAAGACTCATTTCCTTCAGCAGGAAAAGCTGTAGCACAAAAAAAGATTGAAAAGAAAGGAGGAACTGTTTTAAACTGGCCAGTAACGAGTCTTGACCTGAATCCCAGTGAAGCCTCTGTGATGTCACCCACAGGTTTCTGAAGAGCGGTTTTGAAAGTCAGAGTGAGCTGCTCCGCCATCGCCATCTTGGCACTGTGTCTGACTCTGACCCTAACTCCCAGCTAATCCAAATATGGACAAAGAGGAGGAAGAAGCTATGCCCATCTTTATTTACAGTCTATACTTGTGACCTGGACAGAGACAATTCTTATACAAATTTGAACCTGTGTTCTTTATATCCATGTTTGCTTTCTTCTTTCTTGCCTTTTATAGCAGGATTCATGGAATGTTATCTCCACCTATAGATCAGTGGAATACACTCCACAAGGTGCCTTCAAGAGAATTGCACCATGCTCACTGAGACCTTAGAGTCCCCCTTTGTCCTCTCTGTCTGACTAAGCCACTGACTTGCTGCACACATGACATTGATATGGTTCTTCATGGATCAAATTTTTAGAGCCGTTTTAGAAAAAAATGTAGTTTGTTTCACTGACTCCACTGCTCGGAGTGGACTTACCTTATTCTGTCAAATACCTGAATCTCAGAATGTTGTCTGACCTCATTATGTTTAAGTCTGATTAAGTTTAGGTACAATTCATTTTGAAATTCTACCATTATTAGTATAGTTATCAGTAGCAGCCTAGTTATAGAAAGTCTGCTAACACTACACAACCAGCAGACGGATACAAGTGATAAAAGAGAAAGATAGAGAGAGGTTGGTATGACAGAGATCCTTTTTTTATTTCTTAATTCATTAATCTTCATTCATAAATGCCCACACAACACACACACACACACACACACACACACACACACACACACACACACACACTCTGAGGATATCAGCAGGATGGTTGATGGCCAGGTGCCTCACACAGCAGAGCACACTGGGGGCCAAGCAAACATCTGCTGTGTGTGTGTGTGTGTGTGTGTGTGTGTGTGAGTGTGTCAGAGGTGGGTTGTTAACATGCAAATTAAGCAATTAAAATTCATCCAATACACACACAAACATACACACAAACACATGCATTGAAATATATGCAACGTATAAACGCAGGTACACACACAAACACACAGTGAAATTCAAACGACTGCAAGCTTTTACTAGAATGACTCAATAAAAAACAGACACACAGACACTGGGGGCCTGGACCACGGACCAAGTCCAACTTAGTCTGGCTCTCTTGGGGTTATCTGGCTTCACTGAGCTTGACATGGGCCATCCTGCATAACCTGTTTCACTAAGCTGGTTTTCAACTGGCTCTGTTAATTCTGGCCTAACTATCCAGCCAGAAGAGGCAGAGTCATTATGAGAAGCAAACATCATCAGAACCATGAATAAAGAACTCCATATAAGATGAAAGGGCGATACCTGCAGATAAATCCAGTTTCAGTGAAAGCAGAAAGTTATATTCATCATTCAACATCAAAGTAAGGCTAAGTAAATAAGTGCAGGAATTATTAGCATTACTTAGTCTTATTAGTGCCACGGGTGCTCAGCTCCGAGGCATCTATTAATCTTCTGTTTCGGGTTTATTATTCTTCCGCCAAATTTCGGCGCGTAACTCGTCCCGCAGCTTTGAGAAAACCCCGGTAATATATACATCAAAACGTGCGTCTTGATCCCGCAAGGGGTGCTATGACTTTTGGTGTTAAAATTCCAATTTTTCCCAAAGTTATTCCCAAAAAACTGGGAACAAATAATGCATTAGAAATGCATTTGATTCTTTAGAAACCCACCTTTTTTCGACAAAATTGCACCTTTTTGCTGAGTCACCCAGCTCTCTCATACCTGCACGTAGAAATGTGATTCAAGAGCAAATCACTTTTTCTTCAAAGTTAGAGTGAAAGCGTCAGTTGGCTAGAGTGCGTGAAGCAGTAAAAGATAACCTTTATTTTTATTTTTAACTCGAGCTCGCGGCCAAACCATAAAAAGGAGACAAATAATTCTTTCTGAAAATGTAGACATAGTTGTTGGGATTCATAAAATGTAACTTTGACAGGCAGGGTCTGCACAAAATTTAAACGGGGGTGCAGCAATACCTGTCTCACTCTCATTGACACCTAATGTAAT
>NW_019525659.1:187708-188588 GCF_002814215.2 Seriola lalandi dorsalis | reverse complement strand
GTCTCTAATCAGGTAATTTGACCTAGCTGTGTATCCCTTCCCTGCACTCAGAGGCTGCCATGGTGGTCCCGCAGTCTATGGAACAGTTGGAGGGTACTCACATCAGTTTGAGGCTGACAGTTTAAATTCTGTTAGTCTCTGTGCTAAGGTAGTCACTTAATATGAAACAAGACAAATTTGTCTACTAATGAGGAAGAAAATGATGTGTCAAGACGTGGCCGCAAGGACGAGTTACACAGGTTTTTTTGAGACAAATTTCAGAGCTTCTCCCACTCTAGCGATGATGTCATCCACTCTAGCCCTAAACATTCCGTGCAACACACATTCATTATAAAGTCAAAAATGAAAAGAGACCGTAGAATAAAATATATAGATTTGAATAACAAGTGTGAATGCTGTAAAGATATAAAATATAAAATATAAAGATTCCTCATTATTATAAATGTTTACAATACTTGTCCAAACAGATGTGTACCTATAAACAAATGCTTTTGCTAATCTTGACGATTTTAAAAGTTGCTTTAAACTATTTTATAAAATCTTTTTATTATCATAAATAATAAAATTAAATCTAATGAAATTAAATAATAATAGTAAAATATAAAGATTTGAAGAACAATAGTGTGAAAGCTGAGGCACTAATAAATATGGAGAATAATAATATATATATGCCTTCAATACTATTGCATTGCTGGCACATAATAATAATAATATATGACTTCAATGCATTGCAGGCACATAATAAGTATGCAGAATAATAATATATGCCTTTAATGCTATTAGATTACAGGCACATAATAAATGGTTAAGCTTTTTGAACAAGCATGATTTGGTTAGGTTTAGGAAAAGATTGTAGATCCACCCCAACCTCCTCTTGATA
>NW_019525659.1:187251-187658 GCF_002814215.2 Seriola lalandi dorsalis | reverse complement strand
CCAAGTTATGGTAAACTTATATAACGCTTTTCTAGTTTTACTAACCACTCAAGGCACTTTACAATATTTGCCACATTCACCCATTCATACATCACAAACATACTCTGTTAGAACAGCCATGTGGGGTTCAGTATCTTGGGGCCTGCAGGAGCCAGGGATCAAACCACCGACCTTCTTGTTAGTGGACGACCCGCTCTACCTCCTGAGCCACAGCCGCCACCCAAATTCACAAAGCACATGTCCTGCACCCTGTTCTCTGTTTGTGAAGTAAGCTTGATTTAATTGTTGATAATTTTACACAGGCCTTGATTCTTCAGTTCTCAGCTTAGGTCCGGACAGACAGATTCCAGTATATTGTAATAATATACTGAGGTAATATGGGGATCACTGCGGCCTACATGTGTTCT
>NW_019525659.1:173163-187202 GCF_002814215.2 Seriola lalandi dorsalis | reverse complement strand
TGGAAATAAATCATGTACTCATCCCGGCAGTAGCCCCCGTGGCACTCAAAATTTCCCTGGAATTTTCTAGTTTGATTTCTGCTGTTGAAACAGAGACGAATAAGACAAATATTGAAATAGTGAACATTAGTTTTCTAATAAAAGACAGATTTAGTTTAGTTTTTTAGTTTTTTAGTTTTCTCATCATCATCATCATCATCATCGTCACCATCAGGATCCTGCTGGGAATGAAAGAGTCTTTGTTATTTTGTTATTTAGTGAGGTTTGTGAGACACATGACGTCAGTGGTTGGGCTGTTGACGGGAAGCCATGCAGCACAGGTTACCATGGTGATCTACCCCAGTTAATAGTGAGCCAGCTTCATGATACCAGAAAACCTGAGACAGGCCCAAAGATGTCTTGATAACCCACTAATCTCACTTCATGGTACAGACCCCAGATCAGTATCAGACTCATCTGAAGAAACATAGAAACACAGAAGCCAGAAGGGCTTCACTGCTGATTGCTGATCAGATTTACGCTCACTCCTGGCTCTCACACACACACACACACACACTCATAATGTTGCATTCATGTCATGTCTTTGTGACACAAAATTCACAGTCTGAAGTTGTTCTCTTAGGGGTCATTTAATAACTCTCGTGTTTTTAAAATGTTGAAATAGTTTAAATTTCAAAACCCTGAGTGTGTTCATTGTGGTCATTATAAAGCTAATAGTGGTGTGTTTTTCTCATTCCTACACATCACATTTGAATTGGTAAGGGTTTAAACACAATGTTTTTCTCTTTTTAATTCTATATACCAAATGCAGTAAGTCAGTCATGACATGGGCTGTCAAACTGAAATTCACAGTGTCTGTCCCTCAACATGTCTGTGTATCAAATGTCATGTTGATGGGCAGAAGAGATACTGAGTAAACAACAAACAAAGACAATGAACAACTACAAGGAGACACAAAATGATCAAGTCTGAGAGTCTTCCTCCCATTTTGGAGGTGGGCCTTTTACTGTCTGTGTCCGGTCAGTGTCCTCAGTCAGATGTTGTTTTTCAGTTTAATTAGTTTAATTATTTTTTCTTAATTATCTTTCAGAGCATCAAGGTGTCATGGCAGCCGCCTATGCGTAGCGCCCAGAACGGCATCATCACTGCCTACAAGATCAAATACAGGAAGACCGGTCGGCGTGGAGACCAAGAGGCCATTGAACCCAACAACTTCTGGTACCTGTTCACAGGTGAGGCTCTGCAAGGGAGTTTATTCTTTTTGTTTGTTTGTTTGTTTGAATTCAGGAAGTTCAGGTTAATCATTTCCTCTCGTTCATCAAATATTACTCAAACAAAAGGACACAGAGCATTTGATTAGATTCATATACAATTGGATCTCTGGTTAGTCTAACAATGATGCTCTATGATACAGAGGAATAGGAAATATCAGGCTTTTGATACACAGTCACAGTTTTTAGTCAGATCACTTGATTGATGGTGTTACTTTTTTAATGGGATTTGTTGACAATAAGAAAAATATATATTTATCCTAATTTCAACTTCACTTTGTTTTTATCAAAAGGTAACCTGTGTAGTTTCCATGTGAGGAAAGAGAAATGTTCTCAATGATCCTGACAAACTCAGACTCAGATCCTATGTGTTCATGTTTTAGTGCATCTGGAAATGTGCATGTGTGTGGGTGGTGATACAGTAGACATTGTATGTGTGTATGTTCTTTTTTTCTCCTGTGAAAGAAAATCTGCATTTGCATGAGTTGACATCTGCATTTGTGTGTGTGTGTGTGTGTGTGTGTGTGCTTGTGTGCACATACATTCACAACTGCCACCAGCTATAATTTCAATTTGAGGTTTGCAGGATTGGAATGAAACTGATCTTCCTTTTCATTATTTTCCACTGGTGGTTATCTTCATCTGTCTGTCCATGCAAGGATTCATTTCCCAGTGACAGGTGTGTGTGTGTGTGTGTGTGTGTGTGTGTGTGTGTGTGTGTGTGTGATCCGATCCGCCTGCCGCAAACCTTGCTGTCAGCAATAATAACCCTTTTTACAAACAGAGAATACACAACTGAATTTCAATAAATAAAATAAAACCCTGCAGTTTCACTGATGAGATAAAAGGGTGACACATTTAACGTTCGTTCTTTGTTTACTCTTCAATATACGTTACACAGCAGACTTAACCCTTTAACGTTCTGCACAACCGTTTGGTAGAGCACACATTTTGAGTCACTATTTCTCATTTAAAAATGTGTTGAACTTAACTAACCCTGATTGAGCTGTCTCTTCCGAACGGTTTAGTTATGTTGTGCTAACAAAAACCACTAGATGTGACTGTGTCTTTAAGTAAGAACGAGAAAATTGAGTCTTAACGTAAAATTTTTTGTCTGAATTTTTAAAGGTAAGTTTCTATAGTCTTACTGAACAGAATTATGAAACTTGATGCAACAAAAATAAGTCTAATAAGGGTAAGATATATATTTTTTAAAACGTTCTTTACCAAACAGTCTAACTGTCACTTTATGGTAAAGGAAGAGAAACTAGCTAATGTAATTAAAATTGACTATTTACTATGAAATAAAAAAATGTTGATCATTCATTGTTGTTAAAATGACACATTTAATGATATTCCATTGCCATTTAATTGCAGCGATACAGGTAGTGATGCTAAGATAATAAATTAGCAATTTTCATGGAATAAAAAACTTATTAACATTCACTGTTATTAATATCACGGGCCTGGTGACAACATATGAGGATATTATACTGCCACTCAGTAATCGAAATTTAAAACTAATGTCCTCATATGTGGACATCATTTTTCTCAGGTCCCAATAAGCCTAAATAGCAAAGAATAGAGCTCGGGTATTAGGAGGTTAATGTTATTTCATTATATATTTGATGAAAAATTTATATATCAGTATGATTTGCAAATGTAACATAATATTCAAACCAGGAATGTTCGCAACATACAACAAGAAATAGAGTTGATCTACTGGCCAAAAAGGCTTAAGTGCTGTTACACCACTGGCCAAAAAACATTCGTGCTGTTGCATGACCAGCCCAAAAAAAATGTGTGCTGTTGTACCGCCACAGAGATGAGCAAGTTCAATTCATTTCTTGAAAAAGTTTTTGGTATTTGTAAATGTATTTATACTTTTACCATGAAGGGACTTCTCAACTGTTTGGTAGAGGTCTATATCTAAATAACTATGGGGTCTGTTAAAAAAAAAAGAGAGATATTATTATTGACCCAAGTAAATAAAAAAGCGCAAAGAAAAATTTTTTCCATTGCTTTTTTCTTGTAGAGGACATTAAAGGGTCAGTGACTATCAGAGGGCTGATCCTTGGCCATTTACTCTCTGGATCTTTGTTTTAGTGAAAGCTACAACTACAAGTTTCAAACTTTCAATCTTTAGATTATCTCTTTACACTTCCACCAAATTTGGAAAACAAAATATTTTACTAAATTAATAGAGTAAAACAATGACAGTGTAAAATCCTGCCATTAGAGGCTGCAGCTTTTTACAAGAACAATATAAACGTTTTGGAGAGAAGAAACACACCACTGGAGCTTTGTCCTTAGGGCAGCCATGTCTCCTATGATGTTTCAGCTAAATTGTATTATGTCTTTTATCAACATAATGAATATATGTTGTTAACTTGCGTATTTAGCAAGTCACAAATATGTTGATACTTAATGTATAGTGACTCCAGCTTTAATAAAGTATGCTATGGATCTGTTCAGACTCTTCTGATCTGGTCTGGTTTAAGACACAAAAGGTTTATTTACATTTAACCAAAACCACTAATATTCACTAAGTGCTTTTGTGGCCTTAACCACTAATGGGACTCTGGATGTAAACATCAGTACACCAGCCCTCCATCTCCACCACCTCCTGCTGACTGCTGCTGCTTCATTCATTCAAAAGAAACAAAGAACAGTGCGTCTGAACAAACTCTCAACACAGTCAATGTTTCCTAACAAATGTATTTACTGTTAGATTTAGGTTTAATTGTACATAAACATAATTTCTAGGAGACAGGGTCATCTCAGGGCAGGGCTGCAGGAAAGGTCATGTGATCATTCAAATCTAAATGGTAAGTCTTCTGCAGAGGAGGAATCTGAATCTGAGGAAAACTGTGGAAAACTGACACAAAATAACAGTTTCATCAAAAGATACAACACTGTGCCCATTGATCAGAAACATAAAAGTAGGAGCCTCTGGTTCCTGAATTAACTCAAACCAAGTCCAAGTCCTAAACTTTGTATGTCAGGACCTTAAAAAGTCATTAAATGCCCTTTACCAAATTAAATTTAACTTTAAAGACAAGTAACAATAGCATCCTATATTTAAAGACATAACAAAAGCCTGTTTAAAAATGTATTTATTACTTAAAAATATAATCAAAACCAAATGAATGAAGCGTTTCTTCAAACCTTTTAAGATGAATGTTTTGCATTTGTTGTATGTTGTTGATGCGATGTTCGATACCCATGAGTCTCAACTGCTGTTACTATTCAGGAGAAGCCAGGCAGAAGAATGAATCAGACATTTAGCAAAGAAGAATGCTTCATCATTACAGATGAAGAAAACATTTCTACCTGACCATCACATTACACTGCACCATCACTGGTCCAGGACACTCCAGCGTTTCTGTGTTCATCTACTATGTGGTCACTGTTAAATAAATAGTGAAACGGAAATTTATTTGTTTATTTGAAACAGAAAAAAACATCTATGACAGTGGAGGTGAACAGCTGTAGAGTTTACAAATGATTCAGGTAGTTGTGGAGACATGACCTCTCTGCCTTGCTCTCTCTCTCTCTCTCTCTCTCTCTCTCTCTCTCTCTCTCTCTTCCAGGTCTGGAGAAGGGCAGTCAATATAGTTTCCAGGTTGCAGCCATGACGGCCAATGGTACGGGTCCGGCCAGTGACTGGTACACTGCTGAGACGCCGGAGAATGACCTGGATGGTAAGAACAGAGAGAGAGAGAGAGTGTGTGTGTGTGTGTGTGTGTCTGTGTGTGTGGTAACATCAGTAATCTGTACAACAGCATGTAAATACCTCCAATGTCCCAACAAGCACATAAATATTTAATCAGTTAAGGGCTGAGATGGATGGATTGAGGGAAGATTCGCCTCTGGGGGGGGGGAACAATGAGAAAGGAAAGCTGGAAGGAGGAAGGGAAGGCGGAAGAGAGAGGAAATGAAAATAAAGTAGCAGAAAAGATATTTTCGTGCAGAGAAATTAGAAGTTGCATTTCCAATTTAATCAAAAAGACAACAGATAAGAGATATTTAAAGCAGAGGGTAACTCTGTACTTTATGATCATTTCTAAGCAGTATAAAATGTAAATGTAAATGGAATGAAATGGATTATAAGATCATTGGGTACAGTAGATGCATACTGTTGCATATCACTGTTGGTTAAAGATCAATGGTACAAACAGTAAAACTTTAGAGTGTTTTTTATACCGTTAAAAGATGAAATTCCTTTCCGATAGGAGAAGTGCTGGTGCAAAGATACTTTGGGGTTTCCTGTCTTTGTTTTAGTCTTCAGATGGAGTTATACTTTAATTCTGCTTCAAGCTGTTCTGCCTACAGTCCAACACACTCCTGGACAAAGTTGTTGCGACATATAAAGCACAACATGAAGGCGGAATAAATAGCTGGACAAATATATTGAGGTTATGAGAAGATTTAAGTCTTTATTAATATATTTGTCAACAGCTACAGGACACCCATTAATGGAGTATAAACAGATAATGAAGGATCATTTATTAAAACACAGCTGTGATAATCTAGAATATGTCTTTACAGAAGTTATAATGGTTGAGAATTACTGTACATTCATAAATATTTAAAAATCTCCTTGCATGTGCTTCAAACCTCATTATAGTCTGATTAAAAACATTTGGAGAATATGTTTTTTAGGTTTTCATTTAGAAATTCTATGAAAACTTGACTCTCCTGCTAGAACAACCATCAGCTGCTGTAAATGACATATTCTAAAAATATACAAGAAACAAGAAAGCTAACAAACATCATTTCTAGCACATTGATGAGAAAAGCTGATGTGAGGCTGCAGCTCAGAGGAGGATGTTCTGATCAGCAGTAAGGTGCTGAGATAAACAAAACAAAAAAAAACATGCAAACACATCCATGCTAACTGTATTTCCAGGCCGGGACAGAGGGAGACGGAAATCTAATTTCAATGGATTATCACTCAATAAAGTGAGATTGAGCGTCTCCCCCCTGAAGACCAAGAGCCCGCTAATCTGATCTAATCTGATCTAATCTGATGCTGAGGAATAACACAAAGTGTCAGGCTTTATTAGGGATTAATACACATCTAACAGGGTTAGCATCTGTTAGCTAAGGCTGCTCTAAGTACCTGCTACTGCAGCTACAAATCAGGGTAGCTTTAAAACTGCTGGTGGTGGAGGCCAGGCACGTAGCCAGGACTACAGCAATACTGAGGAGTCCTAAGAACTACAACCCCATGTAATATTCTTCTTTAGTGTAATGTTCTATGTTAATGTTTTTGCAGAGAGTCAGGTCCCGGACCAGCCCAGCTCTCTGCACGTCAGGCCGCTGCCCAACAGCATCATCATGTCCTGGACTCCCCCCCTCAGTCCCAACATCCTGGTCCGTGGTTACATCATCGGCTATGGAGTGGGAAGTCCTTACGCTGAGACGGTCAGGGTGGACAGCAAGCAGAGATACTACTCCATCGAAAACCTCGGTGAGGACGGAGTGGGGAAGGGGTGGGGGGTCAATAAGAAGACTGATAGCAGTTCGATCTCTGTCCCTCCAATAAAGAGACAGGTCCAAGAGGTGTTTAGCCTAGTTTAGAACAAAGGGGAAACTACTGGCTAGTTCCATTAAAAGAAACATATACGTTTTATGTTACATTACTGTTAAGACAAAAATAATTTCCATGAACGCATTACGGAGACATGTGTATCTCAGTGTGAAAGATAAAAAAAGAAGAGTTAAATTTACCTTAAAGTGGTTACTAGATCTGCTACAGGGGCACATGGTAGAGCGAGTACCATTTAGGCTCAGTCCTTACCGCAGTGGCCCGGGTTGGAATCCGGGTCAAGGCCCTTTGCTGTATCTCCTCTCTCTCTCCCCAACTTTCCTGTCATCCTTTCACTATACAAATAATAAAGGCAAAAAGCCTGGAAAAAAAGATCTGCTGCAGTTGCGATAGCTAAAGTGAGATAAGATAAGATTAACCTTTATTGATCCCTCGTAGAGGAAATTCAACTGTGACACAGCAGCACAAAGGAATAACAGCAACAAGGGGAAATGTGCTTAGAAATGAAATAAGAATACAAAACAGAATCTAAAATGAATAAGATAAAATAGATTATATGAAATATAAAAACAAATAATTAAGTGGTTGTGCAGTATTAGTAGCTTGCTAGGTTACACCCAGATTCCATAGTTCACATTTTTATGGGGAATTATGGACTTGTAAATAAACATGAACTTTAAGTTCTCTTTCAAAGCCCTCTTCACACTGGCAGGAATTAAATACTGGTGGAAAAATACTGAATCATTTTATTTATTGAGTCCAAAAAAAACTTAACATGCCCCTGCCAACAAAGTGCCAATATTGACACAGCATTCAACTTTTTCATTAATTCATTATGATGATGAAATCTCCATTTAATTACAATCAATAATTTGAAGGAATTTAACGAGAAAGCTGCTTGAGGTGGAAATCTGATTGAGAGAGGTGGAAAAAAGGAAACATCCTCTCCAGTGACCACAACAAGCAATTTGCATGGCAAAGAAGACAATAACAAATTGGGTGAATTTTTATACGCAGATGAAAATTCCTGTCTCAGGTCTCATAATAGAGGAGTAATGGAAAAATAAAATCCAGCCATCATGTTGCATGCACACTTGGGAGCGAGCGCACATATGTACATGGCATTTATAATTCATAGTGATCATTAATTCATGTGGCGAGGCGTCTGGGGAGGGGAGCTGACGTGTTTCTTTAACTGATGTGAGCATTTGACGCCACAAGGAGAGAACACGCAGCATCATCACATCAAGAGTGAAGACAAACCGCTGCATGACAGTGTTCATATGTCTCCAGTCATCGTGTCTTCACATCCATCTGTTGTCTACATATGTGACAAAGTCAGGCCAGGACTGAAGGAGGGAAGGAAGTCTCATCCTTAACACCCGCAGGAAACAACTTTCACCATTTCACTGAGTGGAAAAAGTTACATCTTCAGATGATAATATATGTTGTGATTGCTAAATATGATTTCAAATTTCTCTCTCTGTCTCTCCGTCTCTCTCTCTCTCAGAGCCAAGCTCGCACTATGTGATTTCCCTGAAGGCGTTTAATAATGCTGGAGAGGGAGTTCCTCTGTATGAGAGTGCAGTCACTCGATCTCTGACAGGTAGGATCACAAACAAGTCACTGATTATAATCACAGTAAGTACAGAGTTGATGTGTTCACATACGACAGCGTGATATGAAGGAGATATGATGATATGTTCCATATCAGTCCAGAACACGATGGTTGTGTCAGAATAAAACTGCTGTGACTGCTGTGTGTATGATGGTTATGTGGCCATAGTATTAATATTAGTAGTGACAGTAGAGATATCAGTATCAGCAGCAGCAATATCAGCTATACCGATACTGGAAGCAGGATTATCCGTGGTACTTTTAGAAACAGTATTAGTGGTAGGGGTAGCTGTAGCATTAATATTAGTAGAAGAAGAAGTAGGTGGAAAAGCAGAAGCACTAGAATACTGGAACACCTTGGAGCACTAAAAGTAACAGTAGTAGTATTAGCAGTATTAGCAGTGTCAGTCGATGTAGTAGCTTTTTTCAACATATATTGTTGGGTAGCAGTAGCAGTATGGGGCGCATTAACAGCAGAAGAAGAAGTAGCTTAAACAGTACACACACACATACGTGCGTACGTGTGATTCATAAATCTAACCATCAAGTTTTATCTGTTTTTGTTATTCCTTTTATTTTTTCCAAATTATTTTTTGGGCAGGTTTCGCCTTTAATGTCATAGTGATAGTGAGACAGTGACATGAAAGTTGAGGGAGAGGGAGTGAATGACATGCAGCATTGGGCCCTGGCTGGATTTGAACCAGGCCACTGCGGTAACGACTGAAGTGGTATGCACTGGGTGAGCCACCAGGGCGCCCATGACAATTTACAAGGTGAGATACATTAAAACTATTGCTAAAATAGTGTTGGTCCGATAATTATGTTTCACCAAATCTCTATATTATTAATAAGTAACTGATGGAAAATCATACATACAGAGAAAAAAAAAAAAAGTTTCATAATGGACAAAAACAGATAAAACAATAATAGTGAATCATACTAGGCTGATGGTGTGATCTACGTTTAGATAAACAGCTGGTTTTCTTGGTTTTTCTTGGTTGGAGAGTTTAGGTGAAGCCTGGCCATCCAGAGACACGTGAACGTGTATCTGCATGTACAGTCACAAGGATGCACACACAAGCGTACATATACACACACGCCTGTGTGTTCGGAGTCACACACAAACGTGCATCTGCATGGCTGAGTTGTAGAAATCACACACACGAACACACACACGAACAGACACACACACACACACACACTGGACTTATAGTAAATAATCACAAGTACGTGCATCTCGTCCTCAGCCCACATAGTGTGTTTGTGTGTGTGTGTGTGTGTGTGTGTGTGTGTGTGTGTGACTCATTAGCTCTTCCTGCATACTATGAGCTGTAGAAGTGAGATAAATGAAACACATCCAACTCTCAGCCAAGTTTCATCTTATGAATTAAACAGCCGACCCTCTGCTGCTCACCCAGCAGCCTGCAGCTGACATAAATCCTTTATTACTCTCATAAAAATGCCACATTTCTGAGATTTTTCAACCCTCATCATCGGATGATAGTGACAGGAAAAACCAGCAGCAGAGGCCACTCAGCTCACCACAGTTTTTTAAACCTTCATTACAGGATGTTTTCATGGAGAAACATTCAAAGACTATTTATAACTGATGCTTGTTGTCTTTGATGGAGATTTCTGTAAGAGAGGAAGGCGAAATGAGGAAGAAAAGCAACAGAGGGGAGATGAAGGTGGGATATGGAACTAGCTGTGTGGGAAAGGGAGACTGGGAGAGGGGGGGCAAAGAGAGTAAGAGGGACATTTGATGGACTTTAATAAAAGCTCATGGAAGGAAGAGGGAAGCAGAAAAAGACAAGAGGGACAGAGAAGAGCAGCGAAAGAGGGTGTGATGATGGAAAGGAGGAAACAGAAGGAGAGATTTAGGATTAAAAAAGAAAGAAAGTAAGTTCCATATTCACAGACCAGACAACAGCTTGATAAACGTTCTGCCAGATCACTCATGGTTCTTTTTGGAATCAACCTAAGAGTTCTTTAAAGATCCGTAGAGAAACCATTGGGCCAAATATGTGTGGTGTGGTAAGTAAACCTGTGGCTGTGTAAAGTCATCAAGACTGATGGTAGTTAATGGACATAGATAGATGTTCCTGTCCAGATGTTTTCAACCATAGACTGTATATAAAGATGGACACCCACAAGGGTTCTGAAGCTCAGAGTGAGCTGCTCCAACGTGCCATCTTGCCAGTGTCTGACTCTGCTCCTGGCTCCTAGCTAATCCAAAAAGGTCAAAGGGAAGGGGCATGTGTGGAAACTTCGGTGCATGCTGGTTTGTGGTGAGCATACACTCAGCCACCTGTTCCTCAAAGATGCGACGCCCTCATTTATACATAACTTTAAACCTTAATAAAATGTAAACAGGTGAGTTATATAAACAATTGTCATGAAGGAGGAAATTAGCTCTAGAGACCAAAACTGTTTTGTACCAGGCTGTAAACATGTTTATTTCTGCTGTAAAGTTGGACATTTTAACATGGGAGTCTATGGGGACTGACTCACTGTTGGAGCCAGACTCTAGTGGTCATTAGAGGAACTGCAGTTTATAGAGACGTATAGACATGGCTGGACATTCATAGAAATGTGTAAACACTTGTGGGGGTCATTTGAGGTTCTATAGAAATACACAGTCACATCTGGAGTTCTTTAGAGATACATAGGAACATATGGAGTTCTGCAAAGATATGTAAACACATTAAGAGTCATACAGAGATTTAAAAACACATCTGGAGTGCTGTAAAAATACACCACTACATTTGAAGCGTTGTGTAGATTTAAAGAAAATATGATAAGAAATATGTTAACAAGACTGGAGACATACAGTCTAACATAGATTTGTAGTGTGAAGGTTAGGAGTTGATAAGTTGAGACAAGGTCATCAAAGGTCACACACAGACACACACACATGCTAGCAGAGACTGAATTTCTCATCAATTTATGGTGGCAGGCTACTGGAGCTTTTTTTATAAGAGCTTTAAAAATGGCTCGTTAACCACAGGATCCTTGTTAATAGACTGCCTCGTCCTCGCCTCGTCGCCTGCACATCGCACAGACAGAACTGATCCTCAACCAACCGCCAAGCTCACATTTAATCAACGACTGTAGGACCGCAGAGAGAGGGAGAAGAGGAGAGGAAGATGAGGGAAGGGATAAGACCAATACAGTATGTAAAGATGGAGGGAGGATGAGGAGGAGGAAGAGAGGCAGAGACGAAGTGTAAGGGACTAAAGAAGGAGGGATGGAAGGTTAGAGGAAGAAAGGAGGGGGAAAAAAGGTGATATGCAGAATGGGAAGGAGCACAAAAATGTGGAAAGGAAGAAGAAACGAGAGCAAATGAAGGATGTAATGAATGTAAAGAGTAAAAGGATGGTGGCAGAAGGGAGTAGAGGAAGGAGTGCAGTAGAGGAGGTGTCCAAGTGTCCTCATCAGTATTCTGTCCTGAGCACAGCTTAATTGTGATGCTGGACGACCAGTTTAACCACGACACCGCCTGCTGCAGCTCACCCCATACACCCCCTTCATCAATCTCTCCCTCTCTCTCTCCCTCCCTCTCTCTCTATCTCCCTCAGTATCTCACTCATCAGTCTCTCTCTGCGTTGGCCTCCAGCTGTACATCTTTCTTCAACAGCCGCACATTAGATGTCAGTGTTGATTCTCCCAGTGGTCTGGTTTACACTGCAGACACAACAGGCTCAACCTGCTTCCATCTCTGCAAAGTGATGCTGCCACTGCAAGAACTCATGAGACTGTAGTTTCCGCTCTGAAAGTCAACACCACAATGCTGCATGTTCATTATTCAGATGGTGTAGACAGTGGCAGAGAAAGCGGAACGTACTGTGCTCCAAGAAAACACAAGCAATTTGAGAAAAAAAAATTGCAAATGAAGAAAAACTTCATGGTGGGAACATGGTCACATCATCAAAAAGAAGGTGAGACAGGTCAAGAAACATGAGCAGTCAGCAGATCTAACGGAAAGAAGAGAAAATCAGACTACTTTTATTTCTATTCATGCCTTTGCTCGCTTGAGAGAGGAGCATCTAGGTGTCCAACTCAATTTGTGTCTAATTCATCATCATCATTAGCATCACATGAATGTGCAAAGCTTCTGTCATCAAAACCCTCCAGTGTCACAGAAAATGCTGCTGACACCCAGGTGCTACGCCATTATGTTACTGTGACATGAAGCTAATGTGTCTAATTGTGTCTGTGTTTAATCATAGTAATATTGAGACAACAGCACCATCTTTTAAAAACAAATCAACATGACTTGCTCACTTGCATTCAGCAGCTGATGACAAACTGGTGCTCTCCTCCATGCCGAGGGTCTGAGGCCCTGAGATTTCAACACACTGGGGGCATGAAGATGTAATCCTAGATGCAGGCGCCTGAGTTCGAGTCCAACCCGTGGCCCTGTGCGCCATGTCATTCTCTCTCTGTCTCTCTCACTCTCTATCAGAAGTGATGAACCGCACTGGGACACACTTGTTATCCAGCGTTTTTAACTTCAAAAGTCACAGTTGGACAACAGCAAGTCCCAGCAAGTGTTGATTTTAGCAAAGCAACTACCTCAATCTAAATGGTCACTCTCAATTCTCAGTCTACTCCTTGTCATGTGTTAACTAACAGTGAAACAACATACAGATGCCCAGTAGTCAGACTTACCTTAGAAAGTAAGAATGTTTTAGAAGGAAATGCATTTCCTGCTGAAAATGCGTGTGAATGCTGAGGGCTGAATGAGATCGTTGTAGCAATGCTCAAGAAGCTGAAGCAATGACTGAAGATTAAAAGCAGAAATTGTAAGCTGGAGGTTGAATAGCATAAAATGGTTGAAAAAGACCTGAATTGTTGATGAAAAGTTTTACAAACAGCACAAAACTCGACAAAAATGAACAAAATGTACAAAACAGAAAAACATCAAGTTTACTAAGTTTTCTAAATGTTAAACTGGAGGAGCTGCAGTCCATGCTGTTGAAACAGTTGAAAGCCAAATTATTCACTGCCTTAATAAAGTGAAGAATTAATGATGATGAAAGATGAACTGTATCGTAAACATTAGAAACTTATATTTAAGATATCAATAAGCTGAATAATTTCTTAATAGCTGAAAGTGTTGTGAACAGTTTAAAGTTTGAATGAAGTCTGTAATGCTAAAGTAGCTCAAGCAATGGCTGAAGATTAAAAGCAGAAATTGTAACCTGGAGGTTGAATGGTACCGTGCTTTAAAAAATTAGATGCCAAAATATTAGACTTGAGGAGCTGAAGTCCCTTAGCTGCAAAAGCTGCGAACTGAAACATGTTGTTGAAACACTTGAAAGCCAAATTATTTACTGCCATAGGTGGAAGTAGGAATACAATGCTTTAAAAATGTGAATAAGTAATCATTAGTAATATGAACTGCATCCTAAATAGTAGAAACTTTAATTTAAAATATCAATCAACTGAATAATCGCTTAATAGCTGGAAGTGTTGTGAACACTTCAAAGTTTGAATGAAGGATTTAGCTGAAAGTATGCTCAAGTAGTTGAATTTTAAAGATATAGAAGTTATGAAGGATTGAACATCGTCTCCTTTCACTTACACTGTAAAAA
>NW_019525659.1:172437-173113 GCF_002814215.2 Seriola lalandi dorsalis | reverse complement strand
TGTTCAGACCCTGAAGTGTTGGGTTCCAGCTGGTTCTGGTGCTCTATGTTTTGTCCTTTGAGACCCAGCACTCGTGGATCTGTAGCTCCACTTCCTGTTTAGAGCAACATCTTTTGTTTCTCACTGTCTTCTTACTCTCTGTCTTTTTCTCTTCTTTTCTCTCTTGTTTTTCACTTCCTCATCCATACACTTCTCTCGTACTTACCGCTTCTCAAACAAACATGGCTGCTGCATGTCATTTTGTTTTCTTTTACATATACATGCACAAACCTTTATTAATCTGAATATATGTTTGTATTGCTCATGTGTCCATATATAAACCTTCATTATCACACATTCATGAAACTATATGATTTCATTAATTATTCCTCAACACCCTGGTTACCATTAACCCCCCGCCCCAGACCCCATAGACCCATCTGAGGATGACCTCTTCCACCTCTTTGATAAATACCCCACTCCCATGCCAGACACCAGCACTCCCATGATACCCCCTGTGGGGGTCCAGGCTGTGGCTCTGTCCTCGGATTCAGTCCGTGTCTCCTGGGCCGACAACTCCATGACCAAGAACCAGAAGGCGTCTGAGGTCCGGTACTACTCTGTGAAGTGGAAGACTAGCTACTCTACCAGTGGGAAGTACAAGGTAAACACAGACCATCAGTCTGTGACATTCACA
>NW_019525659.1:169102-172379 GCF_002814215.2 Seriola lalandi dorsalis | reverse complement strand
CATTATAAAGTCAAAAATGAAAAGAGACCGTAGAATAAAATATATAGATTTGAATAACAAGTGTGAATGCTGTAAAGATATAAAATATAAAATATAAAGATTCCTCATTATTATAAATGTTTACAATACTTGTCCAAACAGATGTGTACCTATAAACAAATGCTTTTGCTAATCTTGACGATTTTAAAAGTTGCTTTAAACTATTTTATAAAATCTTTTTATTATCATAAATAATAAAATTAAATCTAATGAAATTAAATAATAATAGTAAAATATAAAGATTTGAAGAACAATAGTGTGAAAGCTGAGGCACTAATAAATATGGAGAATAATAATATATATATGCCTTCAATACTATTGCATTGCTGGCACATAATAATAATAATATATGACTTCAATGCATTGCAGGCACATAATAAGTATGCAGAATAATAATATATGCCTTTAATGCTATTAGATTACAGGCACATAATAAATGGTTAAGCTTTTTGAACAAGCATGATTTGGTTAGGTTTAGGAAAAGATTGTAGATCCACCCCAACCTCCTCTTGATATGGACTTTGTTACTATACAGTGGGGTCAGCTGATTTCCTCCTTTTCCCTAACACAATTACCACAACCGCTAGAGGTCGCCTAACAACGTAACAATGGGTCGCCATAAGCTCCTTGCTAAGACAATCTGTGAGCTTGTTTTTCACAGGACGATCTCTTCCAGCATCTTGGAGAAACTGCCACAGTTCTTCCTGTGGATTTATTCTGTCTCAGTGTCTCTGTCTCTTCATGTGAGACTATCAGACTGACTTTACGATGTTGAGATGAAGACTCTTTGGGGTCCAGAACTAATTGCAGGACTAATTGTTCTTCTTGTGTCTGAGGACAGTTCTGTATGACTCTGGCTGTATGTTTGGGCTCGTCCTGCTGCAGAATCTGACAGTATTGCCTGGTGTATATGAATTTGAAAAATCTATAGTGCCTTTTGCATAGTACCGTATGTATGTGGTATCCAACAGAGGCCCCATCTGTACCTGCAGCCCACTTTGGTCTGTCAATAGTTCAGATAGTGTAGATTCTGACCTCAGGTGGAGTCTGAGGAGCTGAACAGTCTGTTCAACTGCAGGCTTAGAAATGATTGTGATCGTGATTATTTACTATAAGTCCAGTGTGTGTGTGTGTGTGTGCGTGTGTGTGTGTGTGTGTGTGTGTGTTTTTCAGTTGCACAGAGACAGATATCAGCTTCCTCTGCTCAGTTTGCGAGTTGAGTTCTCTCCCTGTAAAATAGTGTAAATGAATAAAAACCAAAAATAAAGATTCAGTTGAGATTCCTCTCAGTGACTTTTCAGTGAACAACATGACGGTGCTGTTAGTGTCCTAGTTGATGTGTGTGTATTTGAAACAATCTGTGTCACTAACTGTTTTTCAGTTTTCAATAGGTTTGCCTGTCAGTAGAGGATACAGAGCTGGAATCAGCAAAGTGGCTTTTATATTTTATTCTACAGTTCACTTTGTTTATTTCTGCTCATTCCAGCTCTCTGTTAGCATCTGTTAGCAATTTTCTTGTTATGCTGCCTTAAGGTGCTTTTTCAGCCTGAACTACCTGGTTCTGAAGTCACATCTATACCTACTGTGATGCATTCAGGTCCTGCATGTCAATAAATAAACAAATAAATAACATGAATTTCCTGATGAACAGTGTTGTCACAACCTGAAATTACAATGTTTCTGTTAATTTTCCAGTTTCGGTTACTAAAACATGCTCAGATGTGTCTCTGAAAGCACCTGAAGGCAGCATCTCTTGTTGTCTAGAGCCACTGATCCACACGGATGACTCTTGCTTTATGGTCGTTCAGGTTGATCTCACGCGACCACTAGATGTTGCTTAACAATAAAATGTAACTATGGGTCTTCGTAAACTGCTGCACAGAAAACCCATGGGGTTGAAAACATGCTATTGTCTGTCCTGTTAACATGATGTGAGATAGTCAAAAAAAAAAAATAAATTCACTAACTGAATAACCAAATCCTGAGGTAAATGTAATCATATTATGGATACAAGCAATTAAAGGTGATGTCTTAGTGGACTAGAGAAGAAGAAGAAACCGTTTCTGGTTTTGAGAAATTGAAAATGACTAAAATCTCAAAAAATGTTCAGACCCTGAAGTGTTGGGTTCCAGCTGGTTCTGGTGCTCTATGTTTTGTCCTTTGAGACCCAGCACTCTTGGATCTGTAGCTCCACTTCCTGTTTAGAGCAACATCTTTTGTTTCTCACTGTCTTCTTACTCTGTCTTTTTCTCTTCTTTTCTCTCTTGTTTTTCACTTCCTCATCCATACACTTCTCTCGTACTTACCGCTTCTCAAACAAACATGGCTGCTGCATGTCATTTTGTTTTCTTTTACATATACATGCACAAACCTTTATTAATCTGAATATATGTTTGTATTGCTCATGTGTCCATATATAAACCTTCATTATCACACATTCATGAAACTATATGATTTCATTAATTATTCCTCAACACCCTGGTTACCATTAACCCCCCGCCCCAGACCCCATAGACCCATCTGAGGATGACCTCTTCCACCTCTTTGATAAATACCCCACTCCCATGCCAGACACCAGCACTCCCATGATACCCCCTGTGGGGGTCCAGGCTGTGGCTCTGTCCTCGGATTCAGTCCGTGTCTCCTGGGCCGACAACTCCATGACCAAGAACCAGAAGGCGTCTGAGGTCCGGTACTACTCTGTGAAGTGGAAGACTAGCTACTCTACCAGTGGGAAGTACAAGGTAAACACAGACCATCAGTCTGTGACATTCACAATATTAATTATAATAAATACACAGTTAGTGAATAGAGAAATGTACAAACCTTCATGTGTTTAATTCTGATGATTCTCTTTTGTGAAATACAATACAGTCTGTTCAAACCCACTGTTTCCTCTGAGTAGGACGAGTCCTCACTACAGTCAAATTGTAGTTTCGTCTGAAATGAAATGCTGAAGTTTTTGTCTACATGTTTATTATGTCCCCAGCTTCATCCCTAGTTCACCTTATTATTCCTTCTGCACAAGACATGTTGCCACAGCAACTCCACCACCTGCAGCTGTTTGATAATCAGCTGATGGGGATTTAATGTCACACCTGCCATCCTGTGTGCTGCCTGCTCTCATTTAAAGCAGATCTCCCCCCTCCCTTCCCGCTGTATATCAAGCAGCTCACCAGCAAAATAAAGGAGGCACAGACACTGTAAACAATAATCATGGAGGATTATTTAGTTACAA
>NW_019525659.1:153945-169052 GCF_002814215.2 Seriola lalandi dorsalis | reverse complement strand
TGTTTTCTTTTACATATACATGCACAAACCTTTATTAATCTGAATATATGTTTGTATTGCTCATGTGTCCATATATAAACCTTCATTATCACACATTCATGAAACTATATGATTTCATTAATTATTCCTCAACACCCTGGTTACCATTAACCCCCCGCCCCAGACCCCATAGACCCATCTGAGGATGACCTCTTCCACCTCTTTGATAAATACCCCACTCCCATGCCAGACACCAGCACTCCCATGATACCCCCTGTGGGGGTCCAGGCTGTGGCTCTGTCCTCGGATTCAGTCCGTGTCTCCTGGGCCGACAACTCCATGACCAAGAACCAGAAGGCGTCTGAGGTCCGGTACTACTCTGTGAAGTGGAAGACTAGCTACTCTACCAGTGGGAAGTACAAGGTAAACACAGACCATCAGTCTGTGACATTCACATGTTGTGTTCTACATTACTTCAAAGTCTGTGTCATGGTCTCTGACAGATGTGTTGACGTTACTTTGACATGGCTCAGACTCGAGTCATGAATGTTTTGACTTTAGACTTGGCTTGACAAATTTAAAGAAGTAACATCAATGACCTGTGACTTCACTTGATATCCTTCCCAAAACCCAAAGTTTAAACATTATATAAAAGTGTGCAGCAAATTAACACTCTATGTAATGAGGATATTTCTTTTTAGCAAAAAATCTATGAGCAACTGAAGAAATGAAGCATTGATGACGAACACCTAACAAAGAGATCAGAATAAAGCAGACGAGTAAAATTGATCTTTTGAATGAAAAAATGAACTGATCACATAGTTTGGCAATAGTGACATGAAATATGTGACAAAAAAGTAACCAGAGAATGCAGGGACATCAGGGACATGATTTACTTCTTCAACTATCCAACATTAACTCTAATCACAGATATCAGGAGCAAAGTGTGCCTAAGTTTGCAGCGTCATTTTAAGATGGAGCCAAAGTGTTTCAGTGCTGGCTTCACTCATGACTGTCCCAGCAAGGTGATGCTCCCAGGAACGCAGTGGTTGCCTAACAACAAGGGTCAGATAGCAAGGCTTCTCAGCTGATCTGGCAACCTCGCCAGGGTTGATAGAGGCTAGATAGGCTTTTAAGGCCAATACTGATTCTGGCAAGCAGGAAGAAGTTGGTCCGTTGTTGTATCTGGATAAAACTCTAAAACTCACTTTTTTTAACTAGACATAAATAATCTTAAAATGAATTGTGTAAGCTGGATGACAAAACTTCCAAAAATACTATCAAAGTGAGACTTACTGAAGTACAAAAATATGGAAACAAATTTCAGGTCATTCAGTTTGGATTCGAGGCTTGTTTCAGGTAAAGGTTATAATAAACACAGCTTAATGAAAAGGGAAAGGTAAATGAAGGAATAAGCAGTCTAGAAATAATCAAATAAGACTCAGGGAGTAGTGAGAAGAGAAAGAGGAAGTCAATAAGTCAAAAAGTAAAAACCACTATAAAAGCTACCACAATATTAATTATAATAAATACACAGTTAGTGAATAGAGAAATGTACAAACCTTCATGTGTTTAATTCTGATGATTCTCTTTTGTGAAATACAATACAATCTACAGTCTGTTCAAACCCACTGTTTCCTCTGAGTAGGACGAGTCCTCACTACAGTCAAATTGTAGTTTCGTCTGAAATGAAATGCTGAAGTTTTTGTCTACATGTTTATTATGTCCCCAGCTTCATCCCTAGTTCACCTTATTATTCCTTCTGCACAAGACATGTTGCCACAGCAACTCCACCACCTGCAGCTGTTTGATAATCAGCTGATGGGGATTTAATGTCACACCTGCCATCCTGTGTGCTGCCTGCTCTCATTTAAAGCAGATCTCCCCCCTCCCTTCCCGCTGTATATCAAGCAGCTCACCAGCAAAATAAAGGAGGCACAGACACTGTAAACAATAATCATGGAGGATTATTTAGTTACAATGATCTGAGCACAATGCACTGGAGGAAAACCAAATTCAATATGTGTTTTTCAGCTTTCACTGATCAAGAATAAAAATATCCTCAGTTGACAGAAACAGCTTCGATTGTTTGGAAAACTCTTGTAGCGAAACATAACTTGGACTGATTTTAATACTTCTCAAAACAAGATTTAATCCTTCACTCATCTCGTCATGTTCTTCTTTGCTTCCAACAAAACTCTGAACTTCAGAAAAAACTTCGACAATAATCTGAACTCTGCTTCAAGAAAACTGGAAATAGGAAATCTATACAAGGGCAGACAGTCTGCTCACCTTAATAAAGCAGAGATGAAGGCAGAAGGAGAGAGAGAGAGAGAGAGAGAGAGAGAGAGAGAGAGAGAGAGGTGGTCTCCCTCCTTTTCTTTCCATCACATTTTGAAAATACATTTTCCTGGTGCCACAAGGACAAACTGGCAGGCTGACTGTTTCTACACCACAGAAGACAATGGATACATACATATACAGTATGTGTGTGTGTATATATTTATATCAGTGGCGATTGCTCTAAGACTGCAAGGGAAGCTCAGCTTCCCCTGAAATGTCAACAAAATAAGTGGTCAAATATGTTCTGTTGTATGTACATTTCATTGACTAAATATGCGCTAGAACACGTTCATCTTTTGTTCAGAATCAGCTCCTTATCACAGGTAACCGACACGACTTCCTTCTCATTCCTCCCCGCAGCGCCACAGCGCTTTACACAGTGTAGACGCCGAGCGTCTCCTGACGTCACTGGGGAAGCAAAGAGCGGGTTGTTCCACTGCAGCGAAACTAGACGGTCATTGGATAAATGCTGGGCTTTGTCCCGCCCATCGGACGCTCAGCTTCTCTGGGGTCTATGGGGCAGTGGGCTGGCCCGGACACTCAGCTTCTGTGTGATGATTGGATGATCTGTCTGAGGCTGAGTCCCTTTTTGATTGACAGCGAAATGAGCGAATCAGCGATCTTGAAGTATAAGCATCCACCGGAGCAGTTTTCAAGTTTTTCATTCCGTTGTTCGGAGTTGATCTGGAGACGTTACTGATCCTCAGCGACGTTGTTAAAAACGACTATCGTTGCGTTTGGCGACTCTCTTCTGTCACTCTGCGAATTTACATATAAATAAACGGACACATTTTATGATGTAGGCTGAAAATGAGCTTCCCCTCCTTATAAGACCAGCAGCCGCCACTGATTTATATATATTTATATGATGTCTGAGACCACTTCCCATTCACTTGCATGGAAAACCCCACTGTATAGTATGTGTGTTTTGGTCTTGTTTTAGAAATCTCTAAATCCTATAAATCTGTTGTTTGTCAAGTCTGCAGACACCACGGCACTCAGCCACACCGTCACCGGCCTCAAACCAAACACCATGTACGAATTTGCTGTCATGGTAACCAAAGGACGCAAGTCCAGCACATGGAGTATGACGGCACACGCCACAACGTATGAAGCAGGTATGTCTCTCTTAGACACACAAACACATAACTAGTGTGGACCCCATTGACATAACACATCCCCTGGCCCTGGCTCTAACTAATCCTAAACCCAAAGCCAAGTCTTAACCCTCATAAATCAATGCGGGTTTATTGTACCTTCCAAACTCCCACATTCCCCCCAAACATATAATGGCCATGCTGCACACTGGGGTGGCTGAAAGATCATATGAGAATCTTTCTGGGTAGAATCACAGTCCACAATCTGAATCATGATCTGCATCCAATCGGATTTGATGATGAAAGTCATGACCATAAGTTATGGTTTCTTTCTGATGCCTTGATGCTTCTGTCATATGTTTGTCTGCGTTCCACTTTTTCTGTCTTCTGTTTATGATTTGTGTCACAACCAATCACACGTTTGTTTAGTTCATATGGAGTATTCATTTGGAGTGTTTTGATTTTTCTTTGTCCCGCCTCGTCCTGCCTCAGGTTATTCTGCCTGCAGGCAGGTCTTTGGTCCCGTGGACAGACCTTAACTCCACAATACAGAAACTTGAATTGATCTGTGTGATTCATTTGAGGAGTAGATCATATACCAAAGAAAGATCATCCATGATATAAGATCGTCAGATCACCCACGCCAACTGTGGATGATTACGACTGCGCTTGGTGAATGTGCCATTGATAGATGACGTATAAATGGAACAGCTGCTTTTGAACTAATGTTATGCACCATTAAGTGGACTGAGTTAAGTGTTTACTTGTCAAACTACTGTTCCCAGGATCAAGAATGAACCTTTCCACTCGAGATTGTGTTTAGTTTTAGAGTTGTAGAATAAGTGGATGATTCTTACAGTTTTTTTCTCCTATGGTACACTTTTCCTCTATTACTTCCTTGATCCTTTTCCTCTATTACTTCCTTTTCGCTGACATCTAAAACATCCGGCTGAAAGAAGTTCATGCTTTTTCTCTGGAGGATTTGAAAGTAATTGGGAAAAACAGGAATACACTGAATCACAGCAGGTTCAGGAAACATGGATTCACCAAGACAATATGGGTGCTGAACTTTTTTATTTTCTGTCTAACCCTGAACACAGATTACTTTTAATAAGGTGTTTAACAATGCACAGAACTCATGTTTGGTTCAGTGAGGTGTCAGGGAGAAACTCGACTCTACCCCGCAACAGCACGACAACAGTCTGCAACAATGAAACCAGCCACCGACTGAAATCAAAATGTCAAGGTATCCCTTTCAGGATGTCTACAATCATGTTTGTCGGATTTGTCATCCAATTAAGTGTGAAAAGCATTACCCCCAACGGCTCCCCAGGGCCTGCTGGAATACATTGACATTCATAGTGAGCAGACGGACTGAGCCCACTCAGTCCCAGCAGTGATCTACCAGTTCTGGACACAAACACTGACCACATTCTCACAGAGAAACACTGAGAACAGTCTTCACAGCCGCTTAGAACACCTCTGCCTCACTATTAGAAAGGATCACCCACTGAGTCTAACAGACACCAGCTGCATAGCATTATATTATATGTGTGTATTCAATTCTCACTAGAGACAGAGATTAAACAATCATTTAACACTTTGTCTGTGCAGAATAATGTCTACTGACAGATTGATATTAAATGTGCTGTGGATTTCCCTGCTCCCTAGAGGATGAATCCTAATGAATTTTGTGATCCCATAACCTTTCCGACAAAATGTCTGCTTATTGTACAGCTGAAAATATCATTTTAGGATGGGCAGATTGTCACACAATATTCATTCATCCCAGAAGATGAACCTTGTACACCATCCTGCCTTGAGGTGGAGACCCCACATGGAGATGTCTGATATACAAATGGGGTTGCAAGAAATTTGAAAAAAAATACACGATTTTTTTTTAGATAAGTAAAGAGTAAGTTCATTCAAATTATATTCATTAATCAAAAACTAATCATGCTTGTCAAAAAACTGAATAAATATTGACATGACCTGCCATTCAGCGCAGCTGTATACACACGAGTGAGTTAGCAAAAGTTTGACTGGGTTATTGACACGTTCCACTTTGATACTACCTTCATGGATCTGCCAGCCAGCACCATCAAACAGCTAATTAAGCTGTTGTTTTTGATGAGCTGAGATGTCAGCAGAGTTTGATTGAATGCATTTGATGGCTGTGTCACTGTCACCAATGGCTCTTATTTGAAGAGTGAAAGTATAGCCTAAATTTAATTCTCATCATAGCTCTGCCCACCTCTAATATGTTCACTCAGCAGTATTGATCATAGACAGTGTATGTTCCTTCTGTATTTATGAGTACAGGTTGTCAGCATCAGAAAGGGTTGACCAACTCCTATAGCAATTATTTGTAATCAAGGAGATCAATAGCTGGTACTTAGCCAGTGCTGCGCTGCGAGCTTGAGACTTGTCCTGGTTTGGAATTTACTGGAAATTGAATCACATTTCTAACCAGTAAACACACAGCCATTACACACTAAAGCTCTGATAGGTGGCCATTTGGTTTCCATGATGACAGTTGAGGAGAAAAAAGAGTGCTTGTGATTCTCACAACAGGAGTGACATAACAGGGGAAGTGACAGAAATTCTGAAGTTTAAACAGAACAGATCACTGAATACAAGAAAGTCATCCCAAATCCACAGAAAACCTTAACCACACTGACATTACAATGAGCTCAGGAAGTTCAGGTGAAGACCTGCACCCAAGGACCAGTTTAGTTTTTACCACGGGCAGAGATATGAAGTCTGCTGTCTGCCCGGTTAATTACTGAGCACTCAAATGAACTTCTGAACACTGATTTGGAAAAACTGGTCGCGCCATCATCTCCTTCTACCACCTCTCTCCTGTTTACGCATAATTCAGCTCCAAGCTCCGCCCCAAAAGACTTGACAGTGATCAGTCGTGAGGGACGACCCCGCGCCATTTTAATCAGCTGGCAACCGCCGATGGAGGCTAATGGACGAATCACAGGTGAGTTATCGTATAAACACCAAGTCGAGAGTCATTTTGATTTTCAACAAAGCTGCTGATTATTCTCCAGTTAAAAGATTAATTATGTCACATTAATTATGTCAAAATGTTTTTCCTACAATATTAACACGTTAACACACAGCACAAGAGTTCGGTTGTTGCTTTGTGTATCCAGAGCATCCTGTGTATCCAACACACACACTTTCCTCCATTGTTCTCTCTCTCTTCCTCTGGGCGATCACCCCCCCCCCCCAACCTGTTTGTTTTAACAAGCTCTGCTGCTCTTGCAGCATCCCGGAGGACGAATCAAACGCTCCCTGCAGGGATAACAGCACAAAGCAGTGCAACACACACACAGATCAAATATTTTTAGAATTTATACTTTCATTTTTTTGCGTGTGTGTAATTCCACCAAAAAAATGTTATGTCTTCATTCTATAATGAAACTTTCTGCATATCAAATCTTAGTATTTATATCTTCTCCGGTCTTATATTACAACAATTGTATTTTTTCACAACGCCAAGTCTTATATCACACCATAAATGTGAATATGGGATTTTGCCATGGTGTGAATGAGCTTAATCTTATCCCTACAAATACAATAAGAGCATGTTTTTATATATTCGTTTCTCCAGACATCATCCTCTGCTGCGCTCTGCATAATAAGAATATGATCTTGTTTTTAAGCCTGTTCATCTTATGCCTTGCTGTCTGACAGGTTACATCCTGTACTACACGCTGGATAAGAACATGCCGATAGATGACTGGGTGATGGAGGCGATCAGCGGCGACCGGCTGACCCATCAGGTCGTCGATCTGAACCTCGACACAGTTTATTACTTCAGGATTCAGGCCAAGAACGCCAAAGGAGTTGGCCCGTTGTCTGAGCCTGTCCACTTCAGGACCGCCAAAGGTCTGCCATAGAGTGTGTGTTTGCATGTGTGTGTGACTGAAGATCAAGACCTGCTTTATCTGTTAATGCATTCCTGTGTTTTATATTTTATAAGTTTCCCGAGTCTCTGTTTCTCTTTCAGTGGAACATCCAGACAAGATGGCCAATGATCAAGGTAGGCGTTTCTTCCCTACGTGTGTGTGTGTGTGTGTGTGTGTGTGTGTGTGTGCATCACTTCAAAAGAGTCTACAGTTTTACAGAAATCTTACATCATGTCTCACTCCCAATCATTTATTTGACTCATTTTCCAGTTACCATGAAACCATTTTTAATCTTTAAATCATCATTGTGTCTGTTTTCTCATCAGATTGTCTATAACACACAGTTCACAGCTTCAAATCTTAAAATCCTCTAATTAACTTTGATTTACAAACCATCTTCTCATTTCACATCTTGTTATCAGATCATCTGTAATTGAAGTCAAATTATCTTCAAATAAACTCCAATAATCTGTCGTTTTACAATTAAAAGTGATTTCTTTTAAACATGTTATCAGCTTCACTTTCATCTGATTATCAAATCACGTTTCATCTTCCTGTTATCTCTTTCCATTCTACCTTTCCTCACATCTTCAAATCATCAGTGTGTTGTGCTCCTGAGGGAAACGTGGCATGTGAGAGTGCACATGAGCAGATGAATCTTGAATTGCTTCATACATTCATTAACAAATTACTGCAAGACATGACACTGATTCACAGGCCAAATGTTCAGTGTGCCACCACAGTGCTGAATCCTGTTCTGATTGAACCTCGCTAACTCCGTAAAATTGATGGTGATGCCAGATCTTTTTAAACCATGAACATGCAAATACTGTTAGAAGTCTATTAGTCTATTAAAGTGATAGTTCAGGTAATTTGACGAAGGGATGTGTGAGGTACTTATCTATAGTCAGTGTATTTCCTGCAGTAGATTCAGATCAGTTTAGAGAAGCAGCAGGAGCACCGGCACAGAAACTGAGTGATAAGTGATTACCCACTTAAAAAATGTTCACAGAAAAAAGCTAATTTCAGTTGTGTCGCTTTATTTTTAATGTTTTCACCACTTTACGGTAGTTCGACGGTTGACAGAATGTAGTTCCAAAGTAAATGTCTGTTTGACGGCAGATAAAGTGGTGAATATATTCAAAATAAAGCCACATTTCAAATTATATTTCTGTGGACATGTTTTTAAGTGTCTCTGCTGACACTGTCCACAGTAGTTCATCACTCAGCTTCTTTGCCAGCGCTCCCAACTGAATCTACTGCAAGTAATATACTGACTACAGATCAGTACCTCATGTCAAATAACCTGAACTATCACTTTAAGTCAATGATAAATTGACTTGATATTCTACAGTTAATTTTAAGTTATATTTATATTGTATTAAGATTTATAAGGTGTCCCTTTGTGCACACGTCACCCAAATCTGTAGCTGCATGATGTATTTAAAGTGCTAGCTTTTTTCAGGCTAATATGGCAGTAATTATCAACCAAGGCTAATTATATCTATGTATGGTTATATGGAATCATTGTGGTGTAGCCCAATTAATTTGAGAAAAAAAACGGGATTTGTGTGTGAAACCTTTTGGAAACATTTATCTAAAATGATGAATAAACAGTTGAAATGGTTACCTGAAAGTAACACATATAGCTCAAAACAGATGGCTAAAAGTCTTGAATAAAGGGTTGAAGTAGTGAGCTAGAACTAAATGAGAACTAATTGAGAACTAAATGGACAAATTTGAAAGATAGCAGGTGTTGTCGGTGCAGCGATTCAGTCAGGGTCTATCAGACGGAAATGTTTGAGAACCACTGAAATTTACTGAAATGTACGAAGTTTGGTGTAGACTGGATGAAATATGTTGGAAAACATGCAAATAAATGAATAAATACCTAGAGTACAATCCAAGGATTCCAGTGAAAAAAAATCTCTCCTTTATGAATTTCAGTTCTAAAGTTGTGTGCAAATATGTAAATTAGGAAAAAATTTGTGACATGTTTGATTGTAATTTCACACTTATCTGTGAGATTCTCAGTTAATAAGTATTTCATGAATTTTATGCTTTAACTGTCAATTGAAATTTTCTCCAACAAAGATTTGACTTTAAGTGCTGTTGCAGGTATTATGATGTAAAGCTGGAGCTATAGGCTTGAGCCAATATTTGATAATATCATGATAATATCACAATATTTAAGCTGGACTGTATTGATATATTGAACTTTGGATATCGCCCAAGTCTAGAATGAGCCTGAGTATTTTAGGGTCAAAAGAAATACAGAAGTGGAATAACTGTGTCAGCAATTACACTTATTTTAATGAATTGAAAGTCAACCTTGTTGAGTATTTGTCCCATAATAATCTGATTTCTCAACTACTGTTCTGTGGAAAATTATTTAGAATAAAGATAAAGAAATATGAAGGGAAGTACAATTAGTGAAAAAGAGTAGAAAGCATGAAGGAGGATAGAAAGGAGAAAACAGGACAGACAGTTGAAAAATGTAGGAGAGAATGAAAGGATGAAGGGGGGATGAGTCTAGTAGGATGATGGCCAAAATTTCAGCATTGTTAGTCTATTATACACTAATGAGAAATCGTTAATGTGAAAAAGAGACAGAGAAGGAAAATGTGAAAACAGAGGAAGTTACTCCATTTTCATTTTAATTGAATTTATTTTTCACTTTATGCAAACAGCCCTGACTCATCAAGCTGAAGGAAAGTAATTGGTTCATTGCATGGAGAAAACCTTTTTTTTTTCAGTGAGAGAGAAATGAAAGGAGGGAGAAGGCAAGATGAGTCTGTTGTAATCATTAATGCAGATATATGAGATGTGATGGAAAAGAGCTGTTTACCATATTTAGGTTCATCAAATGAACTCAGACATAATTAACACTCTGTTCTCTGATTCTATTCAAACAACAGCAGAAGGGGCCATGACGCTATAAACGCTCCAAACTTTTCAGTGTGCTACAAGAAAGTTTGAAATCTTGCAGCAGCTCAGAGAACATGATGGTGATTTTGTAGCTTTAATGTTTAATTTGGTCTTTTTAAGATTTGGATGGAGGGTCTAATAAGAGTTAGCATCATTCTGAAATAAAACAAAAAAAGATTGAAGAGTTCCAAAAATCCATCCTAAAGTTGTTGAGATATTCAAGTCTAGACCAAAGTGGTGATATACAGGGACTGAATGGCTTACATCAACAGACTGAGAATCTTCTGTTCCCCAACAAGATCCTCTGAGGGACAAATTCTCAATCTTTACCCAAGTTATGGTAAACTTATATAACGCTTTTCTAGTTTTACTAACCACTCAAGGCACTTTACAATATTTGCCACATTCACCCATGCATACATCACAAACATACACTGTTAGAACAGCCATGTGGGGTTCAGTATCTTGGGGCCTGCAGGAGCCACAGCCGCCACCCAAGTTCACAAAGCACATGTCCTGCACCCTGTTCTCTGTTTGTGAAGTAAGCTTGATTTAATTGTTGATAATTTTACACAGGCCTTGATTCTTCAGTTCTCAGCTTAGGTCCAGACAGACAGATTCCAGTATATTGTAATAATATACTGAGGTAATATGGGGATCACTGCGGCCTACATGTGTTCTATGCAGCTGCACTTAACTGAACCACAGAGACTCAGCTTCAGTGTCAGGGTGTTAAATGGTACTGTTTGTCACTGAAAGGTGTGTGTGTGCGTGCGTGTATGTGTGTGTGTGGTATGTACACATGTACACACTGCATTCCCTATCCATAAAAATCAGGAGTGTTGGCGGGAAGGGTGGGTTGATATTCAGTCCTGTTACAGTGGAAGCTCCACTGTAAACACACACTCACCAACTCACACATAGATCCACACACTGTTAAATGCACTCACAAAGCCAGACTAGCTTTAATCACAATGGTTTCTGTAACTTCAAACTGCAAGAAAGAATCAAATCTTTTTTTCATGTTTTGGGGGAGCAAGACTCATCGCAACTGCTGCTGGATGGTGGGAGAAGAAAAAAAACAGCTTTTAGCTTTAAATTGCGGGAGAATTATGTATTATATCTGGCTTTAAGTGAATTTGAGATGTGAAGGTCTTTAGATTCAGTTTCCTGACGGGAGCAGCGCTGTTGAGGTTTTGAAATCTCTCACATCAGTTTCCAGGCTCTGTTTTCTGACAGGCTCTGTGATGACCTGCTTCTGACATCCGCCTCAAATCTATTCTTCCAATGCTCCAAGTTCACGAAAAGGCTCACCCGCTGTTTCCTCCACTGGAGGAAAAACCCATAAAAACAACCTGCCAAAAACACTTTTTATATCGTTTGAAAATTAATCAGTTGGATACATTTTGCATAGGACTATACAGATGTTACATACAGCAAATGTAGTGGTCACACAGATGAGACAGCAACTGTACAATGGTCACAAAATATACCCTAATACTAAGAATAAAAGCAAGTAACGACGGGAACACACTGCCTGCGTTGCATGTGCGTCTGTGCCGCGTCACTGCTACTGCCAGCTCCAGATGACATGACAATGCCACTGTCTCCGCATACAGCTGCTAAAATGGTAGTTTTATGTGATGGATGCCAGCAACATTACATAAAACTGACTGCTTCCACTATAGTTGTCTTTCTAGGCTAAATCTTAAAATGATACAGACATGAAAAATAAAATGATGTTTCGTAGCCGTGATGTTGCACATGAAACATATACAGTGTGTTACTGGCCTAAGATGATGTAGATGTACTGATTAGACATAGACACTGTGGTAACAATTGTTTTTTTAAGTCAACTAACAATAACTTGCACATAGTGGAAACCAGGCTAATGATGGTGGAGGGTCACATGAGCATAATATAAACTACAAAATTAAAGGTTAGGGGGTTTCTTTAGGGGACAGGGCCACAAAAATATCTACTTTAATTATTACTGCACTTAAACAGGACAAATTCTTTATTTCATTTACAATTATACAAATTATTTTTAAAAAACAATTGCAACACGGTAAGTCTGGGAAATTCAGGGTCCCTGTGGGTCTGAGGCCCTTTCACTAGTTTCACTTTGCCCTGTTGGTTATGTGGTTTTGCTCAGAACAGTTACCTTTTGCTGTGTGAAGGTGTAGATGCTCACAAGTCATCACTGCAGGAATAAAGCATGAAGATTTGGACAAAGTGCACTTCCAGCAGGGAACTACACACACACAAACATCACACCTATGACGTGCGTGTAAACGCACCATTTCAAGTCATTTATTTCATAATAAGGAACCAATATCTGTGTGATCCTTTTATTCCATCTATTAAATGAGTCTCTTCCTCTCTGTTGTCTTCCAGGTCGTGGAGGAGACCATGCCTACTGGCCATCTGACACCAACCTCATTGACAAGAGCAGCATCAACGGTAACACACACACACACACACACACACACTCACACACACTGTTCTTCTATAGTGACTGAATCTGACCGTCAGAAAGTATTACGAGATGTGTGTGTGTGTGTGTGTGTGTGTGTGTGTGTGTGTGTGTGTGTGTGTGTGTGTGTGTGATTCTGCAGCACCATCAGAGCCTCACAGTTGTTTTCTCTGATCACTCAGCTCTGTCATGTCTAAACTTACTTACTTGCTACATTGTACAGTCCGTTAGCATTGCTTCCTGTTCACCACCAGCAGGAAGAATTACTTATATCCAGTATCTTACACTTAACTTGTGTTATTACAAACTGGAGAAAAGAGTCATCTTTATGGAGAAACAGGATTAAAAGTGTGGTGGCATATAAATCTTCAGCTTGTAGTTTTTAATGTAACAAACCACAACAGATTTGTTAATAATAATTTGATGTAGGACAGTAATGGGAAAATATGAGCATTAATACATATACTAAATACAGCTGTATCAAACGTTCATAGTTTATATCTGAGGATTATAGTGTAGTAAGTGAGTATTCTTATTAACGCACTAAACTATACAAATTTACAATATATGAAAAAAATCTCTAAAATAGCATTAATTTGTTCTTTATGTGAGTTTATCCAATAACAAAAAAATAATGTTGTGATGTATACATCCTTAACAGCTATTAGTAATCACTAAAGAAAGGCTCTTTCTTATGTTATTAGTAATTTGAGCTATAATTCAAATGTTACCTTGATATTGCCAATGATAATACTCATTCTGCTAATACCAAAACGACCATCACTGACAATGCTAATAATCATAATAAGTCCAACACTAATGCTCATTTTAAAACTAAAGGTAATAGTCATGCTAATTCGATTATTTATGCTGCCAGTGACACTAACTTTAACGACAATGATAATACTCATGCCGAAGCTGTAAAAGCTGTGATAACTGATGCTACAAATAACCACAAACTAATAGTAATGCAAAAGCTAATCGTTAATCATTACGCTAATACTTATTGAGACAATGTTAATATTAATGTCAGTGCTAACAAAAATACAAATGTTAAATTCTAGAGGTAAATGCTAATCTTAAGATTCATAACAATTCTTACAGTAATTTTAATGGAAATACGCTACTGTTAATAAAACCCAAACTACTGCTAAATCTAAAACTAATGCTAATAACAATAACAAATCACAGTCTTAACTATAACTGTCTCCTCTCATTTCTGCTGAAGAAAAACAGTTCAGTTCCCCCTACTCAAAAGAAAAGGTCACAGGTCAGGGTCTGTCGCTGGCAGTGATTCAGTGTCTCACTGGAGGACAGTGAGGTGTGTGTGTGTGTGTGTGTGTGTGTGTGTGTGTGTCTGAAGATGGACTCTTAACGTTTTGTTGGCACTGTTGCTGCTGCTGCCAGAGGCGATCGTAAATCTGCCCCCTCTGACCTCCGCTCTCCTCTTGCTTTATGATGGGTCATCGAGGGCAAAGTCTCGTTCATCAGGTCAACAGTATTTCATCTTTAACGCGGTGCTGGCCTTTATGTTGCAGAGAGACTTTTACCATCAGGTCACAGCTCTGTAGGTCTCTGTGTCCATAGTGTGTGCTGAGGTGATCTGATCCGGCCTGTTGTTCCGATCCAGTGACAGTATCTGAGCAGGTGGTGGTCTGGCTACAGACTCACTTAGGTTTTTCCATTTTCTCCTCATTTTCTCCAGAGGGGGTGATGTTGACTTCTGACAGGGCTGAGAGCTTTGTACTGCTCAGAGCACAAAGCAATTAAAGTTAAAAATAGTTCAGCTCTAAGCAACAGAAACTTGTGGCACAAAATAGTTTTAAATAGAAGACATTAACATATTTAACCCCCATATTCCCCTGGAGCTTCACTTAAGAAGCTTAACAGACATTTCCTCTCTGTATGACACCTAACATTACAAGAAAAGTTTCACGTGTCATGTTTCCATGTCGTCGTGTATTACTTATGTTTACTTCTATACATAGACATTTTAGTGACCACAGGGGGTTTCACAAACCAGACACAAACCAGACGCAACAGACACAAACCAGACGCAACAGACACAAACCAGACGCAACAGACACAAACAGACACAAACCAGACACAAACCAGACGCAACAGACACAAACCAGACACAAACCAGACGCAACAGACACAAACCAGACACAAACCAGGTACTGACCAGGCACAACAGACACAAACCAGTCAAGAACCAGGCCAAAACCAGACACAACAGACACAAACCAGACACAAACCAAGCACAAACCAGACGCAACAGACACAAACCAGACGCAACAGACACAAACCAGACACAAACCAGACACAAACCAGACGCAACAGACACAAACCAGACACAAA
>NW_019525659.1:151101-153925 GCF_002814215.2 Seriola lalandi dorsalis | reverse complement strand
CCACTGTCCAGCAAGAGCAGGGAAGTAAGATAAAGGCTACAATTTGTGTGTACAAAGTAACTCAAATCATTTTCATGGTTGGCTAATCTGCTCATTTAATGATTCATTTTTGTGGTCACATTTTTCTAAAGCCCAAGGTGATGTCTGCAAATTGCCTGTTGTCCAAAACCCACATATGGTAGTGAGTTATATATCATAGGACCTGGAACCAGTTATTTTTTTTTCCTTTGATATTTTTGCTGAAATATATTATGACTGAACTTCGTGTAGCAGCTGCTACATTGCAGGTGTCTGTCCAATTAGCTTCAAAATCAGCTGAATCAAGCTGGTATAAAATAATAATGCCTGCCTAGAACATGGTGTGTACACTCTGAATACTCATGGCTAAAATCAATGACCACATTGTCCCACTATAACTCTCTCAGGCTATTTTTGTTTAACACAAACATGACGAATTAACATATTATTGTATTGACGCACTAACTGAGGAGACTGAAACTTACGTCAATGATGAAGTCAGTGAAGGGTTTGAGGCTGTCCGGCTCGTCTTTGCTCTTGCGGAGCTCTCGTCTGTATTTGATCAGGAACAGAGCCAGAGTCTTCTCCTCCTTAGACACCTTCAGTCGGATGTCCATCTTTTCTACCTCCTCTGGGCAGCGGAAGAGAGTCGCCAGGATGGTCATGGGTTTGGGAGAGTGGTCTTTGGCGTTCTGCCACACTTCCTTCATCTCCTCAACATCGCCATCTGGAGGTAAACCTGAGCAGGAGCAGGGACAGAAGGGATGAGCAACAGAGCAGAACAGAAACAAGAAAAAAATGGATTTTATTGTAATTACGCTGATTACATGTCTGAAGCACCGGTGTCCTGTTAGAACAATTTTTACTGAATAACCTGTTACGAGGGTCATCCGTCTAGTGCTGACTAATACCAGGGTATCAAATCAAATCCCACTTCAATCTCAGGAAAGGAAATTGAGACATTCCTTTTTCAGAAGCGGCTCCAGTTTCTTGACAATTAATGAAACTATTGATCCTTTTAACTACTGCCTGCACTTTGCAAATAACGACTTGATAGCAGTCATTATAGCTGAGACCATTGTCAAGAGGGATCAGATCCATGACAAACATTATGTTCCAACAGTTGGGAACATTTTTACCAAACATAAAAACTAATGGTGACAATTGAGCCATACAGACATTTATTGCTTGAATAAGAATATAATATACATATTATCTTATGTAATCAATTTTGGAAGTTGTTGTTATAAAACTAGTTCAAGAGGATTGGCAAAGTTTAATTTTTGCTAAGAAGAAAGTAAACAATTGTGATTCATGTACGCATGTTTATCGCACACACTAATAGTCAGGATAGCTTGGCCTCTGCTGCTTCAAGTTGTGTGTAAAAGGCAGTTGTGTAAACACTGTACCATAAACTGCACCTCTTAAAGGGATAGTTCTGGTTATTTGATGTGGGTTGTGTGAGGTAGTCATATATAGTCGGTGTATTACCTACAGTAGCCGCAGTCAGTTCCAAACTGGGACCGCGCTGATTAAAATCTACTGTAGACAATGTACTGACTATATATGACTAACTCACACAACCCCAGGTCAAAAAAACTGTACTATCCATTTAATAACCGTGTAAAATTGTTTCATTGCACCCCACTCACCTGTGTACTGGGCCAATTCCAGCCTGTACATCAACTCCAGCAGATGAGCAGCATGGTTACCAACCACCATCTTTTTTATCTCCACCCAAATCCGTTCTCCTGATACTGCTGCCAGTCCACGCCCATTTTCCCTGATGGCGGTCAGTGTCTCAGGCTCATGGTCATCAGGATCCAAGGCCACCCTGCCATAGAACCTGGGGTGAAATAACAAGATTAAGGTCAATACACTTTCACTTCAAACAAATACAGAAGATGATATTAGTCTTCACCTTCCATTTTTATTTTTTCTTGTTAAAATTTTTTTTTCATTTTTTCCTCATGAATTGGGTAAGATGAAATGAAACGAAACAGACCACCTGAAATATCGCAGTATTCTCAGGTAGTCCTCTTGGATTCTTTGCTCAGCGCTGCCAACAAACCGAACTTTTCGGTTCTGCAGGTCTTCATATCCTTTGAAATAGTCGTACAATGTGCCATCGAGCCCTATAAAGGGCAAAAGAAATCATGGTGAGGACTTCTGACACATGTATATACCACATGCATCTCCAAAACTCAAGCCAACACAATGATAAGTCATAATGATTTCTCAAGGCACAGTTACCTAGAAACATGGAATTGATGGTGAGGTCTCTCCGCTCAGCGTCTTTCAGCCAGTCAGTGGTGAATTCTACCTCTGCATGACGTCCATCCGTCTGAACATCCACTCGCAATGTGGTCACCTCAAAGTTCTCATTGTGTAGCTATATAAAAAAAAAATTAAATAACAATAAAGAAAACACATATGACAAGAGGCACATTAAGACTGCCCTTGTGGTGCTGTGATAGGATACAGATGATGCAGGTCCTCATTTTGAGTCAGTGTCCATCTACTCACTCTTACTTGTGGGTGGCGTAGTAGTTCAGAGAGCACTAAAAAATATAGTTATTTCACAATCTGTACATGGTAAAAGGTATGTCATGTATGCAACCTTATGGAACCATTTGTTCCAGCCTGAGCCCACTGCCTCATTTGATGCAACATATTTACATATTCCAGGAATAAACAAATCAGAGACATAGCTTCCTGTTACTGGGCTACTTGTCTCCTTGGTGATCTTCCACAATCAATCATGATGGCTAGTCCATTAACATCTTTAAATCAAGATCTATGACCT
>NW_019525659.1:149510-149862 GCF_002814215.2 Seriola lalandi dorsalis | reverse complement strand
GCACAAACCAGACGCAACAGACACAAACCAGACACAAACCAGGCACAACAGACACAAACCAGACACAAACCAGGCACAAACCAGACGCAACAGACACAAACCAGACGCAACAGATACAAACCAGGCACAAACCAGACACAAACCAGACGCAACAGACACAAACCAGACACAACAGACACAAACCAGACGCAACAGACACAAACCAGACACAAGCCAGGCACAAACCAGACGCAACAGACATAAACCAGACGCAACAGACACAAACCAGACACAAACCAGACGCAACAGACACAAACCAGACGCAACAGACACAAACCAGACGCAACAGACACAAACCAGACACAAACAGACA
>NW_019525659.1:148221-148750 GCF_002814215.2 Seriola lalandi dorsalis | reverse complement strand
AATCTCACTCTGTCTTCGCACTGAGCTTCCTCACTCATTTTAAGGAATATCTGAATAAAATAGAGACTGTAGAAACTTCTGGCTTCAGTGTCTGGCACGGTCTTTTCTCTTTCTTTTCGGTTTATGAAAAGAAGTAACGGTTTTCTCATAATTTGCAGTTGTTTGAAGCCATGTAGAAGCCAAATTCTGGGCAGATTTTCACACTGCCATGGCAACGGCAGCTCCTGACCTGTGTGCGTGCGCCTAGCAACCAGATAACCAACTCTCCAAGCTCCGCTAGCTTTACATTAGCCGCATGTTAGGTCTTAAATTACATTTAGTTAGGTCTTAAATATGTAAGTCGATTTACTGCTTCCTTCGTTGCTTTTTTTTTTGTTTTGTTAAAAGAGTGAATGAAGTTGTGACGGTCTCCGCTGAGACAGAGAAGAGGAGAAGCTACTAGCCCTCTCTCGCTGTCACTTCTAGTCGCGTTGCTCTCCTCCCCAGTAATGTTAAATTTAGCACAGAAAAAAACATAATAGTGGTAATT
>NW_019525659.1:112504-148171 GCF_002814215.2 Seriola lalandi dorsalis | reverse complement strand
ACAAACCAGACACAAACCAGGCACAAACCAGACGCAACAGACACAAACCAGACGCAACAGACACAAACCAGACGCAACAGACACAAACCAGACACAAACCAGGTACTGACCAGGCACAACAGACACAAACCAGACACAAACCAGGTGCTGACCAGGCACAACAGACATAAACCAGTCAAGAACCAGGCCAAAACCAGACACAACAGACACAAACCAGTCAAGAACCAGGCCAAAACCACACACAACAGACACAAACCAGGCACAAACCAGACGCAACAGACACAAACCAGACACAAACCAGGCACAACAGACACAAACCAGGCACAAACCAGACGAGCGCAGCAGGGCACAATGTGGAGGAGTGTGTGATGTTCCTTCCTCTGGTTTATCTACAAAGAAAGTCTTTGTTTATATTGACCACTTCTTTAATTTGTCCCTTCAGTGCTATGGGGCTTCATGTACCATTCTACAAGATACATATATGAAACAACATTTGTGAGAAACACCGGGCATTTAAACATTGTTTGTGCTGAGTTTGTTTATAACTGACCAGCTTTGTTTCCCTGCTGGATTTCTGGCTTTTGTGAAGATTTTTACACATCCTGTCACCCTCATGTTGATTTGTCGATGTTGTTGTGGCTTTAAGCTGCTGAGAGCTTCTGATTTATTCCACACAGTCTCTCTGAGCCGCTGGGGGTTCAGTGCCTCACTCAAGGGCATCTCAGTAGAGGTTGTTAACGCTCCTGTTATCATCAGTAACATACATTTTGCTTGTGGGTCAGTTTTGACTTCCTGTCTGTCAGTTACTGCTCCTGTCATTTATTGTAGTCATCTCTTTCACAGTCCAAAAGGTTTAGATTTATTGTACAAAACCATCCCAAATTGTCCTTTCATGTCTCCACTTTCCATATACTAGGTACAGAATTACATAGTTCTTACTTGGAAGTTATAAGGACCTTAAAAAAAGCTTTACAGCTTTATTTCCAAACTGGATGGCTCTTCAGAGCTTTGTCTACTCTACCAGGAATAACATTCTGGTGCAGAAACACTGAAACATTTACTTATTTATAAAATCAACTTTAAACATATTGCCTCAACAGTCTGCAAATTACCCACATACAAGTTTTTAACTGTAGAATGAAAACCCACTCAGGACATGGACATGGTTGTGCATGGACAGAAATTCATTGAACATTTTCATATTTTTTGTGAGCGCTGAACTGAACAGATCAGTTTACAAATGATGAACGTTCATGTTTTAAGTCAGTTTTACGGCCCAGCATGGCTGGTGTAAGCGGTACAAACGGTTTTTGTCATTCAAAAAGAATAGCGGCCTATTTATTTTTAAAAAATGGAACAAATGAACGTGAATTTGTTCTTTTTTGAAACTGTGAACTTAGTGATTTTTAAAAATGAACTATGAACGTGAACTGGTTCATTTTCATCTGTATGAAGTGAACTTTGAACTAGTTCTTTTTAAGTGTGAACTGGCACAACACTGAACCCCCTAATGCCCAGAAATATAGAGAGGACATGACCTTTGTGTACTCTGGTAGCTACTGATCATAGAAAGAAACATGCTGATGTTATTATTAACATTAACAATGACTATTTAAGTTCTATTTAAGTGTTCCACTAAGTCTTGACAGTGATAGTGAGTCAGCATGAACAATACCAGGACCCTGAAACTGAAGCAGCTAAATGGAATTCAGCCATCATTGAAGACACAGTGAATGCCTGTCTTTCCTCTTTCCACCCACCATATAATGACAGGTATGACAGGGCAGGAAAAAGTAATGCAACTTATGAAGTTTAGAGGGGCAGAATGTAACCCAGGTTATTTTGTGTCACTACAATGTACAGATGTCTCCTAAATGCTTTACATGCAGAACATTGGAAGATGCTATAATTTACCAATGTTCCATGAACACTTCCCATGTAGGCTATCGGTAGGCGCTGCCAAGGCAGCTGAGCACAGACAAGCCTCTCCAGCGAGCAACTCAAACAGGTGTTAGTTTAAAAAGAGTCAAATACAGATTTCTGATGTTAGAGTTACCTGAGTGTAAACCAAGTGATTTTATCTAATAGAGCCTATAGGGGGAATGACAGTGAGAGTTGACTACATATGTCATGGAGCGCAGTCCTAGAACAAACATGCAGCATGCTCTCAGGCGCACCCGAATGACATGGCACATAGAGGGGAGCAGTAAAGATTAGTACAATAAAAACCATGGCTCACCTTGTTATGTATGAAATTGCCAATCAGATTCATTTGCTTATTAATCAAAGGTGCCAGAGCGCCATTCCTTATCCTTCAGTCCCCCTTCAACCCCTGAATAAAACACCTGTTGACAAAATCACTTCATTTGAAAAAAGACTAAGAAAAGTGTGATGTAGAGATTTAAAGGCATATTGTCCATGGGGTATTGGGGGGCACGTGTCCCAATCCCTTTCCAAAATCCTATTTTGACCTCCTTACTTATAGTTTAAGATTAGTTTTCAAGCCGCCATGTTCTCTCTGACTGTCATCTACCTGGGAGAAGATCTGAGCTGATAAATGCTGATACACTCAGCTGTGAGTGATGCAGACATTTTTTGCCATAAGTCTTGTCTCTCACGCTACATACAGGCTACAGGCTACCCTACCTTACTGTTGGAGGTTGTTGGAGCTGCATAAAACCTGAAAAGAACACCTGCACATGGAACTGGGCTGAGAAAAAGGTCCTTGAACTAAATTTTTGGGGTTAAAGATGTTTTTTATTGTTGTTGTTGTGCTTTTTTCTTTCATTATTCTTTTTTAAATTCATGGCCTTTTATCGAGCAAAACTCGAAACTAAGAAACATCAGGGAAAAAGGAAGATGATGAAATGAAATCTAACAGCTGTTGCTGAAAAGAATAGAAAGGAAAAGATTGGAAAGAAAAGAAAAGTGAGTGATGTTGTGGTCTCTGCTGCAGCTGTAAGCTTTGATGGATTGTGGTTTTCATTGATAGTGTTGACTGAATGGAGAGAGAAAAAAGAGAGAGAGTAAAAGAGGCAAAGTGCCTTTCGCTCACTCTCATACATTTTTCTTAATCTTTCTTACCTGCACACCCCCTCTTTTCTCTCTCACCCCCATTCTGCACTTTCTCTGTCTCTATCATCTTACCTCTTCTCTCTACCTAGACTTCATGCTCCTTCTGTGTTTCCTATTTTGTCTCTCTCTGTGCTCCAAGGTCGAGTTAATGAATGACAGAGCGTGTCATCAATTCCCCTTTCTCCCTTTACACCTGTCGTACACACACACACACACACACACACACACACACACACACACACACACACACACACACACACACACACATACACACACACACACACACTGTATATTGATTGGTAAAGCAGCAGCAGCAGCTTTGTTGTCAGTCCAGTGAACCCACTCTGGGTTTCACTCTGCAAGCCCTGTGTATCTTTACTAAATTTCCATAACATCATTTTTTCTTTGTCTGAATAAGTATAATTATTTTGCATGTGAGCCGGTTATATTCAGTAAAAGAAGGTGGACCACTGAGATTAAATGTCTTATTTAGCCTAAATTTATGTTAGCATTCTGCTCATCACCTGTAAACAATTCAAAATTCACAGACATTTCTTTCACACTCCTTCACATAGCATTGCCATCATAGAGTGTAACTGCATTTGAAACTGGCTTTTCATTTCCACCTTAACTTGTAAATGAAAATTCACTTTCCCTTTCATTCTCACATGAAACAGGCTAAAATCATTAAGTATATTATATTAAGTTTCAGATGTAAAGGTCCCCAAACATGAATATTTAATTCAAAACATCATGCACAGAAAAATTAAAAATTTAATTTGTTGAAATGTTTTTATTTTAATTTTGGCAACCCTACACTCCCTTAAATAATTTCAAACAAAGAAAAACTCACTATAAAAAAAGAAAACTTGCTGTTTCAGGAATTAAACTACAGATCTGACAATATCCACTTTGTTTTGTATTTACATTTTCTAATCTCCACCTCTCTTTTGTATTTCAGAGTCTCCCATTGGTCAGATGCGTCCACCTCACGGCAGTGCCACACCTCAAAAGAACAGTAACCTCCTGGTCATCATAGTGGTTTCCGTGGGAGCCGTCAGCGTGGTTGTGGTTGTGATTGTGGCTCTCATCTGCACCCGGCGCTCCTCCGCCCAGCAGAGGAAGTAAGATGCTTCATTCATCTGTGTGATGCACTAAACAGCTGTCAGGGAAACTAGGCAGGTGGAAAATGATCTGTTGACAAGGAAAATGGTCAAAATGACCATTTCTTCTTTTGTAGATGTTGATAACTAAGAGCAGTCAGCACTAACCACAGTGAAAATTAAATTGCATTTCTTGTGACTGCTCCACAACAAAAGCCACCATTTTTTTTATCCAGCTGAATGTTTTTAATGTGAAGCAGCAGTGGAAGGATATTCTGTTGTCATAAGCAGTAACTTAAAACAGCTTTGACAGAGAGTGAAGCGTCACTTCCTTCACAAGTTCAGGGCAGGGATGGAGGATTCTGCAAAAAACAAAAAAATAAAATAAAAACTACTAAGTAGTATAAACTGAATGGATATTCCAGTATACTAGGGTTTCAGTTCAGAACAAGCTTCAGGTGATATTATTTTAAATCCTTTATGTTAGTTATTGCTAGTAATTTGGCAGGTGTTTATATGTCTGTCTGTGGACTTCTGTCACTACTCTGGAAAATAGGGATTGAAAAAGTGATGAAACTTTGTAGGTGTGTAGTTCAGATACTCAAGGATGGAAAGATGCTGAACTTAATTCAGAACCAGAGTCTTATGATGAGATAACATCAGCTGTGACACCCTTCATGTTGTTTTAGTCAAAATTAGTTTATAATCCAGTTCATGACATTTCAGTGGGCATTATTTTATAATTCTAGTTTCACTGGGAAAGATTATACTTTTTTTCAGAAAGTATTTTCTTCTCTTGATCCAGCCATTTTTATCTGTTGTATAAATGAGGAGGCAAACGCTTTTATGGTGGAAGCACATTTCTGTTATGGTATTCATGCTCTGCTGGGATTTGAAGGGTTGCCTAGCAACATGACTGTAATAGCAGTTTACAAGTGGTTCATTATGATATCCACTAATATTAGCCACGGAGTTTGTCCCTCGTTCTACCTGACCACTGACTTCCTTACCTGTGTGTCTCTCATCCTCTGTGCAGGAAGAGAGCAAGCCACAGTGCCAGTAAGAGGAAGGGCAGCCAGAAGGACCTGCGACCTCCTGACCTCTGGATCCATCACGAGGAAATGGAGATGAAAAACATGGAGAAAGCTCCCAGTGTCGCCCCATCTGGACGTGACTCACCCATCCAGTCCTGCCAGGACCTCCCCCAGGTTGCACACAGCCAATCAGAGAGCCAGATTGGCAGCAAGAGCAGCCACTCTGGTACAGGACGGATTTTCATTTACTCATGCTCCTAATTATTTGTGATTTAAATGTTTTAATACTGTTTGTATGATTTCTATTTAACATACAACAACACGCCTCCTAACTTTGAATAAAAAACAAAGTTGTGTTTATTAAATTTGAATTGCATCTGTCTTGCAGATGTTATCGTTCATCTCTCCGTTATCTGCAACATGAAAATCACCACAATGTTCAGAATACTAAGATTATAGATGCTATTTATAGTTTTATATCTGCGCACTACATATTTATTATTTTCTTCATTTCTATGGTTCTAACCAATTAATTAAACTCATTACGCGTGTATTGATGTAATTAGTAGTGTGATGAATCCTGATTCATCATGAATTTAAAAAAACAAATGTATCACGTAAAATTGCATAAATAATTTCCTCCAGTAGGAAACAGTTAACTGAGCTCATTTATGAAGTTCTCTTCTGACAACCAGAACAAATGTAAATGATGAAAAGCTTGTGGTGTTTGAGTGTTTGAGTGTTTTGCTGTTGCAGGAGCCGATGGTGACGAGGCCTCCAGCAGCATCTCCACTCTGGAGCGCTCCCTGGCTGCCAGGAGGGGGACACGAGGCAAAATGATGATTCCTATGGATTCACAACCAAGCAACACACGTAAGAAACACAAGCCTGTGTGTGTATTTCCTTCTGATTTTTTTCCTTGCACACATGGTGACCTATTTTCAGATAGTGCTAAACATTAACTTTTTACTCTTGAGAAATGTTGTTTCTCTGAATCTGATTTTGAATCAATCAAAGATGGTGCAATCAGCTCAGCACCGGCTTTTATCAAGCAAATGAAAGTAGGAAATTAGTCCTTTTTGTAACTTTATTCACTGTTTACAACAAATATTCTGATACATAAATGGAGAATTGATGTTTTTACGCTTTAGGTACAGCATAAATGAATGTGATATAATGTGTTAATCAGTGAGCTTTAGAGGTGCTGATACCAGTGGTGGACATTTTAGAAATTGAATGTCATGGTCAGAAGAAAAGGAAAGGTGGAGCAGAGAGGAAGAGAATGAAAAAGGGAGGCTCTACCACAAACACAGATACATGCTGCAAAATAGACAACATGTTTGCCAGTAAGGGACCAGCTTAAACACACACACATACACAAACTACGTACTCAGCATAGCTAGCTAAGTGGCTAATAACAGTGTGACACAACGTGCTATACATTGCAGCACATCATCCGTCTTTGTGGAGGAATTACATCATAGCAATGATTGCAACATAAAGATCATATGATGTTGAATAGCACACCTTGAAAGTCAAGACAGGCTACTTGTTGGTCAGTCCCAAATATTTGTATTTTGTAATCTGGATCAATTTCCTCCCAGATGAACGGAGTGCCTTGTAGCCTGTTACAACCACAAACAGTGTTAGCCAACAAGATTAGCAGTCTTATGGTTTTAGGTGAAAAGGGTTTCCTGGGATGGATTCAAATCCCATGCATGAATTACTGTTTCAGTGCAACCCTCTCTGATACTGTCAGTGGATTTTGTTACCTATGGGCAGAGCCAGGCTAGCTTTCCACCAATTTTCAGCCTTTTTCCTAAGCTAAGCTAACTACTTAGCACAATATTCAGCATATGCATATACGCAAAATGTTGAACCTTTCCCTTTAGGAGACTATTTGTGCCCATAATTAGTCCACAGACCCTCACAGACCAACACAAAGTCCTGAACCCAGGACCAGACCCAGCATTAGCTGAATGTAAGAACCCTGTAGAGTGGGCTGTCTCAGGGCAGCAATGATGCTCACATTGTTTATCACTCTCTTCCTCTCTGTCTTTCTCTGGGAGGGAGGATGTTAAAAGTGTTTCATGCAAAGACAGACGCAAAGTTGAGGGAAGAAAGAACACACATACATGCACACACTGAAAATGACATATACACACACTTTCTCACACAGATAATTAGCCCATATGTTCCCTCAGACTGACTCAAAGGACAGAGGGGAGAGGGAGAAGATCTGAGGGTGAGCAGTGAGGAGAGGAGGATGAGCAGGGGAATCTCAAAGAGAGAGGGAGAGAGACAGAGAGAGAGAGACAGAGAGAGAGAGGCAGGAAAGAAACATGCAGTGGGAAGACGGAAGAGAGAGAGAGGGGAAGAGAGAAGTCGCGTTTCAAAAAGTACCCGGAACCTTAAGTACGGGGTACTTTTCTTCAGGAACTAAAAGGTTCCTGTGGCACATTGTTGTCTGTGTTTCCACCGCGGCCTCAAGTCCTGAGATTATGCAAAATTAGTGCTTGACATCACATTATTCACAGCACTTTGAGGACATAACAAAAAACGAAAATACGGGACCAATTGCGTCCTGTATATATTCAATACAGGACGCAGCATTTTATCATCAAATACGGGACGATCCTGTATTATACATGAGGGGTGGCAACCTCAGCCACTCCGGTTGTTGTGGTCCTTTATTTTTTGAAGTCCTGATTCAGTTTTTTTACCTTCTCCTGGACCTGTTTGCGGTGTGGAAAATGTGTTTGCTTGCCCGGTGCTTGCTCGCTCGCTGCGGACTTTTAAACATCGAATTTTAAAATAAAATGCGGCGTGGACTCACCCAGTCAGAAATGTTTAACTCGGCAAACCACACCCCTCAAAGTTCCTACTACCAAAGATCCTTTATACAGAAGATACCGCATTACAGGTAGCGCCAATAGTATGAAATGGGACACAGTTCCGATCTCCTAAGTGGGTTTTGTCCCTCAACCTCTCGCTCAAGCTAACCTCTCTGCATCCTTTGGGAAGGAAAAGTCAGATCCGTTTTCCTTGTTATTACAACCTATTGCTACACAAAGCTCGGGTATTTTTAACACTAACTGATGGATTACTTGTCCCTGCCATCCGAATACAACGATAGACAATACAACATGGATACAATACAAATTTGCGCCTTTTTTGATTTCTGATCAGCCCAGTACAAAGTCATGTCAATTTAATAGGCGAATAATCTGTTTTAGCAATTGTTAAGCAGTGAAACAAGTTTTATTTAAGTTTTAAAGTTAGTCCATGGTTTAACATAAGTCAATCAAAAAATAACTCTGGTCCATCTAAACATCTCGTTATCGGTTGGCAAACGATGTTGGCAGATGACAGAGCTCGCGAGAGTAAGGCAGGTCTTCAATAAAGTTAATTTTCCCCGGATCTGTTCGTTTGAAAAATGTCATTTTGATGTCAGAATGTTCTGAAGATGAGCGGCTTGTGCAATATTGTGTGCAATATTTATTTCGGTGACTATAGAGCAAAAGAATATTTGATAATCTGTGATCTCGTTCACTTCGTCCATTGAAATAAATACACTCAGACCTGCTTCCAGTCTGTCGCTGGTACTACCCCCCCCGACCAGGTACCTTTTTGGAGGTCAATCAATTACCCCGGAACTAAATTTAGACCCTGGTTCCTGCAGTGGAAATGCACATAGTTCCTCAAAAGGTTCCTGGTTCCTGGGGAAAGTTCCTCCAGTGGAAACGCGGCCAGAGAGAGAGAGGGAGAGAGAGAGAGAGAGAGAGAGAGAGAAAAGAAACAGTGTGAGAAAGTGAAGTCTTACTTTCAACCCTCATTACGTTTCAAATTATAGTGTGTGAATGGGTTCATAGATATGTATAGCGTGTGTGTGTGTGTGTGTGTGTGTGTGTGTGTGTGTGTGTGTGTGTGTGTGTGTGTGTTTGAAGCTTGTGTTTGACTACAGCATTGATCGGGCTGATGTTCAGTAACATATGATGTTTTAGATCGGGGGATAAGGAGGAGCTGCGCAGAGTCCAGAAGGAACTCAAACAGAAAATCAGGAAAGGGAAGGACTGTTACAGACAGAAACTGGAAGAGCAGCTAGTGCAGAATAACACCAGAGATGTCTGGAATGGACTGCAGAACATCTCTGGCCACGGAAAAGGCGTGAGGAGAGACCTGAGCTGCAGCGACAAGAACTGGGCCAATGAACAAATGTCAAACTGACAGCTACGTCAAACTGATGTTGACATTAGACATTATCCTGACCTACATTCAACCAAATATGTTCTAACAACATAGGTGGCCAGCTATGTGCCTGCAGGGAAAGTGTTGCTCATAGTGGAACATTTCATTCTGTTTGAAAAAGGTCTCAAGTGTCTTGTTGTCCTTGGCTTTAGTGGTATTGAGACATCTGCTGTGTTTAAAGCAACAAAACTGAGATTTTACAGTGTTAGGTAGAATGTTGAGTCCTGGTCTGGACTCTGGCTTGGCGGTGGTTGACTGTGATTGAGTGTGGTTGGCAGTAGTTGGCAGTGGTTGGCGGTGGTTGATGGTCAGCAGTGATGACCACTAAGCAACTATAACATATGCTTTTCATTTGGCTTCAAAACAGCGGCAGGAATTCTGCTCACACCCCCATCCTGTACCATCACGCTGCTACATAACAAACTCTTCTCGTCTATCACAACACTTTCATTTCTGTTACACACATCAGGCCTTTTCTTGATCCAATCTGTATTAAAGTTTATCTACAGTTTATCTGTTGACATAGCAACATGTCCTTTCGTTCAAACCTGCAAAGGTGCACATTCACTCATTTACAGGTAACTGGTTCATGACTGAGGTTTATAAGGATAAACCCCATCAGTCATTCTCAGATACAAATGATTCATTTTCTTGGTGGGATAATGATTTAGATCAGAAGGTTCTTGTGAAATCCTAACAATCTATTGGACTTCTTATTGATGATTTTTAATGTTATTCTTTACTAACTTTTACTAACACTAAGCCATTAAAAACCTATATATGATAAAGTATGCCACAGAAAAATATATAACAAAATAAAATAAGTTCCCTTAAAGAAAGAACCAACCCTAAAAACAAAAGACATGAACACAAAAAAAAACTTAAAGACTGAGACAGAAAATATGTCATTTAGCTGTGACTTTATGATGGACATTTGTCATTTGAACAGTGAAATTAATAGACCTTGCTTGAATTCTAAGCACAGAATGTATCATTTAAATAAATTAACAAACTAAATGTAATTCACAGAAAAAAGATTGTGCCGAAGTTTATTGGTAAAATTTGGCATTGCAATTAAATCTGCTTAATATTGAACACAATTGCATATAATTATATTCACTCATAATTGAACAAAAGCTCTTTGATTAAGCTCAGTGAAAGATGGTGGTTTTGTTTATATATAAATAAAATGTTGAAGTTTTTTCTTTATTAAACCATACCATGATCTTCCCATATAACCTTCATCAAATGCTGTGAGTGCTTAAACAGAAGCATAAAAAATAATAAATGTATCTGCTGTCACAGTTCAGCTGTACAGAAACATGATTTTTAGGAGACTGCACTTTGAAAGCCCTGAAGTGTCCTCGTGTGACAAGTTGGGAGTGAGAACATGTTCTCACTTGTAACAATAATGTAAGAACATACACAATGATAGCTATGACCATAAATATATTTCTCCGGTGCACACTGCAAAACTTCCAAACACACCTACCTCATGTAACTGCAATCACATGATCAGCACTCAGCCAGTCAGTGCTCACCTCTCTACTCGTGTTGCCTTTATTTCAGAATAAAAGCACATAATAAATCAATAACGCATTAACAAATCAATCATCTATCTGTGTGACAGGAATCCACTTACCTGGTTGAGAATGAATTAGTTCAACCACCTTCTCAGCTCCATCCCACACTCTTCTGTTGTCACTGTCCTGTCATTTCCATCACACACCCTGTCAGCTATGTTCACCCCCCCCCTGGACTCTGTCAGACCTCATTTACTCCTGTTGCACTGTTTTATTTACATCACTCTGATCAGCTCATGCACTGTTTTGCTGTCTGTTGTACAGTCATATTAGCACCCTAACAGCTACTCCGTCATACTGCCTTCATCCCCTTAACACCTCCTACCCGTGCTGACACGCTGTGGGTGGAGTTCACGGTGGTTGTAGTTGTCTGTAAACACATCCATCCGTCTGTATAAACCTGCTTTAATTTACCAACAGACTAATGTGCAACACCTGCACCACATGACATCCACGAACCAGTTTTGTACAGAAGCAGATTATCTAATTACTGACTCTCTCTCTCTCTCTCTCTCTCCTGTCTCTCTGTGTGTGAGTGTGTGTTTGTATATTTCACTCTAAGTTTTTTGTTTATAATTCTTCTTCACTCCTGTTGCTGTAATTTACTGCAGTTGTAACAAGCTGCTGCTGCCACACTGAACAGTAACAATCAGGTTACATAAAGCGGTTATTAGTCAGCGGGTGACTGATCATTTTTTCTGCCATGTGACATTCAATCTTGTGTTTTACATTAATGTGTGTGTGTGATATGTGGGTCACAGTAAAACAGGAAAACTCTTCAGGCTTCCTCTGCCCACACACAGGCCTGACCTCTATTGTAGTCTGTTTTTGTGTTATGTTTTACACTAAGGTTCAGTCAAAAACACTTTCTGGTTTTCTCCTCCCTAAAACTAAAGATGGAACTAAACCAAAACTAATAAACTAAAAATGGAATAAACTACATCACCAAAAGAATATTTTCATTTTCTGTCAAAAGAAAATGTGTCATTACAGGAATCTCAATTGAGTCTTGTCAAAAAATCATCAATCATCAATATCTTTCAATTCATTTTCATTCAGTTTCATTCAAAATTGAAAGAAATTCTTTGTAAAATAATTAATTATATATGCTATTGTAATGATTATTTTGAAAATGGTATTGACACTCAAGAGCACCTTTTGTTCTTACAGAGAATTATGTTTAACATGGAGTTTAATGAAAAATATGTTTTGTGATACTGGAACTTTTTTTATATCTCTAACCCTAACCCTAAAATATTAGGGACTGCCCGTACAAATGGCCGACCAAAAATGTAATTGATATTTCACAGAGAAATAATAAATCCTTCTTTAAAACAGAAGGGCAAGGAATTGGAACACTTCTATGGTAATGGGGTGATTTTAGCTCTATTCTGTATGTGTAAATATAGATGTAAAGTCAAGTAAAATTTTATCCATACAGCCCAATATGACAATGTCCTCAAGAGTCTGAACAATGTGTAGATCATATGACTCAAATCAGATCAGGAAAAATGTGTTGCTGTTGCTTTGGCTCAAACTCAAGCTTTATATCATAATCCAACAGCAGAGACAGTAACAGAAAGCCAGCTAAATATGTCCAGTGTCCACATTACTATTTTTGTTAGTAAGTCAGTTTCACAATACGCAGATTCTTGTTGACTTCCTCATTTCTGGATTTTAAATTAATTTGAACCAATTAGCATTATAACCTTGAAATGATACAATGACTAATTTTGGACCTGAATTCAGACATCCTTGAGGTATCCTTCCATGAATGACATTGTCACCAAAAATTACAGACAGCTAATGGATACATTTAAAATTATGAATATCTGACTGGATGTGTTTTGTGGAAATGACTACCTCTCCTTTTCTTAAGCTAGCAGTTGAATTTACCGTCAGTAATTGATGTTTTGGAAAAGATAGTGGGTCAGAATGAGAAAAGGTTCTTCTGCCTTCCTCTGATTCAATTTTTATAAAACTTTGACAGAATTTCAACCTCTTACAGGTAATGTGGGATTGTTTGAATATGCATTATTTCTTAAATTCCTGTAGGGTCTGCACTGTTTCTCTTTGTTTCCGTCTCTCTCTCTCTTTGTCTCCTCTGATGCAGCATGAGCCTTCTTCACTTTTTTTATCCCGCTGCCACGTCTCTCTCTCTGCAGACAACAGGATCTGATCTCTTTATCTACCTTCTGTTTTTATCTCTTTGTGTCTCCTGTCTGGTTTCCTTTTCTCTGTGTCTCTCTTTCTATCAGTTTGTTTCAGTTTCATCTCAGTCTGCTTGTGCTTTTTTTTATCATTTCTGTTTTTTCTCTCTTTTATCTCAGTTTCTCTGCTTACTCTCTGTTATCTGTAATTTTTACATTTATCTTTCTTGATTTTGTTTTTGTCGTTTTGCCTCTTCTTTTGTTTCCTATTTTTCTTTGTCATTTATTTCTTTGTCTTTCTCCTCTATTTTCCAGTTTTGTGTTTATTTATCTCACTCTCTTCATTTTGTCTCTGTCATTTTCTCTTCTTCTCTCTTACAGAAACACACACACACACACACACACACACACACACACACACACCAATCTCCATTAACCTGTAGTTTGCTGCCTCACTGAACCAAAGTCATCAATATTCTCAATCAATAGCAGCATTGACCAGACTTGCTCATCTCTGGTCATCTCGCTGCTGTAATCAAACCCTGCCTCCCTTTAAATGATCACAGCACAAACAAAGTAAATAACACACACACACACACACACACACACAGACACACACAGACAAACACACACCTCCTAAAGCTGCTGATCACAGCCTTGCTTCGTCCAAACTATCAATACTTTTCAATCAATATTGGTATTGATCAGGGTTTGGTAGAATTAGACCCCATGGTTCAAAAAGAGAAAGCAGGAGGCAGAGACCCACCCCTGTCTTCTTTTCTGTTAGTCACTAAGAATTCAAATGAAAAAACCACATAATGCCGGAGACATGACAGAGTCCTAGTGCAGCACATGCCGTCGTATACAACATGAAAGTGACCTCAGGCTTTATACAGGCAGCTTTCTGAGTCAAACAACTCTGCCCACAACTCTCCACAACAGTCTAAACAGATTCAACAAGGAAATATAAAGATAGAGCTTTAAACTCGTTGACTTTTTTTTAAAGTTTTGGACAGAGCCAGGCTAGCTGTTTCTGCTAGCCTGTACTGCTGTTTCATTTTGTGCTAAGCTAAGCTAACCAGCTGCTGGCTCTAGCTTCATAAATTCAAAGAGACAAAAACCTGTGAAAATGTATTTATGTGATATCATTGTCCATCTTCCCCCAGTCAACAAAAGTTATTCTATAACATTTATGTAGCCGTCAGTTTGTTTTATACAACTGTGTGTAGTAAACACTTTTTTCGTGACACTGTCAATGAGTTGACATTATGAGTGACAGAAGTGTCACTTGACTGATTTCACTATGAGGTGGGAAATCTGCAGCAGGTATAGACCCAAAAATAAAATGTTCTCCTAAGAAATCTACAAACATACATCAACATTAGCAAACACAGTACTGAACGCAGCTCTAACACAAAAGACAACGAGACAGACAGACACACAAACATGCACACACGCACACACACACTCACACTCACAGGGGTGCATCCTATCTTCTAAACAGGCATGAAGTGTGTGTATGTGAGTGTGTGTGTGTGTGTGTGTGTGTGTGTGTGTGTGTGTGTGTGTGTGTGTGTGTGTGTGAGAGTGTGTTTGTTGTGTACCTGAGGCAGTGTGTAATCAGTCTCAGGGGTTGACTCCCTGCAGTTTCCTCTCAAGGTCACAATATGCACTTTGTGTGCTCTGCCTGCTTTGCTGACTGATTCTCCTCATCTCTGTTTATAGCAGCTCTCTGCTCTGGTCGACTGCTTTACTGACTGCTGCAGGACTCATCTTCTATCTTTTCTCTCTTTTTTACTGATCTCAATAAAAAAATATCCCTGTCTGGTTGTTCTATTTTTCTGAGCTGATTTTCCAGAAAATATACCAATACCGGCAATATCATGATATATGGTGATATTATGATTTAGATTATCTATGAGTGAGATCAACCGATCCACAACCGATACCGATCATTTTTGGCAGACAATGCAGATGGCATACGTTCTATCAGTCTCACACACTTAAAAAAGTAAAAGTTCTACACGGCAGACGTGTTGTTTTGTTTTCATGGCCTGTCGGGCACCGGCACATTGAGGCAGGCTTACACTACACAACAAACAGAGCTTCTCTCAGCTGCAGACACCACAGTATTAACCACATGTGATCGGTTTACGGTGATTAGTGACTAGAAGCATTAATTCTGATCTACCAATCACATATTTTTTATGAAAACTGGTTGATAATGATCGGTGGCGAATCAATCGGAGCATCCCTAATAAAATTCCATAGAGGATACAGACTCTTTTTGTCTCTGTCACTGGTTCACTGATTATTTTGTGACATCTCTTTCTGCTGCGCCACTGTGCCGTGGGTGACTGACTGTTCTGTCTGTGTTTCAGCGGTGGTCAGTGCCATCCCGGTGCCAGCACTGGACTCCTCTCAGTATCCTGGTATTCTGCCTTCACCTTCCTGCAGCTTCACACACAACAAGTTCAGCCTGAGGCCAATGCCTTTCCCCAGCCTGACCGTGGACAGAGGATACACACCAGGTACTGCAACACTACTGCTATTAATAGTTCTGTATAGTTCTGCATCAAAGAGTTAAATTACATATTTATGAAGTGCTTCTGAGATTTCAAAACACTGAGACATATATTGTGCATCACAATATAGCCAAAAAAATATTGTTATTGTTATTTATTGGTATAACATATCACCCAGCCAAAATGAAACACTGCCCATATTAAAAATGCAGCTGAAAAAAATGAGCATTAAACAGACAAGTATGTACATCTGTGGATCTTGCGTTATTAATAGACGAGAGTCTGCAGTTCTGGGCCAGCAGGCAGCTGAAAATGTGGTAGAAGCTGAACTGGGAACTTTCAGCAAAACTCTGCAGAAGTCCACAGAAATGTTTGTGAGAGGATTCACACACCTCTCACCTCTGATCCACATTTCACGTACAGTCTAAAAAAACATCAGACTACAGTGTGGTGTGTGGTAAGATGTGTTTGTGTGGAAGTGCTAGGTATGTATAAGCAACCCTGAAGATCAGGATGTGAACCAGCAGTTCCAAAACCATATTACACAAACAAATGAGCCCATTAATTAAAAGGGAGTCCCCAAACCCACAGAGAAAAACAACAGCTTTAAATACTCTCTAGTCAAGACTGTCTACACTCCAACCTGAGGTGTAGTTGTTGGCATGTTGGGCTAACTGGTTTACCACCTTCTACCTACAGTACTACCTCTAAGGCTGAGGAACACATCAGTAACTCACTTCATTAGTTAATGAGGTTACAGGTTACATTCCTGGAGAGCAAGTGATGTCAGAGTCTCTGTCCTGGTCTTTATTTGGGAGAGTTTACCAGAGACAGTTACATCAGCCAGACATGTGTGGTAGTTCTCATCCTAAAAGGCTTTTCTCTTATACTATAACATGACATTACCAATAACACTTAATCTAACTACCACTAAAAATAATGGGAATGCACCTAGTAACTATTGCTACTAGACTATTATTACTATGATTAATGGTATTATTAACAAGCTATTGTTATGACATCATAATACAACTTTAACCTTTAATAAATACGACAGGGCTCACACTGCAGCATCTTAATCTTTTTGCAGCAGAGCTAAGTGCTAAGAAACGTGGTGGTGAGCAGTAATTCAGTAATTGGCTAATTCCTAGTCGGCTTGTATCAATGATTTAACAACTGTAGCGAGACAAGGAGCAGCTTCAGAGTCATTGAGTTAGCCAACACACTGGGAGGACGGATTACTGCTGGCATAACACACGAATGTTGACGGAGGGGGGCGGTGAGATGTGAGGCAGATGTAATGAGAGAGAGATACAGGGGCTATTAATGAGGGAGATAACATAAACTTTACAAGCAATGAGACACAACAGTGAGCTTCACTGACTGCAAAGTGAAGGTGCAAGACTGTGTCCATAAGAAGTTCACTGACACCCAGCAGAGAGCTTCAGGCTCTGTCACCATGTGGCTAATGACAGGGTGAAGTTAGTTAATAGTTGGATAAAAAACAATATTTTAATCAATTCATTCTGATTTTGGATGATTCAAATCAATGTGAATACATTACAGATGTGGCTCAGCAGGTAGAGTGGGTAATCACAAGGCCAGTGCGTCTGTCTCCTGTGTGTGTGTGTGTGTGTGTGTGTGTGTGTGTGTCTGTGTCTGTGTCTGTGCGTGCGTGCGTGCATGTGTATGAACTGTGAAGTGCTTTGGATGAATATACTGTGTAAATGCAGTCCATTTACTGTTTACTATGATTACATATCTCTAGATGAGGTCTTCGCCATAGCAACAGCTGATTCACATCTCATCATCAGATTTAATGCACATACTTTATATTTTATACTATTTTATATTTTATTTTAGACTTTATATTACTTGAATCACAATTTTACCACCACAATATTGAACTCTAGAACCACTACTGGTGAAAAACTCAACACCGTACCATTAAAGAGATATTTAACAGGGTAATCAAGAGTGTGAAAACCAAATCTAGAAAATCAGTGTGTGGTGCTTGAATACAAAGCTGAGTTAAAAGTTGAGTTGCTGTAGTATGGTTAAATTATCCAGGAGTCTGAGGAAATTTTAAGTGGAAAGTTCTGATGCGAAAACAGAGCTGGATGTTTGTCCAGCCTGTTGTCAGCAGCTTGTGTTCTTCTGCTGACAGAACAAATAAAAACATAATTTAATAAATCAATTCACCATTCTGCTTCTACAGCTCTAACCAGTGGATGTGTTGCCCCCCCACGCGTACATTAAAGTGCATTAACTGTTGTGTTTTTGTGTGTAAGTAGAGTAAGAGAACAAACAACAGAGGTGTTATTTCATTGTGTTATTGCAGCCTTCTGTCAAAAGTGGTGGAGATTGGGTTTGTGATGGAGAGGAGATGGGTGGGCAGTGAATGGTAGCGATACCAGAGCTTATGAGAAAAGAGGACACATCTTCCCTTCCTCTGTCATCTCCTCTATATTTATTGTACTTTCTGCTTCTTTTATTTGTTTATTTTTTCTGGATCTTCTTCTTGAGTTGGATCCCCTTCATTGTCTTGAAACTATCATAAAATGATCCAGACTGTCTGATCACAGTAGCAGCAGTGTGATAAAGAGGAAGTAGAGGATTAGAGTCGTGAAGGTGTGCGTGCTCACCATAAGGGTAATTGGTGAAATGTTTCATGTTAGTTCTGATCTTGTGACTTCCTTCTCAGTGATCCTCTGTGGAGAAAGTTTCCGTTTCCTCTCTGGGTGGCTGTGAGTGGAGGATGTTGTCACACGTTAGCCTGTTAGCCTATTTTGTTTCACTGCATTCATTCAGCTTGATATTGTCCAGAAAAGTTGTTTGTCTCTAACATCTGATGCGACCTGTAGGAGTGTCTCCTGAAATAGTGCCTCTATGATGTACCAGACCTTGTCGTCATGGTTACAATAATAAACACACAGGTAGTCTAAAGGACGTTCATTGCCATAGGGACAAACAATCTACCTGGTTGGAGGGCTTGTTGCAAATCCCTCTCCTTTTTCTTTTTCCCCTCCCATCATCTGCTTTCCACCCCCGTGTTCCCTTCATCTTCAAGTATCTCCCACATTTCTTCTCCCAGCTTTACTCTTTTCTTCCTCTTGTCTCAGCTGGTTAATGAACACACATCAACTCTACATGAAATGAGTGGCTGTCCTGACTCACCCATGTTCTCTCTGATCAGACTGGCTGTAGCTACACAGGGAGTTTCATCCCTCATGTCACATCAGAGGGATGTTTCTGCACACAGTCAGGATATTTCTCTTATCTTTTCTTCAGCAGGAAGCTCCTCCTCCTCTTCTATTATTCGTCTTCCTCTTTCTCTTACACGTGTCTCTGCAAAGGTGAAATCTCAGAGTGTGAAGAAATATAGCCTAAACAGAAACGACCACACTCAACAAAGAAAAAGAACAAAGCTGCAATTCGGAGTTCTGGGTTTCTTTACACCTGAGTGTTTTAAAAATGTGTTATTAAATGAAAGATTCATGAAAGCTTAACTGTGCAAATGGCAAAATATGACTGTTTTGGATTTGATGGCAGGAAAACACAGCTCAAAGCAAAGACAGTGGACAAACATGACCCATACATGCATCTGTCTGTCTATAATGGGGTTTAAACACATTTTGAAGGAGCACAGATAATCAGGCACGCAGCTGAAGTTCTATGCAGCAATATTTACATTAACATTCTTGACAGAAACACATTTTCAATCCTGCTGCCCTCATGCTGCAGCGGTCATTTAGACAATAGTTGCACATTTTCTCTGTGTGTTGCTGCCGACATCAAAGCAGAAACTGTCGGTGAAATAAGGCTGAAGCTCTTCAGGTTTTTCTCTCAGAATATTCACACGTTTGAAGTTTGTTTTCTTCGCTGTACACTGTGTTTTTCTGTCTTTTCTACAAATGAATGTCCACTCTTTACAAATGACTCTTGATTAATTGGATGTTTTGTCTTTTCCTCTTCTTTCTCCTTGTCCCCATTCTTTGATCCTTCCCTGATATCTCCCGTCTCTTTTCATCCTCCCACCAATTCTTTTCACATCCTTCCCTCTGTCCTAACTTCCTTCATCTCCTCCTTTCTTCTCCTCAGTGATGCCCACAGACACCTCCACCAATCCTCTCCTCCAGCAGCAGCCTCCACCACAGCAGGCCCCTCCCCTCCTTCCTGGCTCATCCGCTCAGCCCGTGGAGCATGTTCCTGGGGTTGGCCCGGTCCCAGGTGCTCCTGCGGCTGCTGCAGCCGTCACTGAGGAGGCCCAGGCAGGGGGGGGTCGGACCATCCCGACAGCCTGTGTACGGCCCAGCCACCCACTACGAAGTTTCACCAACCCACTGCTGCCACCACCCATGGGGACTATCGACCCCAAGGTTTACACCTCCATGATGCCGCAGTCCAGTGAGTACAGATGTTTGTTAGTCTTTGTTTAAATCTGTAAGTGAACTCCACAATGATGTCATGGTGTTTCTTTATATAGTTTGTTTTATACCATGCAACAACAAGAAAGAGGGACGCAGTCAATATCAAAACATTCTGCCCTGAACATGAAGAGTTTTTCTTCCAGTTGTGCAGCACATTTTACAGCCTCACAAGTGTGACATGAATTTACGTGTCGTGACATCATGTGTTGTATTGTGTCAAAACACGACCATATGACAAAGAAACGTTACGTGATGTAACATAAAATGATGTTGTGTGAGGTGATTTGACATAATGTGACAGAATGTGACAGTGTGACGTGAAGTGACGTGACGTGACGTGACGTGACGTGACGTGACGTGACGTGATGTGACGTTACATGACAGGATGTAACATGATATGATGGGGCAGTGGGTGTGTCAGGAAAACCCTTTTTCCCAAAATTGGAACACGACATAATACAACACGACAAAACTCGACACAACATAACGCAACATAACATTATGTAAATAAAATTCAGAGCCTGTGTGTTTAGCATCAGTTCTTCTAGTGTAAAGTAGATTGTGCTGCCAGAGATCTGTATTTAAGTGAAAAGGAAAACTCTTGACCTCATTTATCCTGTTTTCAATGTGCTTTGTTTTAGAAAAGTGCTGACCATGTTTGTCCTTAACTAAAGTGTTAAATGATTCCTCCATAGGAGTGATGTGTAGTGTTGTTGAGACACAGTTATCTTAAGACATGAGACACTGATGTTTAGATGATTAGATGGTTTCAACAGAACTGACAGAGTATGAAGTATTACATCAGTAGTGATGCACTTTTATTGTTGCCTTTATTACATAAACTTTCGTGAAGCCTTTTGCCCAGTAGAAAGAGTTCCTTGCGCTTAACTGGAGATTATAATTTTTTTTATTTCTTCATGCCATTAAACACTAACAGTCTGGTGTAACGTCTTTAGGTGAAGTGAGAAGACGAGAATGAGCGAGATTTGTCTCACATGATGACAAAAATATTCCGTGTTTGGTTTCAGTCTCTGAAGCTCCAGTCTGTCATTGATTGTTTGGTTTACTTCCAGTGACTCTTTGTTTAAGCTGGATTGTCTCCGCTTAGCAACTGCACTTTGTTTAATATTTTATTCAAGGAAGCTAAATGCATTAGCCTCAGGCTGCTACACAGTGTGTGTTTGTGTGTGTGTGTGTGTGTGTGTGTGTGTGTGTGTGTGTGTGTTGTTTGTAGAAGCATATACTGTGACTGGGCTTGACATTTGCCAGAGGGTTGGACTGAACTCTCCCTGTTCTCTCTCTCTCTCTTTATGTTACCTGTCTGTCTTTTCATACGACTGCCCTTCTCTCTCTCTCTTTCTCCCCCTTTTCTCTTTTTCGAGGAGCATTACATTTGACAAAACACCCCTCTCTCCTCGCCCTCCTCAGTTATCTCTTGTCTTTTTTTAGCCTTGCTCACAGTTCTGGATTGCCTTGGTACAGTCCATGGTGTTTAGACAATGAAAATTGATGACATAGTGAAACCCTGACATTTTCTTTAGCACAACCATCAAGTCAAAATGTCAAACTTTAGTTATGATCAAATAACTGAGCCTGATATCATCTACACAACTGATGAGCTACATCCATTAAAAAAGTGAAAAAAATAAGAAGGAAGATTATCATTGTGATGATGCTGGTATGTTTGTGATGCTGGTATGTTTGTGATGCTGGTATGTTTGCAGCAGCTACATATTGAAGCTTGGTGATTTGGTCATTATTAGACAGCACATGGCTGTAGAATAAATCCCTTGAACAGAATACTTCTACTTCTACTGAGCCATCAGTGAAGATCTCAAGAACCGAAAGAGAACAGACACACTGTTAACTTGTAGACTGAACAGCGCTCAGATCCGTTGTTCTCTGCTCACTCATTCTTTTGTCATCTATGTACTTCCATATAAAACACCATTAGTGTTTGTGTGTTAGTAAGACGATGTTCCACCATCAGCCTCCAGAACAGCTTCACTGCTAGTATGATCAGTGTTACTGGTGTTCAGGGTATTCACGGTGTTCAGGTACTCACCGCTTACATAACTTGCCCACTGTCCCCACGGCCTTTTTTCAATTTTTTATAGACAGAAACCCCATTTGGTTCATTTTAGCAATTCAGCAGCAATGCCCACGTTCATCAGATAAAAAAAACTCCAGTTTGTAAAATACTAGTTTTCAATACTTAGTCGGACATTACAATTATAAACTGACAGTGTTTGCTCCGTGCAGCAGCAGAGTCACTGAGTAACACAGAGTGACAGCGACACGACAACAGTGGAGGATTTGGTGTCAAAGCCAAAAGCAAAAGCAACTATTTGGAAATTTCAGATTCAAACCCAGAGCCAAAAGGGAACCTGATGACATGAATCTGCGAACTCTAATGAAGGGGGCAACATCTGGAGGAAACACTTCTCATCTACAAGTACTTTTCTTGTGAAATGTCCGGCGTCATCCGTAACACCGGTGATGTCGTGTCTATTCTACTCCATGTCCTTCCTCATGAACAACATATTCCCTCATCCCCACTGCGATTTTCTTTCTTTTCCCTTTGTATCCCCCTCTTACTGTCAGTCTGTTTCAGACCTGTCTTTCTCCTTCTCCTCTCCCTCTGTGTCTCATCCTGGCCTCCCCCCTCTGATCACCTGCAGCAGCATCAACACAAAACAAAACACTCGCCTACAATACATATGATCTCTAGACTGTGTGTGTGTGTGTGTGTGTGTGTGTAAGTGTATTTGTTGTGTGTAATGCTTTCTTTAGGTATCACCTCAGTGTGTTTGTGTGGGTGGGTGTATATAGTTCCATTATGGTTCTGTTTATACGCCCAGGTGGCCTCAGATTAACATTGATTTTCAGCTCCTGGAAACCTTTCGCTCAGAAATAGTGAGCCTGCGGCAACAATCAGCTCAGCTCCCAGAGACCCCCCGCTCACCCTGTGACCCCCCCACCCCCTACACTGCTCCTCTCCAACACAGAGCTGAGCAGCACTACCTCTATCAGCCCCACCCCCCTCCATCTCTCTGTAAAGGAGGGAAAAAACAGACTTGTGAGCAATGGCGTTTGATGTTCATTGTTTGTCTTGTTTGTGTGTTTATTCGGGCCTGAATGACTCCCCCTGTGAGAGGAATGAGATGTTCTCATGCTTTAATTGGATTGTTGTGGTGAGAGAGTGAGGGCTGGAGAGAGTGAGAGAGACCTGGGCAGAGGGAAGGTTGATACGAAGGTTTGTAAGATGGAGAGAAGGCTGCACATGAAAGCAGTTTAGTTGACAGAGTCAGTTCTTCCTTGATGTACCTGATGTTAGTTCCACAGAAACTGTAATGTCTTGGTTCTGTTCTTGAAGTTTCTGGATTATGTTTTTTGTCAAAATAATGTGGAAACATTTTTATTGCCCATAAGTGAAAGACTTTTACTGTCAGTGTATTTCATTCATGTTTCGAAAATACTGAAGACTGGGAAATAAAACATGAGGAATGTTTTTGCCTGTTTTTAATCAAGTCAAAGCAAAACATAAACTTAAAAAACATTTCATAAAACCTGTTGAACCTTAACCTTAAAGTGTGTAGAATTTGTACACTGCTGTTATTTGGCATTGAGGCTTTGCCCATGTCTCTCCTCACAAAGCAGAGCACAGCAGGCAGGAGGGGATGATGATGGACTGTAGACACAGAGTTACAGGTGGAGGTAGAACTTTAGAAACGCTGTATGAACCTCAGAAGCATCAAGCGACAGGAAAGCTTCCAGGTGAGCTGTGTGGCAGAGGGCACGGCAGCGCTGACAGCTGAAGTACCACCAAGATCACAAGGGTGTGTTGGATATACAGTACAGTATGTTGCAGTATAAAGAGTAAGTCATGTGACTGAAGCTGTGGCCTTGAGATGAACTAACTTTATTTTCACTCTTTATGGTGGTAAAACATGTTGATGGTTACAACTATTTATTTAGGCCACCATAAAATACAGTATTAATAATAATAATGATCTTTATTAGAGCACTTTTCTAAAACCATGTTAGAAAGTGGTACAAGGCAACGACTTCAAGACAAGCAGATTGTACAACATAAATTCAGATAGAGAGTAAATAAATAAAATAAAAACTAATCACAGTGTTGCCAGCAAAAGGGCAGTCAATGAAATCAGGTAAAATCAGGTCCTCTGGTAAGAGTTTGTTTTAGTTTGTTAGAGCTCACTGATTGTGTTGACCCGGTTTCCTCAGGCTTCAGGCCTCGGACTGAGAATGCTCTGTCACCTCTAGTTTTCAGCTGTACCTTGGAAAAAGAACAAAGACCTCTGCCTGAGGATCTAGCAGTTTGAATGTGACTAAGAGGTCAGATATATACTGTAACATGGAGAGAGGCCATGAAGAGCCTGAAAAGTCAACAGTAAGATCCTAAAATAAAGCCAGTGCGAGGAGGCTAAAACAGGTGTGATGTGGATCTTGTTAAAAGCCTGGTGACTGAGTTCAGCTCAGTGTGGAGCAGGTGAAGAGGCTGTCACAGTAGTTAAGGTGTGTAAAATGGTATCTGTGACTTTGAAGATAAAATGTATAAGATGATAAAAGCAAGATTTCAGTGCTCTTCTTTCCATCATTAGCAGTTCTATCTTGTTTAGGGCAAGTCCCTCCTTCCCCAATCAAAGAGGGCAGAGCAGCCAGAGCAACTGGCGACTGAAGCAGGATCCTGGTCAGCCTAGCTATAGCTTGTATGCTAACATTAGCTGATTGGCCTTTTCCTGCTAAAGCACAGCCAGTTTGCGGGTGCACATTATGTTCTTCCTGACGGTTCAACTTCAGCTTTGCCTGTGGTGATGGGTTCATTGAAGCTGCTGGTGACACACTGAACTACCCAGAAGAGTGAGAGTGAGAGTGATGACACAGCTGTTGTATTTATGGAGAGGGTCCAGTGGGGCAGGTGAAAACATGAATTGATGCATAAAGACACAGACATGATGCTACATTCAAAGTTATTTCCAGTAAATTGTCCTAAACTTTTTCATCCAACCTTCATGTTCATGCTGGCCCCAAGGACATTTCTGTTAAAGGTGCCGTCCACATAATGTTTTATGTTGCTCTGGAGGGAACTGTCCAATATATGAAAAAATAACTCTTAATAAAAACCTGAGCTCATCCTCTGCTGCTTCAATCTTTTTAAATCATTCTCATATGAGTCCAACATAGTTGTGATAGAATTAACTGGTTTAAATCAAACATGTTGTGGAGTAGTTTTGTAATATCTCAGCTTTAATAGTAATAATTATTTCATCATGATCATTGGCATTGCCAGTGAATGAAAGAATCTGAAGTAAAAGAAAACTTACAATCATGTTGCTGCTGTGACAGCAGATGAGTTTGAATTAGAAATAAATATTATCAACAACTACTATTCCAACTACTGTCTTCTCTTTTTAAATCGAGCCTCCAAAGCCCATCTGCAGCGTAAAGTATGATAGTGGGCAGTTAATGTGCAGTTTAATGCTGGAAGCTGTAATGGGATTGTCCGACTCAATGTCTGATACTGAGAAAAGACATTTCAACCACAGCTGGAGGCAGAACGAGTGCCAGTTGTCATGGATGTTTTTAAGCCTACGCCTTCATCTCGCCTCGGAGGACGCACCTTATTACCAATGAAAAGCTTTAAGATAGGTTAAAATGGTTATCTGTAGCATTTGGACAACTTTGTAGGACAGACAGAGAAAAGTTGAAATGTTTGGTATTTTTATAGCATCAGATCATACACTGGCCTTTTTTATCTTTTCTAGAGGCTGCAATATTCATTACCCACACTATACAAAAGCCTTACCAGTTTACCCATAGGGTGGCACAATAGGAAATATATATATATATATATATATATATATATATATATATATATAGCAAAACGTACACTAACTCATTAACTCAAAAAAACATGAATACAAACAACCCGTAACATGTAACATTGTCAGATAACTAATGGTGAGCAGAGCAGCAGATCAATCCAGGTGAAACTCCAGGTGATCTAATCTTCATGTCACTTGTTCATGTTAGGTGAAACTGGAGATTACAGAAAAAGAGTTTTAGAAACATTTTGAGTCTTCAGGCATGAAGTAAAGATAGAGCTGTGGAGGAGGAGGAAAACGGGTAGAGTTGATAATCCATCTGCAGTTTGATTAGACATAGTGAGGTGGTCAGAATGTGCACTGAGGCCTGAGTGCATCAAAGGTTTACATGCTCTCTACTCTACCACAAAGTTTCCAGTAATTTTGTTCCTAGTTTTGTGGAGGCACAACTCTCCCAAGAAAAGATCAATAAATGAGTCAACATTTCACTTACTCAACATAGCAAGTGTAAATATTAGGGGATGCTAAATAAGGAACTAAAACCGAGGCAATAAACAATAAATGTTCTGATACTTTTTGTTATAATTTGCCATTTTAATCACATCATACTGCTGACCACTTCCCCTACTTTAAGATACAGTCAATTCTGTTTCACTGTGTGATGAGATTAAACTAGATGGAAAGTGTTGTACAGGCTGATGGAGCCGCCTTCTGACAGCATCTGAACACATCATTATGAGATAGTAGATCTACATTATGACATACTAAAGATAAATTATAAATTAGTAAATCAGAAGGATTCAAGATTTAGAGATATCAAGTCAAAATTATGAGATCATCAAGTCAAAATTTTACAGATCAATTCCAAGATGATGATGTGATAAAATTATGTGATACTAATTCAGAATAATGAAATACAAACTTGGAGTTAAGTAACTTTTCAAAATGTCAAAATTATCCATGAAAAGTTTGATTGTTATGAGTTACTAGTATCAGGATTATGAGATATTAAGTCAAACTAACATAGAAAGACAGAATTAAGGGAAAGTAAATCCCAATGAAAATATTCCAACTCAGAATAAGTCTAGTAAGTCAAAATCAGTAAGGCAAAAATGTTGGCCTTTTAAATCACCAATGTCAAAATTAAATATGAAAATTCTGAAGATGAAGCAGACCACATTAATTACATTGTAAATCTAAATTATGAGATGGTACAACAAGATTATCAGGTACTAAATCAGGATCATAACACAGACTGGCAATGTGACCCCGTGACTTATATTTAATTTCCCCAGTATTTACTGACTTATTTTTATCATAACCAACTTCATAAATTTTTTTTGTTTGTTTTAAACGGGCCTCCAAACGTTTTCCAATAATAGGAACATACTTCAAGCCATGGAATAAACATCATTTTGCATGTTAACAAAGGTTTATTTGGAAGAAACTTTTCACCTAAGAACATCCTTACCTCCTGGGCCAGTCTGCCACTCTTTCATTGGTCAGTTAGACAGGTGCTCAGACAGGCAGACATCAGACAGACAGCCTCAAAGTAGAAAGGAGATAAATCAGACTGACAAAGAAACAACAGGCTGCTGTGGGAAGCGGATGAGAGCCCGACTGTTTCCCTCTAGAGACACGTTTCCTCAAAGACTCTTTTCGTCTTTAACTGCATTTACCTCAAACTGCCCTAAAGATCAATAGCCCCGCCCTCTCCATCCTCACCTCCTATCGCTGGGAATCTCTCCATCTTTGCCTTTGACCCAGAAACAGAAAGACACTGATGTGACCCCAAGTTGGCATTTCACACCTCCACTCCAGCTTGTCTGGTAAATATATCTACCTTTCTGAGCAGTCGAGCCGCCAGTATACCCCATCCCCCCACAGACACACACATACAGAGATCCACCCCCCCACCCCTCTACACACCTCTCTCTCTGGCAAAAACCCCTGAGGGTGAGCAAGGCACCGTGAAATTCTCTGTTATGGCTTTCTCTACTGTGGATGTGTAACCTTTGCTCCAGCTTTGTACTGCTGTGACTTATTGTGTTTTCCGCAAAACATTTTTTTTTTTTTTTTTTTCTGAAGCTCAGTTCAGTTTGGATTTGGTCTGACAGCAGCGTATTGAGAAGTCATACATTGTCACAGCTGGCAGCAGCAGCACAGGCAGCAAGGACACACAGGGCGGTGTGCACCGTTTCATTTCTTCTTAATAGAAGAAATGAAGAGGACCAGGCTTACAGACAGACAGAAGGATAAGTAGGCAGGCAGGACAACAGGTAGCTACACCCAGGTATTAGGCACATAGTGAAACACATACAGTAAGCAGACAATCTGTCAACTGACTGGGATAAAGAGTTGGCATAAATACCAGGGAGCAGATCAGGGAAATGGGGAACAGGTGTGTAAGTAGGCAGGGATGCTCAGGTGATTGAAAATGGGAGACAGGTGAGCAGGTGGCTCCACTGGCAGTCAGAGATAGATAGATAGATACTTTATTTATCCCCTAGGGGAAATTCATGTGTCCATTAGCTCATTGTTGATGATAATAATAATAATAATAATTATTATTATTATTATCATTATAATGATAATAATAATAACAATAATAATAATAATAATAATAATAATAATAATAATAATAATAGTTATAATAACTAAACAATAATAATTAGATTAGTCCAATTCCTTTGGCTGAGGTGTTGTATAGCCTGATGACAGTGGGAGCAAAGGATCTTCTGAACCTCTCTGTTCTGCAGCAAAGTGAGATGAGACGTTTGCTGTACCTTGTAGGCCAACATAAGCCTATTTACACATTATTTTTGATTGAAAACTTCCTTCAACATAACCCAGAACAAAAACAACTAATCAAAGTATCGTACTGATTATTATTATGAAACATTTTAACATTTATAACACATTTGTAACAGAAATTGATTAAAACACCAAAAATGAACTAATCTAAAACTAAAAAGAATCAAGAATTAAGTTTATGAACAACAAAACAATAATCTAATAACATATCAATTTTAACTTATTATATCTGTAGCCTGACTACTTAAACTATATAGCAAGTCAAAACAGTTAACCTGTTTTCTCCCACAATTTCCGCACATGGGTTTGAGGCATTTGCACCAGGTGTCTTGCGTTTTATTTTGGTTGCTGCTTCGAAGCACCTAGCATTGCCTCCTTGTTGGAGTCTGCTGCAGGGTTTTGTTTGGCTGCTGACTTGGACCTTGTGCCAGCTGCCTGACTGCTCTTTTGCCCTTCGCAAAAGACCTCTGACCTCTGCTCCACGTCTACACCTTGCCCAGATATGAAGCCCCATTCAGCATATATTTTTGTTTGGACATCCGCAGCCAGCCAAAATTTGTTGCCAAATTTGTCAGGTTTGTTCCCCATGTACTGAATGAATTTGCACTGGGCCTTGGTGGAGGACAACTGTTCATCCACTGTGATTTCGGCGCAAGGCTTGTAGCAGGCTATGCTATGTTCTGAACACCCAGGCAAACTTGTCATCCAGCAGAAGAACAAGACGTCTCTCCTTCTTATTGAACTGTAGGAATCTCATTATCTGGCCATGATTTCCTTGAAAAATGGGGCTTCCCATTTTTCAAGGAAATCATGGCCAGAAATCGGAATGGGAAGCCCCATTTTTCAGCCCACAGGCTGTCCAGCAGCTGTGCCACGGATGTATAACTGGGCTATGAAGGCTTTCAGTTCAGCCATTTCCAATATTGCGCTTTGCGTGCGCCAATGGGTCAGCAGCTTCGGTCAGGATGTTCTGGCTCTGCCTTCTCCCTGGACGTTCACTTGGCTTTAGGACAGTTCACACCGTTACTCTTTTCCATAGCTGCCTCCGGCTGTGGTGACTCCAGGTTGAGCACTCTAGTTGGCTCATCACAAGACAGGGCAGCGGAGCTCACCTGGTGCATCAATCATGAATGGCACATCTGGATCCGCAGTCTCCGATGAAAGTAGCCACATATTTTTCTTTAACATGTGATTCACTCTCTCTCTGATAAGGATGAAGTGTTTTCATCCACCCAGGAAAAGTCGCTGTCACTTTCCACCTCCGACAGACCCCCTGCATCAGACTCATCACTCATCAATCATCTCCAGGGCCATGGCATCTGTCATTTTCATTCTTTCTTTTCTTATCATTTCCGCCATTCTCTGATATCTTATGTAAACATTTGTTTCACACTTTCACACTTTCTGATGATTAATATTTGTGATTAGTCAATTTTAAAGTAATTTGTAGTTGCTATGAAATTCCTATAGCCGATAGCTCACACTCCAGACCAACGACTGACGTTTTTTTGAATTGATGGTTGCTAAGCAACTGAGATAAACAATTTAAGAGCGCAAAATTCCGACCGCGCAATATGACTGTCTGGCCAAATTTGGTAGAAATGACTATATTTTCTTTACCTTTTGTGTAATTTATATGAAAACAATTTTAAATAAAGGAATAAAGGAAAAGTCAGGCACCAATAGGTTTGTATTTTTTTATTTAACAAATTTATTACACATGTAAGTTGCAAAACGGTCAAAATTTACCGTCATGGTCATTCTAGAAGACTTAACCATCTTAGCTTGGGAGTTTGTTTTCATTGTTCTCAGCTGCGATCCTAAGGTGGACTTCATTTTTTCTTTTTTAATGCTGTCTACAGGAAAGCAGAGATTATGATTCAACAGTTTGAAAGAAATATTTATTCTCAGCAGGAGACAATAAAGCAAACACGTTTGTGAATTTAAAAAAAAAAAAAAAATCAGAATTCCTTTTTTACTGGGTTTGAAAGACTCCTGATTTGAACTGTCTAGGAGCCTATTTCTCTTTCTAAATACAGATTTTCCAGTGGACTGACTGAAAGAACTGGAAGTTAAATCTGTTTATTCCCTGTGTAATTAAATTTTTGAACCATTTGTCGAGTCAGCTGGTCCCTTTCAACTGCAGGAGTGATTCCAGGAACCTTAAAACTGTTTTAGAGACAGGACTTTCAAACATAAATTCAGTCATATCATTGTCTATTTTTGTTGTTGTCGTCTGATTCTCAGACTCAACTGGAATTTAATTTCACTTTTACAAATATAAAGTCTGACAGTGTTCATACTAGCTGTATTTTTGTTGAGGAGAGGCTGTTATGTCTAGATTTTGAGTGTGTACAGTAAAGACATAGACAGACCAAAGTCAAAGTGTCCTTCAACTTTAACCTACTGTAGATATGGTAATTTGGTTATAGTTATTAAGGTTTCTAAATTAATAGTAATAATTTGAGACTGAAACAATATTGGCTATTTTGCCTATTAGTTTAGGCTGGTGCCCCCGAGGACTTTCATTCATTTTAAAATTGTTATTTAATATTAATATTTTCTTAATTTGTGATGGCCATTAAATTGAGAGACAACAGAAGATCCAACATTTATGGCGTCCAGCTCATAAGGCAGAGCTCAGACCCAACAATTCAAACCAGACCAGACCACCAAGAATAAAAACTAGGATGAACATAGTTTTGAGGCGTGTTTTTTTTACAGACTGGGAGTCATTGTTCCACGCTGTGAAGGCTGTTGATGTTAAAAGCAGTTTAAATTCAACAGTTTCTTGTTCTCTGGTGTAATCCGCTGCTATCAAAACTGTTCCAGGTGTTTTGTTTCTCAGGGAGGAGAATGGATGTTATTGATCAGGAAGTTAAAGAATGTAGTGCAGAGGAGGGAGTGTGGGCAGAAGATGCCTCAGGATGTGTTCAGAAATGAGGCTGTTCAGGGAATCAGAAAAAAATCCCTCTTTTGTCTCCTCTTCCATGCTTTTTTTCTCTTACTTTCCTTCTTGCTCTGTAGAAGAAGCATCCTTAAATTTGACTTCCTGAATGCTTTCTGTTTTGTGGAAACAAAAGAATTGAATTGATTTTTTTATTGATTTTTTTCCTGTTGCTTGGATGTATGTTCTCTTTTGTGCCTGGTCGGTTTGTCCCCTTGGTTTACTTGTCGGTCCATTGTTTGTGTTTTTTTTTTTTTTACTAGTTAACTGAAAGGATGAAAAGAATGATGGACATCTTGACAAATGTTTGGAAAGACAAGCGATTTGTTAAATGACTTGATGAAAAAATAGATAAATAATAATAAAATAATAGCGTGAAGAGGATGGATGGATGGATGAATATGGATGGATGATCATAGAGAAGCCTGCAATCAGACCTCAGACCTGTTTCCTGTTCAATAGTTCACTTAGTTGCATGTGAACTTGTCATTTAGATCAACCAATAGCAGCTCTGTCTTGTCAGATCAAACTATTCCTGTCAGTGCTCACATGCACAACAATATTAAACAGCAGCTGTCTGGAAACTAGTGTTTTTATAGCAAAATGAATATAGTGGCCTAAAGAAAAATCATATGTTCTGATTAGTTCACTGATCAATCTTTGAAAGTCTGGCTGACATTTGCTGTTGGGTCTATAAAATCCTGTATTGTGTTCTATCTTGCCATTCTACCTTATGCTCTTCATTCTCTAAAATCATCTTTTACATCCGTCACATCAATCATACACTCACCATTCTGTCTTCTCTGAGCTTGTAGCTTGATTACAGTCCATGTTTGTTCTACGCTTGCTCTGCAGTTCTACTGTTAAAGAACTTCTATAAAATGATCGATGACAAACAAAGAAGGCTGTGAAATGATCAAGTCGTTTTTTGGTCCAAATATATTCCTGTCTTTCCCAGGTGCAAGCCTCCCTAAGCCACAGGTGAAGACAGCCTCTTTGGGTCAGGCTGGTAAGGCTCGTTCCCCTTTGCTGCCCGTCTCGGTCCCTACAGCACCGGACTTACCAGAGGAGGGTGGAACGAAACCTGCCGAGGACTCAGCTGCCAACGTAAGTCCAGATGGAGTAACTGTGAGCGTGTGATTTAGTTTTGCACCAGAGGTACTTTACTTTGCCCGAGATCACAGTTTAAGATTGTCTGTCAAAAAGCACCATTATACTGAGATGGATCCAGCTGTTCAACGCATTTGCAGTAGCAGTGAATCTAATTGATTTAAAGTACATCATCATTCTTATGATTTTTTGCCGTTTACTGTGGCTGCCTAGCCGTTGCCATGGAAACATGAAACTTGACACCTGTTACAACTAATTAGTTCTATCAGTTGGTTTTGAGCTTGTGTTCTATTCACTGCAGACCAGACACATTCAAGGTTTTATATAGTTTCTGTTCCACAGAAACTATGTTGCAGTCCATGAGGAGCCTCCTCTGTGTGAGAGAGTGTGTCCCAAACTTCACATGACAAGCCAACAGCTTCTCCACTGGTTTAAGTCTAGTCAGAGAAACTCTGCCGTGGCATGTGAGTTCAAGGATGAACTGATGATAATTTGGTGGTCAAAGATCAAAGATCAAGGTTGTGGTGACCTCACAAAACACAGTTTTGGCATTGTGAACACAATATCTTAGTAACACCTTGACGGAATTTCATTACATCTGGCACAAAAGTCCACATGGACTCAAAGATGAACTGACTAGATTTTGGTTGTCAAAGGTCACTGTGACCTCACAAAACAGTTTTTGGTCAAAACTCACAAATTCATACACTAGTTATGACACAATTTAACTCAAATATGGATAAAATCAAGTGGTGACATTTTATATGCAAAAGGTGAAAGATCAACTTCACTGTGTTGACTTCATAATGTTCTGACAAAAACATTATTTCCTGTTGGTGGAGGGATACAACCTTGAGGAGATCATTCTATTTTTTTTTCTCTCTTTAGTTTCCTGTCATAAGGTGTATGAGAGTACATTTGGCATTAATTGATTGGTACTAACACATGATAACAACGGGCCTTCTGTCATTTTCTACATCAGCCAGAATTATACAGACTGAACCTTTAATCCTCAAACATTTATTTTCAATTTTACACATTCTGGAAGGTTTAACCTGCTAATTTTACATACCAATGAATTTCCTAATTAACAAGGTATTGCATTGGCAAAAGTAATTGTAAAAGAAGTAACATTTGAAGTTGTAATAGTAGAATTAGTATTGTAGCATCAGCCAAATTAGAAGCAACAAAGGAAGAACAAATAATAACACTTTCTCTTTTTACACTCACTGTTTGCATTCACAAATGATTTTCACTCTCTTTACCATCAATGAAAGTCAACACTTCTTGGAGATGTTGTACATTAAAAGTCAATTGGAAACATCGAAATTATGCTCTTTGAGCCACTGGAAGGCTTTTAAGGTGAAATATCTGGGCAGGAATTGTTGAGTTTGGATGCAAGTAGCTTTACAGTGATTGGGAAAACAATGCAAAGTACTGCAATTACAGTGGATTAATCAACTAAATTAAATATACCTGTCTCAAATGAAAGGCGAAGGCAAGAATATTTCAGAATATTACAGCAAAGATCAAAGACATATATTCTTCACAACTTTTTACTAATTATAGTTTTTTGTGGCAAAAGGGATAGTTTTACCCTGCTATGTATAATTCAAATGAAAATTTGAAAACAGGGAATTACTAAAATGAACTGCTCACATATTAAACCTGTGATATTTAATCAGGAGCCATTACACTTGGCAAGTAAAGAATGGTGGCCAAGATATGTAACTATAAACTGGTCAGTCTGTCTTTATTTGTAGACATTTCTGTACTTTTTGTATTCTTGTACATCTTGTTACTTATCAGCCGACATTTACTCTAATACTGATAAGATGTGTATAAGAGACAGGCCTAGCCGTTGCCATGGAAACATGAAACATGACACCTGTTACAACTAATTAGTTCAGTTGGTTTTGAGCTTGTGTTCTATTCACTGCAGACCAGACACATTCAAGGTTTTATATAGTTTCTTTCCCACAGAAACTATGTTGCAGTCCATGAGGAGCCTCCTCTGTGTGAGAGAGTGTGTCCCAAACTTCACATGACAAGCCAACAGCTTCTCCACTGGTTTAAGTCTAGTCAGAGAAACTCTGCTGTGGCATGTGAGCAGAGATGAATACACAACTCCTGTGTTTCTTGACTTGAATTTGGATATGAAACAAAAATTGTAGACTCAGAGACTGATAATAACAGTTTAGACAAAGCAGCCAAAGGAATTTATATTTTTTTTTCATTTTTTATGGAGACATTATGTTTCCAGGTTCTCCGAAAAAGACTTCTTCGTTGTTGGTCCGTCTGTCCCATTCTCATGAACACGATATCTCTGTATCGCCTTGAGGGAACTCAAATTTGGCACAAACATTAATTTGGACTCAAGGATGAACTGATGATAATTTGGTGGTCAAAGATCAAAGATCAAGGTTGTGGTGACCTCACAAAACACAGTTTTGGCATTGTGAACACAATATCTTAGTAACACCTTGACGGAATTTCATTACATCTGGCACAAAAGTCCACATGGACTCAAAGATGAACTGACTAGATTTTGGTTGTCAAAGGTCACTGTGACCTCACAAAACAGTTTTTGGTCAAAACTCACAAATTCATACACTAGTTATGACACAATTTAACTCAAATATGGATAAAATCAAGTGGTGACATTTTATATGCAAAAGGTGAAAGATCAACTTCACTGTGTTGACTTCATAATGTTCTGACAAAAACATTATTTCCTGTTGGTGGAGGGATACAACCTTGAGGAGATCATTCTATTTTTTTTTCTCTCTTTAGTTTCCT
>NW_019525659.1:105478-112484 GCF_002814215.2 Seriola lalandi dorsalis | reverse complement strand
CAGCCAAATTAGAAGCAACAAAGGAAGAACAAATAATAACACTTTCTCTTTTTACACTCACTGTTTGCATTCACAAATGATTTTCACTCTCTTTACCATCAATGAAAGTCAACACTTCTTGGAGATGTTGTACATTAAAAGTCAATTGGAAACATCGAAATTATGCTCTTTGAGCCACTGGAAGGCTTTTAAGGTGAAATATCTGGGCAGGAATTGTTGAGTTTGGATGCAAGTAGCTTTACAGTGATTGGGAAAACAATGCAAAGTACTGCAATTACAGTGGATTAATCAACTAAATTAAATATACCTGTCTCAAATGAAAGGCGAAGGCAAGAATATTTCAGAATATTACAGCAAAGATCAAAGACATATATTCTTCACAACTTTTTACTAATTATAGTTTTTTGTGGCAAAAGGGATAGTTTTACCCTGCTATGTATAATTCAAATGAAAATTTGAAAACAGGGAATTACTAAAATGAACTGCTCACATATTAAACCTGTGATATTTAATCAGGAGCCATTACACTTGGCAAGTAAAGAATGGTGGCCAAGATATGTAACTATAAACTGGTCAGTCTGTCTTTATTTGTAGACATTTCTGTACTTTTTGTATTCTTGTACATCTTGTTACTTATCAGCCGACATTTACTCTAATACTGATATATGAGTCTAGCTCTGGAAGAGTGTGCGTCTGTACTTGTAGCAGGTGTCAGATGCAGTAACAGCAGTTGTAGTAAAACTGTTCTTAAATATCAAGAAACAGATTCAGAAAATACAAACACAGAACAACTAGAGATGGAACAAACAGTCTGAGGAAGAGAGAGACAGAGAGGTGGGAGGAAGGTATACACGCACACATGCGCACACTCACACACACGCACACACACACCTACACAGCCTTGTCACTACACCTGTTTTCTTCCCTCTGGTGGGTAGGTGGCCTTTCAGCGGTAGAATACAGCAGAGTTCATTAGTGACTGAAACTGAGGAAATGAAGAAGAGAAATGAGAGAAAGAAGAGGAAGAGGGGTGGAGGAGAAATAAGAGGGAGGAGGAGAGAGAGAGAAGAGGGGAAAGAAGGCGGAAACAAGGAGGGGTAAAGAAGAAAAGGAAAAGGAAGGAATCAAAAAGAAATAAGACAGGGAGGATAGTAAGAAGGGAGGAGGTGGAGGAGTGAAATAAGAGCAGAGGAAGGATGTACTAGAAAGAGGAAGGAGAGAAAGGAGGACAAGAGGAAGGGGAGGAGGAGGGAGAGGAGAAACAAAGATGAGGCCGGAGGAAATATGTATTAGGACAACAAGGTGAGGAAGAAAGAGAAAATATAAGAGGGGTGAGGAAGGAGAGGTGGAGATTGGAAAATGGGAAAGAGAAAAGGAGGAGTGTCATGTTTTGCCATGGCAGACACTTTTTGTTAGTTTTATTTTGGACTTTTTGCACGTCCTGTTTTATTTTGTATTGGTTTCCTTGTGTGTCTGTGTGTTGCTTCTTGTCATGGTCCTGTTTCTGTGTGGTGATTGTCTGCCCCGCCCTAATGTGTTTCACCTGTGTTCAATCACCCTTGTCTATATAGTCTTTGTGCTTCCCTTTGTCTGTGTCGGTTCGTCTGTTTAGTTCTGGGTTTGTTCACGTCCTGTTGTCTTCATGTCTGTTCATGTCACGTTCACGTCTGGATTTTTTTGTTAAATAAACCTGTCTGCACCGTCTCCCAAGAGTTGACTGCATTTGGGTCCAACTTACCTCGCAAAACCGTGACAAGGAGAGAGGAAGGGAGAGGTAAAATGGAAAATGGAGTTTAGGAGTGAGGCGGGGGAGAAATAGATGGAAAGCAGAGAAGTAAAGGAGATGAAGGTGGATGATGTGGAGGGATGCTGGACATAAGGACTTGTTAAATATTCATATGTGACTTAAAGACAATAGGACAGGAGGAGGCGTCGCCACAGCAATGGAAAGAGGGGGATTCTTTAGGAAGGACAGACAGAGGACAGAGGAGGAGAAAAGGAGATGAAATGAGCAGGGGAGGAAAGGAGAGGAGGCAAAAAAAAGGAGAGGAGAGGTGTAAGTGAGGAAGAGGGAAAAGGAAATAGTATGAGCAGGAGGTGAGAGGGATGCTTCAGGAAGAAGGATGAAAAAAGAAAAGATAAAAAAAGGAGAGACAGGGAAAGGATGTAGAAGTAAAGAGGAAGGAGAGAGAATGAGAGATTAGGAAAATCAGAGGAGAAGCAATGAAAGTGGGGGCAGGAGTGAAGAAAATGAGATGGAAAGATGGTGGAAAGGTGAAAGAGAGAGGGTGTAAAAGGTCAGCAGGTCTTTCTCTCTATCTTCTGCTCTATCTCAGTAATTGATCTAGTCTTTTACCATCATCCCCCTGGCCAATCCATCACACGTACACACACGCACATGCACAGCTGGTTAATAGACTGCGACACACAGGGTGAGTAAAGTACGCTACAAGGGTGCTTTTATTATGTTGTTACACTAGTGAGATATTTTAAAGAAGCAGTTGATGTTGGATCCCTTCCCTCTCTGTGGCTCTCAGCACATTGTTGCTGTGAAAAAAGAAAAATAATACAAATGTATTTTAAAAAAGACTCAGTAATTTCCGAACATAGCTGGACAATGTTGTTTTTTATCAAACGTCACTCAAACAGGAGGAAGCCATACATTTGTCTATTATCTATTTTCAGATGAATATTAATGTCCGTGTGGTGTGTTGGGACAGCAGGACAGTGTGTGTGGGACTGAGTCAAAATAAACTACAGTGTGTGTTCTCATGGTGATGGAGGAACAGGTCAGACAGTACAAATAGTGTGGCTCACTGATATGTTTATAATAGATTCTGGACAACAATGCAGCCTTATGGCTCAGAGGAAGAAGATCGATCAGCCTTTGACACACACAATATTTGTTCATTGTCAGTTTGGGTCTTATAATTGAATCTGTGCAAAACTTCAAATTTAAAACTCCTTTTTTTTTTTTTAAGTAGTTGTCTTTCGCTGAAATGACGTCACTCTGTCTCCCATCAGACTTTTCTGTATTTCTCTGTCACTTAATCCTCACCTGCCAACACACCTGCCCCTTATTTTCCCCAATCAACCGACCAGTGTACCGTTGAGACCATAATCTTTTGTTTTGCTCTGAGCTTCAGCACAGATTAAACAACGGACACTACATTAAAGTGCCAAGGCTCAGCATTAATTTGAGCAGGTTTACACCAGTATAGAAAGAACTGTTTGGGAGATATAACCCTTTAAACACATAGTGCTCGAAGTTTAGAAGTAATTAGACAGATGCACATGAAGTGAAACAAAATAATCATATTAAATATATTGCGGAATGACTGCCTAAAGTCTTGGACCCATAGACATCATCAGACATGTTTTATCTTCCCTGGTGATGCTCTCCCAGGCCTTCATTGCAGCCCACTTCAGCTCTTGCTTGTTGTGGGGTCTCTGCCTTAAGTTTGGACTGCAGTTTAGTCAGACTGAGATCAGGTTACTGAATCAGCCAGTCAATAATATTTCCCCTCCTAACACTCTACAGCTCCTGCTGAATGATGAAATGTCATCCACTGAGTTTTGATGCACTTTTTGCTTCTCTCTTTCTAACCTCAACTTTCTGCTCTCAGTCAGCTCTGAGTCACGTGAACTAATGTTGAAATGCCACACAGCTGCCCAAGAAACATAGAGTGTCCAATTACTTTTGTTGGGTCTGAGCTCTACCTCATGAGCTGGACACCAAATATGTTGGATTTCATATACATTTCATGAAGGTTCTAGAACTGAGACGTACTACTATGTGTGTGAACATACAAGTACCCAATGAACTGTATGACTGAGCACAACCTAAGCAAACATTGCAACAACAAGTCATCAATCAACAAGTACATTAACAGTTAAGACTTCTGCTGCTTAGTTATGCTGTGCTGTGCTGTGCTATGCTGTGCTGGGAAGGGTTAGGCCAGTCAGTTAACGTTACCCAGTCCTTGGAACACACAAAGAGGTCCTTTCCAGTGTTGGTGTAAAGTCCAGTGAGTTGGGAGGCTTCCTGGTGGAGTAAAGTCCTGTCTGGCTGTGTTGCTTTGCTGTTATCTCCTTTGTTCTCCTCACAGAGTTAGCTGTTCCATGTTAACTCTGCTATGACTCCTGTTGCTTGGAAAATCAGCTGGCCTTGTGTCGTAGCTAGGGATTCTGAAGAGAATTTGGTTCACTCTCAGTTAATCCAAAGCAGGTCGCTGCTGTTGAGGAGAAGAGCGTTTGCAGGCTGCTGTGAGCAGGCCGGCGAGAGAGCTGCTTTCTCAGTAAGCAAGGGTCACATGTCACACGCTGACCCACACTGGCTGGCCAGTAAGGTCCGTGGGGGGAAGGGTCGTCCCCAGGTGTGAACAGTGAGGAACTGTGGAGTGTGAGTTCCTTTGTCCAGTGGAGCAAAGAAACATCTGGTCTCTTGAATGATGAGTCCCAACACTTTAAATTGTGTGTGACTTCTTCAGCAGTTCTGTCAACTACTTCAGCATTGCTTCAGCAATCTCATTCAGCTCTCAGCATTCACACGCATTTTCAGCAGGAAATACATTGCCTAGTTATTATGCGCCTGTAATGCAATAGCATTGAAGACATATATTATTATTCTACATTAGTATATTTGTCGATTGATCGTCGATTGATCGTCGTTGTTTTGTCTGACGATGGAGAAAATAATGTACACAAGAACTCTTGGCTTTAACGTTTATTGGATATGGAGTTAAACATCCTATACCAGCTGAGCTGAAGAGACCATACCGTTGATGCAGAGCCGAGGCTAAGCTAAAGGCTAGGAGATGGAGATATATGCCTTGTCTACCATCGATCTTCATGGGAAATGTCAACTCCTATGATGAACCGGAGGCACTTGTGAAGAACCAGCGAGCATATCGTGAGTGTAGTCTCATGTGTTTCACAGAGACCTGGTTAAACGACAACACTCCCAACCGTTGAGCGGAGTTAACAGTACGAGCGGACAGAGACACCAGAGCAAGTGGGAAGAATCAAGGTGGAGGACTGGTTCTGCTTGTGAACAATAGATGGTGCAACCCCAGTCATATCACAGTGAAGAACAAGATCTGCTGTTGGGATATTGAACTGTTGGCAGTTGGTCTTAGACAGTACTATGTACGGAGGGAGCTCTCACTTATCGTCGCCATTGTTGTTTACATTCAACCTCGAGCAGAGCCTGCAGTCGCGTGTGGCATCATTCACGAGACTGTTGTGAGAGTAAAGTCCCAGCACCCTGATGCATTCATTGCAGAAGAAAGAAAAAAGCAGGCGAATGAGGACTACAAAAAGTAGAGAGGAAGCTGCAGCACAAGAACACCAGAGAGGTTTGGAACAGCCAGGCAAAATCAGGTGATGTGGACAAGGCCAATGAGTTCAACCTGTTCTATAACAGATTTAATGCAGCCTCACCTGTTCTCTCTCCCACTGCTTCAGCTGTAGCTTCTCCTACGGCATTGCCTTCACAACCTGAAACTGCAGCTGCAACTCCCTCCGCACTGGGGTCAAGTCTCCTGTCCTTTACAACAGAGGATAGTGTGTGTCCAATGCTGTTAAAGGACTGTGCAGCCCAGCTGGCAGAGCTTCTCCAGAGGATCTTTAACTTAAGTTTAAAAAACACAGAGGGTCCTGGGCCTGTGGAAAACATCGTGTCTTGTTCCGGTACCTAAAGTAGGGCGACCAGCTGAGATAAATGACTAGAGACCGGTGGCCCTCACATCACACATGATCAAGACCCTGGAGAAGCTGCTTCTCCACCTTTTGAAGCCACAGGTTGAACATGCACTTGACCCCCTACATATCGCCTACAAAGAACATATTGGAGTGGATGATGTCATCCTTTACATGCTCCAGCTGGCCCATTCTTACTTGGATAAGCTAGGTAGTTACATGAGGATTATGTTCTTTGATTTCTAAAGTGCATTTAACACCATCCAACCCTCCATTCTTGAAGACAAGCTGGAAGGGATGGGGGAGGATCCCTGCTTCACGTCCTGGATTGTGGATTACCTGACAAGATGACCACAGTACATAAGGCTGGGTAACTGTGTCTCAGGGACAGTGATGAGCAGCACTGGGGCTCCACAGGGGACTCTTCTGGCTCCGTTCCTGTTCACCCTGTATACGGCCAACTTTAAATACAAGTCCTGCCACATACTCGGATGACACAGCTACTGTGGCACGTATTAGGAATGCGCACGAAGATGATTACAGGGATCTGATGATGGCCTTCAGTGAATGGAGAAACAAGAACTGCCTCCTTCTGAACAACCTCCAAGACCAAGGAGATGATTGTGGACTTTCGGAGGTCTAGGCCTACCCTTTCAGCCAGCCAACATTTGAGGGAAGGACATTCAGGTGGTGCACACTTATAAATACGTAGGTGTGCACCTGGACAGTAAACCGGACTGGTCCCTGAAGAGACACATGCAATGTAAGATGGAGGCCATCTTAGACAATACCAACGATCCTCTCCACAACATTCTGGCAGGACAGAGAAGCAGCTACAGCAGCAAATGTCTCATCTCACTGCCCTGCAGAACAGAGAGGTTCAGCAGATCCTTTTTTCCCACTGCCATCAGGCTATACAACACCTCAGCCAAAGGAAGCGGACTAATCTAATTATTAGTGCCACGGGTGCTCAGCTCCGAGGCACTCCTCTACAGCTAGAATAGCTGAGAGGAGTGGTTTCGGGTTTCGGGTTTATTATTCTTCGCGGCGCGTAACTCGTCCTGCAGCTTTGAGAAAACCCCAGTAATATATACATCAAAACGTTCGTCTTGATCCCGAAAGAGGTGCTATGACTTTTGGTGTTAAAATTCCAATTTTTCCCAAAGTTATTCCCAAAAAACTGGGAATAAATAATGCATTAGGAATGCATTGGAATTTTCTTTAGAAACCCACCTTTTTTCTACAAAATTGCACCTTTTTTCTGAGTCACCCAGCTCTCTCATACCTGCACGTAGAAATGTGATTC
>NW_019525659.1:105036-105458 GCF_002814215.2 Seriola lalandi dorsalis | reverse complement strand
GGATTATGGTGTTGAATGCTGAACTGAAGTCTATGAACAGCATTCTCACATAAGTGTTGTTATTGTCCAGGTGAGAGAGGGCGGAGTGTAGTGCCATGGAGATGGCATCTTCCGTACTCCTATTCTGGCGGTAGGCGAATTGGAGGGGGTCCAGGGTGGGTGGTAGGAGGGTTTTAAGGTGAGCCAGGACCAACCGCTCTAAGCACTTCATGATGGTGGGGGTGAGTGCAACAGGGCGGAAGTCGTTGAGGCTCTCAGCCTTGGAGTGTTTGGGCACTGGCACGATGGAGGTGGTTTTGAAGCATGTGGGGACAGCTGCTTGGTCCAGGGACAGGTTGAAGATGTCGGTCAGGACCTCAGCTAGCTGCCCTGCACAAGCCCTGAGCACGCGTCCAGGGATGCCATCAGGTCCGGCAGCCTTA
>NW_019525659.1:104259-104986 GCF_002814215.2 Seriola lalandi dorsalis | reverse complement strand
CTGAAAGCACAGTATGACCGGTCTACCCGTGTCCTCACACATGCATTTACAGGCCAGCAACGTGCAGATGAGTATTCACTTAAGATTGCGTGGATTTTGGCGCAACACAAGAAACATTCAGCGATGGGACAGTGGTGAAGGAGTGCTTAAATGCGGCTGCAGAGACTTTACTTGACAGTAAACAAAAAAAGACGTGTAAAAAAATCAAACAAATCCCATTGTCAGCTTCAACGACAACAAGAAAATCCAAACTATTAGCAGAGGATGTACTGGCACAGCTTGATGCAGCTGTTCAAAACACAGTATGCATATCCTTAGCCATTGATGAGTCCACAGATGTAACAGATAATGCCCAGCTTTTGGTGAATGTGAGATTTCTTCACAAAGAGAAGAAAGATGTGTGAGGACCTGTTGGGTTTAATGCCACTAGTTAATACATGGTTAAAATAGGGAGTGGGCTGCTCAAAGGTCTTTTGTTTAGAAGAAGAAGAAGAAATTCAGTTACTTGAAATGTAGTAAAGACAAATACAGTAATGTTTTCCATTCAAGTGCCATACAAGTTCAGACTTATCAGTATGTTTAAAGTTTTAGATTAGATTAGATTAGATTCAACTTTATTGTCATTGCACAGAGTACACGTACTAAGACAACGAAATGCAGTTAGTATCTAACCAGAAGTGCAAAAGAGCAGTTAAAGTGCAAGTGTGTGCTGTACAGGTATGTAAAG
>NW_019525659.1:103795-104209 GCF_002814215.2 Seriola lalandi dorsalis | reverse complement strand
GCTCTAAGCACTTCATGATGGTGGGGGTGAGTGCAACAGGGCGGAAGTCGTTGAGGCTCTCAGCCTTGGAGTGTTTGGGCACTGGCACGATGGAGGTGGTTTTGAAGCATGTGGGGACAGCTGCTTGGTCCAGGGACAGGTTGAAGATGTCGGTCAGGACCTCAGCTAGCTGCCCTGCACAAGCCCTGAGCACGCGTCCAGGGATGCCATCAGGTCCGGCAGCCTTACGTGCATTGACCTTGCTCAGTGTATATAACACTTGAAATTTGACAATAAATGACATAGAAAAGTACGTATGTTGTTTTTTATTTACATCAGGGTGCACTATTTCGAGTGACAATATAAGATTCGGACCTTTGCTGGGAGGACATTTTTGTAACTGGACCTCTATAATTTTAATTGAATACCCCTGCT
>NW_019525659.1:85003-103775 GCF_002814215.2 Seriola lalandi dorsalis | reverse complement strand
TTAACCCTTTAAATGCCAGTTTGAAGACATGTTGCCTCTTGTTTTATTAAAAAAAACAAGACAGAATATGAGATATTTCCCACATAATACATGATGGAGGGATGTGACATTGTTTTATATCAGAGTCTTTTATATCAAGACATTTCTCAAAACCAGAATATGATCAGGGTGACTTTTGAACACTGGAAATAAATCATGTACTCATCCCGGCAGTAGCCCCTGTGGCACTCAGAATTTCCCTGGAATTTTCTAGTTATTAATTGTTTTTATTATTGTTTTTATTATTATTATTATTATTATTATTATCAACAACGAGCTGATGGACACATGAATTTCCCCTAGGGGATAAATAAAGTATCTATCTATCTATCTATCTATCTATCTAAATGGGTCATATATTAGCTAATGTTAGCTTTAGTGAGCAACACAGCAGTAAGAATTAGTCTGTGCGATGCAAGCTGTTTTAGAGGATAATCAAAAGAAACTGACTCCAGATAATCACAAATTTAGAACAAGTTCTCATTAACAAACAGGTTTTCCTACTGACAAGTTGTTCTGTATTTTGAGCCTTGACTCAGTACAGTACAAAGCCTACTGAACAGCTCCTGTGTAGTGTTATCTTTTAAATGAGACCGTGTCTGTATCAACTATTTGTTCTCCTCCAACTCTCCCTGATCTCTCAGAAACAGAAGAGCTTCAACACTTTACCACAATTTTAGGGGGAAATTAGAGCATGTGGACAGAAAGCTTGAGAGATGTAAACAGTCTTTTAGATTAATATGTCTCAGTGCGAAACTTGCACTGTGCTTACTCCACTGTGTTGGGATGAGTCTCTGACTGATTATAGAGGAATGTGAATCCAGGTCACCAGGCCAACAGAGATGACAGGATGTCAAAGAGAAACACTGAGCATCAACTGGCGTTTTACCCTATCCATGAAACGGAAGAAGGTCTGCTGTTATGAGTCAACAAATGAGATCGTGAGGTCACCAGGGTTTTTTGTAGTTCTCTTTTGAGCCTCTTTTATCTGTGGAAAGTGGAAAATACCTGTGTGTGTGGCTTCTGGATGAGCTTTTTCTGGTCTCATTCAGAGTGAAAGTGGCAGGTCAACAGATCACATTCTGTGGGTATTACACAAATAAAGGACAACTTTAAAGCTGCTGTTTGCCCTTTCTCTTCTTATAATATAAATCTCCACAGTCATTTAAGAGAGATTCATGTCACCTGTCGAAAAGCCACAGAGAGAGTTTAAAACTAAATACACAAAGAAGGTTTTGAAAGTCTCTGACTTTACATAAATACATTTTTCATTATTTGAGTTGGATTTGTTGGCAGAAATAGAATATAATATCCACAATTATGTTTTAATTAGTGTATAATCACCTGTAACTAAGAATCATTGTGTTGTCATAGAATGAACCCTTCATATCTTCACATACCTTCAGGCTTCACCTCTGTTCCCAAGTTGAGGGTGTGATACTTTGCTGTGTGCAGTCGCCATGACTGAGCTAGCTGCTGGACATTCAGTAAATCCCTGGGCTGCCTGCTTGTTTAACTGCAGTGGTGTGGAGGATTTGGAGTTGTTCAAAGTCACCTTTATGAAGCTGACAGCTGAGTAATTAGTAAAGTAATTAATTACTTTTTCTACAGCCATTATTGCCCCTCTGTAAGGCTGGACTTAGATGCAGCCGGGCTCTGAGCTAAATACTAAAATCAGCATTATAATGTTTACCATTTTCACCTCTCAGTGCAGTATTTTAGCAGGCTAATGCTTGCTAATTAGCACTACAAACTATAGCCAACAATAGCTATTTGGTCATAAAACAAAGTGTAGAGCAGACTAACATGTTGAACTGGTGATGGGATGAAGAGTCAGGTAACTGTAACTGGTAACTAGTAATCCTGCAGGGGCCATGAATATCTGTAAATTTAAAGGCAGTCCATCAACTAGTGGTGGAGCACCTGCTGACATCCTTGTGAAAGACATGAGACAGAAGCTGCCTGTTAGCTGTTAGCTGGTGAACTGGCTGTGGTTTGATTCAGGATGTTTGTTAACTGTTAGGTAAATGGACTGCACTTGTGTATTATATAGCTCCTTTCCTGTCTTATCAACCAGTCAAAGCATTTATTCATTCACACGCTCATTTTATTTCACACACACTCAGACATACTGGTAGCACAGCCAGGGGCAATCTGAAGTTCAGCATCTTGCTCAAGTATACTTGAACATGCGGACTGGAGCAGTCGGGGTGGACGACCCACTCCACCTCCTGAGCCACAGCCGCCCCTACCGCTGTGTCCTGCTGTGATTGGGCCCAATTGATGTTTTAAATGAAGGCGATATAAAAATCTATATATGACCGGAGGGGGAGTTGAGTTGTCCTGAGGCAGAAACCAGTCAAAAGCTGGTCCAACATGACTTTCTCTGGTCAGGTTAAAAGCTATAACTAGAGCAGACCGATATCTGACTTTAAAATGTGGATCAGCACATCCAGGACTCTCTGGAGGGAGATACACACAAAAAAATAAGAGTTGATGAAAATGTTAGTCATGATTCACCTGCTTTCATTATTTAACTTTTTGCCCACCCAGATTATTTTACATTATTTATATTTTCTCATTGTGAGAACACACATACAGTGAAATACAAACCAAGTTAAGCAAAATTAGGTCCCACAGCTTCAAGTGTTGAGTTTAAAAAGCAGTGCTGGAACTTGACAAGAGAAATATAAATGACTATAAATACAAGACAAACAACATTAGAACCAACTCTTAGCAATATATTTCCAAAATACAATCACTGATCTTAACACATCAATTTTCAAAATTATTCACTTGATCAAATAGGTTTACACACAGATGATTAAACACAAAGAAAACAGCTGTCACAGGTGTAATATGCTGTTGGATGATTCACTTTATACTGATAACTGTAGATTTTCTGTCTGCGTATGTTTGACTTCTGGAACATTTTTAAAGTAGCTGCACTTAGTGGCAGTGTATTTTAATAAAGGATTAGTACAGCAATTATACTAATACTTGAATGCACTACAAGTAAAGATGTTGTGCATTGACACAAACCTGTGTTTAAGTCTGAGAAATATGTGTCTTTATCAGTTTTCCATATTGCTGAGGACAATGTGGAAGGACAAACTCTGCATGAAAGACACGCTCAATATAACACACTGAGAAAGTGTATATGTGAGAGATGTGCACATGAATGTCACTCGCATGCACACACACAAACACACACATACACACATACACACACACAGATGGAGGCACTTAAGCCGACCCACTCAGTGGAGACACACCATTACACAGTGATCACAGGGTATCTGCAGCATTAAAGTGCAACCGTTCTCACTGTGAGTGTGTCCTTTCCTTTGAAACACCTGCAGACCAGTGACAGCAACACCCCCAACATGTTCGATGTGATCGACTCGGAGGCGCACTGTTATCTAACCTGAGGACAGTTTGTCAACCTGCACATTTTCACTGTGTCCCACTTTCTACCTTTAAGACCTCAGTTTCAGTGGGTTTGATTATTATGACTCATGTGAAAAGATCAGATTCGCACCTCTTCGTTTATTTTTGGATTATCTGGGAGGCGGAACAGCTCAATCCAACCTCAAAACCATTCTTCAGAAAGCTGTGGGTGAGGTCACATATGCTACGTCCATCTTTATTTACAGTCTATGGATTCAATGAAAACTTCTTGTCTTTTCTGACTGACTGACTTACTGACTGATTGTTTGTGTAAGTGGATATGGTTGTGATCAGGAGGAATGGTAAAACAAAATGTAAACTCAAACCTGAGATAAGAAACCTCTTAACATACTGTTCCTGTTGTATGGATAAGCCCTCATCAGGCTCAAGCTGCACAGCATGTGTAACCTCTACTTTGTGTCTTTCAGGTTTACGAGCAGGATGACCTGTCAGAGCAGATGGCCAGTCTAGAAGGACTGATGAAGCAGCTCAATGCCATTACTGGCTCCGCCTTCTAACCTCTGACCCCGGTCCAGCCCAGCCCTCAGCCACAGTCCAGTCTAGAACCCTTCTTCAAGCCTTGATGTCAGTCGATGTCCATTTGCCACAGGTAGCAACAGGTCAATCTGGGCTTGAAGACGCCTCTGTGGAACATCCCTCTGTGCTGGGTTGAGTTTGTTTGGTTTTTACTGGTCTTGGCTGGTTTCTACTGTTTGGGATGGGGATTGGACAGAAGGGCATGAAACGGAGGGTAAACACTACCGCAGCACAGCATCAACAAAAAGAACAGGAAAAGGGTTGAGGGGCTTCTTTAGGAGTTTAAAGTTGAAACCCCTTTAGACCTTTCAACCTCAAACAAAAAACTAGAAAAACCCAATGCCTACCGCCTCAACATAATGAAACAGGAGGAAAGGATTATCACAAAAAAAAGAAGACAAAGTTAAGAGCCCTCCTGTTTCTCTTCTTGGTATTTATTAACGTCCTCCGCTGAGTTCTCAACAACTCAGTTACTGTGACTGTACCTCACTTATTTTTCATGATTACTGTTGAAAGTATTCCTTTTTTTTCCCTTTTTTGGGTGGGGGGGGGGGTTCAACTTTTTGCAGTTACAGGATGTGTACCTGGTTTGAAAATGCTACCAGAACCAGTAAGACATAGAAAACATCCTCGGCCACCAAAGTTTCACCAAACTTTCTTTTTCTCTCCTTGGTCTGATGACACCTGTTGTGGTGACACAATGTGATCCTATCTTTCCTCAGTATCTCTTTCTTTGCCTCTTGAATGACACTATGATTTCACTGAACCCACCATCACCCATCATCCATGCAGCCTTACCACCTCTGGAGCCTGAGGTTTCAATAAATATAAAATGATTAAAAATGTGATTTTGGCCAGACAGAAAAACATGTAACAATATGCTAAGACTGGTCTGAATCATCTGGACCTGGATCCAACTTACTCTAGTCTTAAAGGACTGTATAGAAAACGCTATAGACTCCCACAGTCTGTCACTGCTCTTGACCAAGCCTTTACTCTCCCTAACCTAGACAAACTCCAGTCTTTACCTACAAGGATGTGTAACGTTGCCAAATTCTCATCTTGGAAAGCTTATTGTAACTTCCTTTGTTATTGGTCCTTGTTCTAATCTGTTTCAGTCCCAACCATGGACTGGACATCAGTGAACAGCTGATGATTTGTATAGAACAAAAGAAATCTGGATTTGGATGGGTAGAACCCATATTATCCTGTCCAAATGAAGGTTGGTTTTGGATGGTATGCGGTGATTGGTCTTTTTGAGAAACATGTTTGAATTCAGTCTGAGCACCTCGGTCACAGGTCACCATGTTGCACTGTATGTACATCACACAGCGCGTGGTCCCCCCCTGCTGGTTGGACAACTAGGAAGTACTAAAGTGAGACTGTAACATTTTGGATACAAAAGGTTATGGTAAAAACAATTATGAGCACCGTCAAAACACAATGTTATCTTAGGAAAGAGATAATGACGACATCATCACAAGACAGTGTAATTATCAGTTGACACTGTTATATCTTGATCAAATAAAAGTTAGATAAAGTCTCAGATAAAAAGTTTCAAAAACATCATCTTGTTTTATTGAGAAAACAGTTTGTTATCTTAATATAAAAAGAATCATGACTCTTAACATTCACGGTATATAAAATGCACCTGGCTGGAATCTGTTTAAATACAATATAACATACAGCTATGGAAATGTGCCATTACTGTTATTTGTGAAGGAGGTGTTACAGCAACAGAATCAAGTATCAGTATTATTATTATTATTATTATTATTATTATTATTATTATTAGCATTATTATTATTATTATTATAAATGCTAGTGGGGTGTGTTGTTTATTTTTTCACTTGGTGCAGTGTCAGTATGTGTTTGACTGAAGGGCCTCCATATTTATTTTCATGAGATAAACACACCTGTACCTCTATCAACCTTGATCACATGGGAAAATAGCAAAAACCACAAGCTTCACTTCAAGTTGACTTCAGGTGGTTCCATTTTTATACAAAAATAAGAGGGAAGAAAAACAAAACACAAATAATGCATAAGCCACAAAGTATATTTTTACATCCACTGTCAGAACTGTGTTTTCTTTCTTCTTTTAATCAGGCTTTTCCACAGAGAACTATTTCAAATGTCACAAACCACCATGAAAATTTGTACATACAGCCCACAGCAGAACACAGTTAAACACAGGTATCTAGAGAATTCTTTTGTGCCATATTTATTTGTATTATAAGCAGGCTTTAAAGAGTGGAATGAGGGAATCGAACCAGCAGGGTTTTGGTTTCAGGTTGAGGTCAGTGAGGACGTGGATGCACAGAGCAGCACCTTTCAGTTCTTTAAAACAACTACATTAGTATCACAAGCAAGAAAGAAAAATGTGATGTAGAGAATTAAAGTGAGATTAAATGGGTTGGTAAAGGATCTTTTTTTGTTACTCTGTGAAAATTCATTAGTTCAACAAGGCAGATGAGCTACCCTCTAAATTGGTGTGTTCTTGAGCTTTTTCCTTGTTCTAAGGAGAAAATGTGATTTGATGCAATGCCTGTGCAGAAAGAAGGCAAGGACTTAAAATGACAAATGATTCATTGATTAGCTGAAGGAAAAGAATAACATGCCTTCAGTATGCTCCATATTTGACTGTGTAACCTCAGTCACTACAGTGCAATTTACATACCTTTATCTTTGTGTGAAGAAAAGGAAAAGCCTGCGGGAGGCAGAGAGCAGCAGCAGAGACGGTGAATTGATCTTCAGAGTTTGTACATGTGAGTGAGGGCACGGAGGACTGAGGCCGGGAATTCATTATAACGCCGTTTCAAATTCAAGCTCACGCTCACTGGGCTATTACAGTGGCGGGAAAAGTCCTAGGGACGGAGGGGATGGAAAGGTAATGTCTCTGCAGAATGAGTGTGGGGATGAAAGGTGGATGAATGCCGGCAGGCGGACGGTGTGGGGCTCAGTCTCATCAGTCTGTTCTGGGATATACATCCAGTCTGAGCCAAGAGCGTTCATTCTGCTCTGACTCGCTCTTCTCCTCCTGTTTCAGAGCAGATGAACAACCCAGCGCTGAAAATCTGATTGTAACAATAAATGCTAAATTAAATGATCTGTTGACACAAGAAATTTCTTCTGTTCAGTGTCACAACAGGGAAGAGAGATGAAAGCAGAGGGGATTATTAAACTTGAATGGGATTTTGCACATTTTAGCCTGTTAAATATAAATTACATTAAATATCAGTAGTGCTGATCGTTTTCCAAGTTATCCATCAGCTCTTCATTCGATTTCCTTCCTTCCAGGCAGCTATTCATTTAGTTCAATTCTATGTAAATAAAACTGCTGACACTTGAAACTTAACCTGCTTCCAGACATCTGAATCACTCTACACGTTTCTTAGCTTTGTGAGCACAGTTAAGAAAGGAGAAGTCACCTACCTGAGCCCGAGCCACTAAACCAGAGACTAAACCAGAATTTCAAGCTACTTCACACTTTCTGCAGCGAGTTAATCCATCACAGTCAAAATGTACATGTATCTATGTGATATCATGTGTCCAGCGGACAGATCAGACTATTTCAGAAACTGTGGCAGATGCTCTGACACCTGAGATGTGAAAGTTACCTGTTGAACCAATGGAGCTGGAAACAGCATCATTTATAACACTGGCCTCCTCCAGCAAAAGAGCTTGTCAGCATTTGGACTACAAATCCAACCAGGTTTCCAGATTCTCGTCCACCTGTTTTTATGCACATTTTTAATTGGGAAATGTGAATGCCGATAAAATAAAAAAAGTTCAAATGTTGAATGACGTTTCAAAACAAGTTTATGCTCGGCTCAGGTGGAAAAGTTTGTATATTGATAAAAAATAAAATGCAACAAAGTGCAATGGAAATACATTTAGTAATCATATCATAATGTACATGAGTCATGTTTCTGCTCAGCCCAGAGATGACAACAGACAAAAACTTCAGATCTGTGTGGAGCGATGAAGAGACTGTAACCTTCCTTATATTAATGAAATACACAGAACTGTCATATCTCCATCATGTTTTCCACATGGCTTTTCTTTTTAATATAGGAGCTCTGTTAATTACATCAACATTGTACCCTTTCCTCTGTTTAATGGTTTAATGGCATCCAACTGGAGAATTAGGGGAACCAATTAGCACCCAGTTCATAACATGTACATAACAGTAGTGGAGGGAAACACATTATTTCACATTGATGACTGTACATGTTGACTGTGATGGACCACACTGTTCCTACTGAGCCCTGAGTCAGGCTGGTTGGGCTTCTGCTGACAGGTTACCCACGCATGCTCTGTATGCGGACTGAAATTAATGTTTGCACATTGTGTTCACATAGGTACTTTTTGAACCAGGTCCAAAATTTTGCATCCACAAAGATCTTTAGTATCAAGTCTCTGCAAATGTGATTTTCATGTGATTTGGCTGCATGGAAGGAAGGAAATGAATCTAAAAACAAGCAGCAGGTCTGGAAAGTTCAAAGGATTTATATGAGGTGAACTAAAACAGGGAACAGCATCAATATGGTCCTTTGATTCTTTTGTTTACATGAGACATTTGATGACAGTGACGATCAGGCTACACTGTCTAAAAACATTTTCAAGCAGTGCAGTCACAGTTAATGGGCTGATTAAATCTGCTCACTCTAAGGATCCTGATGATCTTAGTTGAGGTTTGAGTTTGTAATTGGCTGCTCACCGTTCATTAGCTGAGAAAGACATTAAGATGCACCTTCTGACATTCCCTGCATCAGACATGTTATTCATCATAATTCATTTACCCTTATGAGCTTCTCTTTATTAAGTCATCTTATTTGTAGGCTTTGTGAAATGTTAAAATGTGCTCTGTGTTATGTTAATTTGTTTCTGCTACACAGCCGACACACAGGGAACATATGGAACGTCTGCTCAGCTGAGGGCTTTTCCCAGACTTGAAAGAGAACTGGTTGTGTTACTTCATTGGCACAGATGCAGCGTTTCAGCAGCTGTCTGCAAACAGAGACACATAAGATGTGTCAAATCTAGTGAATCTAGGGATCGTCGTGTACCTGAGACATTTCACTACACCGCCAGCCTGTCTGTCAAAAGTGTCTGGTCCAGTGACTAAATCCTCAACTGGCTCACTCAGAGACTCACACAGCAACAACATATTCATCCCGCCAGGTCTCTTAGTCTCCCATTCAACCCAAAGGATGGTGAGTGAGATCATCTCACGTATTCTCAGTAAATTCTAAAATGTGTCTAAATAACTTTAAATGAGACAGAATAAGAAAATAAAGAAAAAGAAAATTCATTGTCAATAACGTTTGATTTGTATGGAAAGACATAAACTATAGCCAGATGTTATTGCTCATTTGGAGAAAATAAGTCATTTTTTTGCAATGGCAGGGAAATGATTATCCACAAAAGCAACTGAAGCATATTCTGGATTTAAGTTTCTATGTAGGCATGCATGAGGTTGTATCCGTGTCACTGATCAGACAGTAACATTGACTTCTGAACTCAAAGTCTAAAGTTGAGTGCAAGTTGATTTTCACAAAAAGCGACCAATACCAGTGTTGTGCAGGAACGTGTTCAATTCATATTATTTGTGAACGCTGAACTGAACGAATCAGTTTACAAATGATGAACGTGAACGTGAACGTGAACATGGCGCCGCATGACGTTTCGATAGCCTAGTTAGCTTGGCTGGTGCTAGCGGCACAGACGGTACAGTGCAAACTGCCGAAGCCAGTTTGTTTGAGCATTTGAAGCAGTTTTATGAACAAACAAGTGAAGACTCAGACGGATTATATTTATATACAGATTTTAAATGTAACTCATGTCTGTGATTCTTCAGTGGTATACAAGAATTTAGTTTGGGAGTGGCAATGATTTGGGGCTGGTGATGGATGGGTAGGGGGAGGGTCTATTGAAAGAGAACAGCGGACTATTTATTTTAAAAAAAACGGAACAAATGAACGTGAACTAGTTAATTTTTGGAACTGTGAACTTAGTTCAAAATAAAAAAAATGAACTATGAATGTGAACTAGTTCATTTTCATCTGTATGAATTGAACTTTGAACTAGTTCTTTTTTAGTGTGAACTGGCACAACACTGACCATCACCACCACCTGCACTTGACAAGAAACCACGTTCAGAGAAAAAGTACAAACGGCATTGATCCTAGAACAGAAAGAGAACTAACAGCCTCCTAAAATGAAAAATCCTCCCTGAAACAAAATGTTATCAGACAACTTCATCATTCACTGCAACTAAACTACAAAACATCCAGGTTCATGTACAAACCCAACATGTGCTCATTTATAAAGGAAACTATAAGGGAACCATTAGGAACTAAAAGGACCTTGTTTAATGTTTTTGTTTTTTTGTTAGACACTGAATCCTGAACCAAACCTTTCATCTCTATGTCATTACAAGATTTTTAATTTAAGCCAGATGTTAGTGTTTTTTTTTTTCTTTGGCTCTACATGTGTATTTTACTGTGGAGAAAAGCATTGCTGCAGCAGAACTACATTACTGAAAACTGCTTTTTTACAATGTACAGTACCACTAGAGTAGTAGTAACTTTTTATAATCAAATTTAATATATTATTATGATTATTATTATTATTACTTTATTTCGAGTGCTCTTCTATTATTTATAACCATGTGATGATATTTCTGCAGATGTAAATTTAGTTTAGCAAAGAACAAAATGAAAAGAGGACTGAAGCGCCGTTGAGAGTTTTTGTTTCTTCTTTTAGTTGATGCCTTAAAAGGTTACAGTATTTTTTTAATAATATGGTAGAACAGTTATTTATATTTCTTAATAAAACATTTAGTTCACATATGAATGGTTTGCCACCATATCGGGTCTCTGAGGACACACAGTCCCCACCTTCATGTTTTTAGTCTAACATCTGTAGATTGATCTCATCTATGCAGAACCTGTACATAGTGACAGACATGTCCCCAGAGTCTGTGATGTTTTCATGACAGTTTCGCATTTAAGCCAACCTCCATCTGGAGCCAGGAAATCCTAATCTGGGCACAGAGGGCGGAGTCTGGGTGGGACTGATGTGTTTAAGATAGAAAATCCATCCCTGTCAACTTTTGGCAAAGGTAGCACAACTGACAGCAGTGACTGTTTTGCAAACTGTTGTGCAAACTGTTTTGTTGAGTTCATTGATGCTCCGACATTAGAAATGAGGTCTGCTGAAAGCAGGAGTTCATAATATCTTTTATATAGTGACCATGTGTCTTTATTCATCTTCTGACAATGTCACAGTTTGTCATATAAATGCTTTAAGGTTTTCTTGTTTGTTTGTTTGTTTGTTTGTTGAAAATGGGTAGGTCATAATGAGTGCCATCTGAGCATCATTGAATGCAGCACCAAGAGCTTTTTAAAATAATCCCTGCTCTCAACTGCTTTACCACACAATGACAACCCGTCTTTGGTACAAACTGATGCTACTGTTGAAAATGCTCCTCGCAGAAGTATAGTTAATATGATTTGCAGTTAATGGACTTATACCTGCAGGGACGCACCATGATGGTCCTTTAAAAACACCTCATCCTCTATCTGCAAAGACTCTAGTCCTTGTGAGCTTGTCCTGTGGTGACTGTGTGAAACTCAGAAACCGGAACCCAACCTGATAAAGTGGAAACTGGGGAGACTTAGCTCCTGCATTTCAAAGGGAAACTCGACTTCATTAACTTCTTTTTCTTTGGGCGCTTTACTCCTGTGTGGGAACCACTGATGATCAAAAAAGGGACAAATTACATGGTAAAAAAAAAAAAAAAAAAAACTGAAGTGAGGTTGGTCAGGGATGTGCTGACTTTGAACGTGTCCTGATGTTGGTGTGAAATCGACTCTGTCAGCTCCGGGCCTAACAAAAAGAAAATAATGGTGTAGAAAAAAATGTAAAATGATTTGGACCTCATCTCATCAGGGTGAAAAGGGCCAAATTAAAACAGCCCTTATCTCCTCTCACACAGACAATTACTTCATTTCCAGAACATCATTGTTCGACAGAGGATCCGACAGACGGACAGCTCGGAATAAAAACAGTTTGACTTCATCCTTTAAAAAATGTCCCGTCTGACAGTCGTTATAACCAAATTAGCAAAGTGACTGCAGTATTTTAGTATACATTTGGTTCATTTGAGTGATGGGGAGAAAAGGTGATGATGGGGATGATGGTGATGGTGATGATGAAGATGAAGATGATTATGACGATGTATCTCAGATGAAGTAAAGCGAAGTTTCTATCCACAATGTTGTATACAATTGCTGGTTTTGTAATGCACTGTAGAACAGTCCCATGGTCCCTTTTTATAGAAATGTTATTTCAATTGTGCATTCTTTTTCTTTGATAAATAAAGTTTTGATACAAAAGCAGCTGCTTGATTATTATTTATGCATCAAATTTATCATCAGATACAATGGGATCAATGGTGTGTGTGTGTGTGTGCATGTGTGTGCGTAGGTGTGTGTATGGGCTTGCTCTTCTATATTCATGGGATGCGGAAACCAGGAGCCCACAGCTTTGTAATATGTCAATGATGGGTCCCCACAAATACAATAAAACAAGTGTGTGTGTGTGTGTGTGTGTTTGTGTGAGTGAAATGGGTGGTGGGGAGACTTCAGTCAAAGGTGTTCAGATATGTGTGTTGTCCTGCTGGTCTCTACTACAGGCTGCGGTGTGAACAACGGAACAAGCAAACACACTGATGATTGGGGCGTCGTGTGGCCCCATGTGTAGAGGCTACAGTCCTCGCTGCAGTTGGCCCCGGTTCGAATCCCGCATCGGACGGCCTTTCGCTGCATGTCATTCCCCCTCTCTGCCTCCCCGTTTCCTGTCTCTCTCCACTATACTGTCCAATAAAGGCATAAAAAGCCCAAAAAAATATACTTAAAAAAAAAAAACACACTGATGATTGAGTGAAAAGTCATGGGGTCTTTAAAATCTGCAGGGTTCATCTTGGGTGTCATCAAGTAATAATAACACACAAACTGATAAACTCCTGTGTCTTTATAGAACACACATCCACGCACACACATACACACAAACACACACACACAATTCCTTGGATTTCATAACCGGTTGAGCCTCCTCTGAAACCAGCTCTTCTGTAGTTGCTGATCAGAGCTGCTCGATGTTCAGGAGGAAGTTTGGACCATTCTTCCTACAGAGCTGCTTCAGCCAGACAGATTTTCAGGATGTCTGGTGTGAACAGCCCTGTGAAGTCAATCCATGGCATTTCTATTGGGTTAAGGTCTGGGCTCTGACTGGGACAGTCTAAAAAGTTTTTCATTGTCTGAGGTCATTCTGTAGTAGATTTTCTTTGGCTTCAAGGGTCATTGTCCTGCTGCATCAGCAGCTTTTCCTGAGCTTCAGCAGGTGGAAATGATCCTGAAGAGACCTTGATAAACTTGAAGATGTGGAGCTGTCTAGGTCTGTGGCAGCAGACACCTACATTATGATGTTCCGTCCACCCTGCTCTACCTGTGGGAGGATGTTTTCATGTTGGTTTGTAGAGCCCTTTTTACACCACACATAGAGCAGCGCGTTCCTCCCAAACAGTTCAACCTCAGTCTCATCAGTCCGTCAAACATTTTCTGTGTTCCGTGTTGTGGAGAGTCAAGCTGCTCTTTTGCAGACTTGAGGTGTGCAGTGATGTTTTGTTTGCAGAGCAGCAGCTTCCTCTTTGGTCTCCTGCAATGGATGATCTGTTTATGGTAAACTTGTGACCAGACATGTGAACCTGCTCCAAAGATTCCTTTAAACCTTTAGTGGTTGCTTTGGGCTTCCTTTACACCATTAATACCTGACAAACTCAATCATTTAAATTTATGAAAAATTTCCAGGGAAATAACCTACAATTAATTATTTAATTAAAGCCATTGTTAAAACTGTATATGACCATGTAAAAAAGTTTGATTAGGTTAAAATCCCCTGTTGGATATTTATCATATGCTAAATTCAGTGTAGTGTACATTTCCACAGCACTAGTTCCATCAGTATAACAACAGTCCTGTCATACTCACCACACTGCTGCTCCCACCTTATTTTTAATCACTTATTTTGCAGTTGCACTTAAGTCCTGTCGAAATGTACACTGCACACTGTTCATTGAATTTACCTGTGAGATTTTATACTACAGGTGATTTCATCCTCTTCAATGCTTTTTACGTGACCATTATACAGTATGATAACATCATAGGTCAACAACTAAAGAATCCAGGCTGATGGTTTTTGTCTCTTTGTTTTTCACTCCAGTAAGGACAGATGAGGTCGGCCATCTGGCTGTCACACTGACACAACTCAGTGTAGCTTTATACTGACTGATACAACACATCCATCCATCACAAACAACCTGAAACCTGAATAAACTCTTCAACAGAAACTCAATTCAGGGAAGTCAATACAGACTGCAGCAGCTAATTTCTGTCTCACAAACGTTTAAAGCATCAATGTTGATTTCCCAGACCTGGATAGAGTCATCTCCATAGCAACAGGCAGAAGTGGAGTTGTTTTAATACAGCAGACTTTTAACACTTGCTTGAGTAGATTTCTGGAGAAAGCATTACTTTTTCTTACTTTTACTATTTGGATGAATTCATCTTGTTACTTTTAGTTATTTATTCTTTTATGTGTTTAAGCTCCCTCATGACTGTGTTTAGAGCAGAATAATGGTTGTAGTATCTCAGCAGGATATTCACATGAGACTGTCAAGAGTTTGGCTTTCAAATAGTGTTTTTAGCTAATATTAAGAGAATACAGCACACAGTGCAGCAAGCTGGTCTGAAGTCAGTACATCAGAGAACTGATGCAACAGCAGCAACTGTTCTGTTATTGCTAATGAATTTAACTCTGTATACAGAATCACACAAACAGTGTCATTCTGGAAACTACTATTACTGCTCTCTGTTGCAATGTAAATGGTGGAACTATTGTAAGATTCTTTGCAACTGTATTAATCATTTAACTGTTAATGTTCTTTCATGTTGGGAAGATTCAATAGCTGAATGGTGAGAGTGCATACCACACAGGTGCACACACCCTGAACAGCGAGTCCCCAGCCAGACCAGTTACAAAAATAGTTTATTCATGTAGCCTGATGACAGAAGCATTAAGAGCAAATTCTGCTTATCTTACTTTATGTGGCCACGTTTCAACCACAGATCACATTTATCTCTAATTACCCTGAATGAGTCATGTGATAATAGACACTTTGTTTTGGTCACCTCTGTGATCTTTTTTTTTCATGTGATTGCAGAGGTCTGGGTGTGTTGGATCCACACCTGATCTGTGGGTGTCTGTGGTGCAGGCTGGGACCTGGGACTGTACTGGAATGATCAAAGGTTAAAGACACTGTAACATGTTGATTGTCTTTATTTTTACTTCTTATCTGATCTGCTGATTTATTTGCCCAATCATAAGATAATACTGGAAAAAACAATTATGGTCTCATAATATGTAATAATAATGTAATATCCACATGAAGACGTTGTAATGAGATACAGACTGGGGTGTAACTGTTGCAGTTTTTATCCAATCAGCAGATGATGATGTAACATTTCATCACAAACTGACCATAAATAGGTGACTATTCATTTCCTTACTTTTACCTGAGAAAAACCATCTGTCATGATTAATTAAGGCTAGACCCAAATGAAGACGAAACACAAATTGCTCAAAGTGGAATGAAATTACTTTACTTAAAAAAAACACAAGGGGACACCAGGAAACATCAAACATCAAAAATCCAAACAGAAATTCCACAGGGGTAAAACAGGACAAATCCAACAGGAACCAGAAGCATAACACTGGAGACTTGAACAGGAAGCAGAAGCACGAGGTAACGTGGGAAATGACAGGAAGCAGAAGCACGACGTAACACAGCGGACTTGAACAGACGAACTCACCTGACAAAGGGGAGCACAGAGACTAAATAGACACAAGGGAGGCAAGGGTGACTGAACACAGGTGAAACACATTAGGCTGGGGCAGATAATCAAACTAAAGGAAAACAGGACAAAGACAGGAAGTAAAAACATCATGAGACACAAGGAAAGTAACTACAAAATAAAACAGGAAATGACCAAACCCAAAGTGCAAACATAATGCAAAAACTCAAACATAAATTGTCTGTCATGGCAAACCATGACAGTCTCTATGAGTGAGTAGGAAGCAAGCATCACAGGTGCGGCCCCTCTGGAGGGCGACCAGGAGTTCACGGGGTTGGTTACTGGGGAACAGGAGCAGGAGGCAGCCGAACCGCCAACTGGAAACCAGGAGCTGGTGTCGACCAGACTGCCAACTGGAGATCAGGAGCTAGCGTCGACCGGACCGCCGACAAGATTCGAGGAGCAGGAGTCAGCCACACCGCCGGCTGTAGATCATGAGCTGGTGTCGGCCGGACCGCCAACAGAACACGAGAAGCAGGAGTCAGCCAGACCGCTGACAGGACGTGAGGAGCAGGATTCAGCCGGACTGCCAAATGGGAATCACAATATGCTCGTATTTTATCATTTACTTAAGTTTCTCATTACTCACGTACTTTTTATGTAGTCATATACTCTAAGTATAGGCTATATATTTTGATTTTGTTTACTTGTTTTTGGGTGGCATTATCGCCTTTATTCTGATAGGACATTGAGAGATAGACAGGAAAGTCAAGGAGAGAGAGAGGGGATGAAATGCATGGCCTTTGCTACTAGGGCTAAGCCTATGTGGTACACGCTCTACTGGATGAGCCACCGAGGCGCTCCAACAACGTTTTATATTTGAGTATTCGTTTTTTGCTGTTACAATATTTTTACTTAAGTATAGTTCTATTGTCTCCTGTTTTGTTTGGTTCTACCGTCTCCTTTGTTGTCTGGTTCTACTGTTTCCTCTGTTGTTTATTTCTACTGTATCCTCTGTTGTTTGGTTCAACCGTCTCCTCTGTCGTCTGGTTCTACAGTCTCATCTGTTGTCTGGTTCTAATGTCTCCTTTGTTGTTTGATTCTACTGTCTATTCTGTCATCCAGTTCTAATGTCTTCTCTGTTGTCTGGTTCTGCTGTTCCCTCTGTTGTTTAGTTCTAATGTGTCCTTTGTTGTTTAGTTCTAATGTGTCCTTTGTTGTTTAGTTCTAATGTGTCCTTTGTTGTGTGGTTATGCCATCTCCTCCGATGACTGTTTCTACCGTCTCCTGTGTTGTCTGGTTCTACTTTCTTCTGTGATGTCTGGTTCTACTGTCTACTCTGTGTTGTCTGGTTCTACTGTTCCCTCTGTATGGAGACTTTGGAGTTGCTGTCAGCAGTATGATGAGGTGGCCTGTGTTGAGCTGATTGTTAGTGGAGGACAAGGCTGCAGAATAAAATGACAGCTCATCTCCTTCCTCCATGCTGACACATCAGCCTCCATCTGCCGTCTGCCAGCCTAGCGGACCAGACGAAGTGATTCTACACTACAGAAAGAAGTAAGAGAAAAAACTAATGTGCAGAACTGGTTAAGGATGGGAGGAAACAGTGGATATTCATTTTACAGGAGATGAAACATTAACTGTTTAGAGGAAGGACCTGGAAGCTGGAACGTCTGAGTTCAGGAGAGGTTTGGAACAGTTTAGAAGTTGATGTTTATAGATTTCATTTACATTTGGTAATATACAGGGGTGAAAGTAACGACTTACATTTATGTCCATTACTGGAACAAAGTCGTTTTTTTGTGTACATTTTTTTTAAATCAGTAATTCCATCTACATTAGTTTTAGCCAGATGTTCCTAATAAAATGCAAACTCAGAGTCAATTTTGAAGTATTAGTTGTATGCACAGGCTGCAAAGTGGCTGACTGGAATTTATTGCAGGTGCTGGGAGAAATGTAATTGAAAGCGTAGTCATTGTCAATGTTCCTGGACAGCGTGGAGCAAATGTGCCAATATGTGCTGATTATGAGGAACGGTGTTCTCCGCCATGCCACACTGTCCTTACAACACTGCCCATATTAAGTTTTCTGCAAGCAGTTCGCAACAGGCTTGTTGATCCAGAACAGACCAGATGTCACAGACAATGTAAGTTTTCACGAGGCTATTCTAATCCAAAACTGGTTTGCCATCACTCCACTCAGTTCTGTACCTTCCTCCATATTTACCTTTAGGAAAGGATATCAACGTCAGCCCTACGGCCACATGCTGCTTCTCCAGGCAACGGAGGAAGCATGTGCGGACATAATGGCTGCCTCTAGACAAGGTTGGATATGTTACTCTAAGACAGGCATCACCAAATGGCGGACCGCGGTCTGGGCACGGACCCAGTGACGGTTCTGCCCGGACCCGTGAAAATTATATAAAAAGATAAATCATTCGTGCATGCGCAGCTAATTTAGTTTATACGACAGACACGTCATCAATAGCCAAGCCAATCAAATCGATTGTTTACCTTTCAGCACCAGAGAATAGAGAGGGGGAGGGGGAGTGAAAATGGCTTGAGAAAAGTAGACAGTGAAAACCGAACTTTTAAAGATGAATGGACGGACCAATACATGTTTGTTCTGCCTGCAGCCAGTTCTAAACCTGTGTGTCTCATATGCTGTGAAACTGTGGCGTTAATAAAAAGTAGCAACGTTAAGCGTCACTATGAGACCAAACACGGATCGTTTGATGAAACATACCCGCAGAAGTCCGCAGTGAGGGCAAGTAAGATTATGGAACTGAAAGCACAGTATGACCGGTCTACCCGTGTCCTCACACA
>NW_019525659.1:84292-84953 GCF_002814215.2 Seriola lalandi dorsalis | reverse complement strand
CCAGGAAGCCACCCAACTCACTGGACACTTCAACAACACTGGAAAGGACCTCTTTGTGTAGTTCCAAGGACTGAATAACGTTAACTGACTGGGCCTAACCTCATATAGCACAGCACAGCTAAGCAGCAGAAGTAAACCATTGTACATGTACATGTTGGTTAATGACCTGCTGTAATGTTTGATTAGGTTGTGGTTAGTCACACAGTTAATTGGGTACTTGTATGTTCACACACATACCTGCAGTACGTCTCAGTCCTAGAGCCTGCATGCAGCTAACCTTCTCCCACTAACATGGTACCTTTAGATTACAGGAGCTAGGCTAACAAAGAAACTCACACCATTTCCTTCCAGAATATGATCAGGGTGACTTTTGAACACTGGAAATAAATCATGTACTCATCCCGGCAGTAGCCCCCGTGGCACTCAAAATTTCCCTGGAATTTTCTAGTTATTAATCAGAGTTCCAGATTAATAGTAACTAGAAAATTCCAGGGAAATTTTGAGTGCCATGGGGGCTACTGCCGGGATGAGTACATGATTTATTTCCAGTGTTCAAAAGTCACCCTGATCATATTCTGGTTTTGAGAAATGTCTTGAATAAAAGACTCTGATATAAAACAATGTCACATCCCTCCATCATGTATTATGTGGGAAATATCTC
>NW_019525659.1:77317-84242 GCF_002814215.2 Seriola lalandi dorsalis | reverse complement strand
ACTGGCACAGCTTGATGCAGCTGTTCAAAACGCAGTATGCATATCCTTAGCCATTGATGAGTCCACAGATGTAACAGATAATGCCCAGCTTTTGGTGAATGTGAGATTTCTTCACAAAGAGAAGAAAGAGATGTGTGAGGACCTGTTGGGTTTAATGCCACTAGTTAATACATGGTTAAAATAGGGGTGGGCAGCTCAAAGGTCTTTTGTTTAGAAGAAGAAGAAGAAATTCAGTTACTTGAAATGTAGTAAAGACAGCTACAGTAACGTTTTCCATTCAAGTGCCATACAAGTTCAGACTTGTCAGTATGTTTAAAGTATATAACACTTGAAATTTGACAATAAATGACATAGAAAAGTACGTATGTTGTTTTTTATTTACATCAGGGTGCACTATTTCGAGTGACAACATAAGATTCGGACCTTTGCTGGGAGGACATTTTTGTAACTGGACCTCTATAATTTTAATTGAATACCCCTGCTCTAAGAGATTCTTCCCTCACTGTTTGAAAGAGAAAATATATCATGACGTGGATGAAGTATTGTGGCCAGCCCAAGCCTCAATGACAGTGCAGCCTGACAATGAGGGTTAACAATGTGATCTCATGGAATTGCATTTACAGTTTTTCTGGATTGCTAAAACACTAAATTCCATTCTCTGAACCAAATCCACAGTGGCCTGAACCCATTTATTCAATCAATTACTCTTTTGGTAAAACCATAAACAATTCTCACCTCGTTAGACACAAACTGCAGATCTCATTTCACCATTTCCCAAAACTCTAAACACATTTTCACTCACTAAAAAACACTGTGTAGTGTGATGCACTCATGATGCATAATGGTAAGCACAGGTAACAGAAGTTAAACACAAGTAAAGCATACATCACTTACGGTGTAATGTGCTTTTCATTCGTCTTTTTGCCCTTTGTCACTGGTTATGCCGTTTGCAAGTGCTGAATCAAGACATTCAATACTTTATTGCATGCAGTACTTATACTAGGTATAGTAGTGTAATGTTCAGTACTGTTTCTATTTTGATTGACTGATATAAAACAGTTTTGATATTTTGAATTAGATCTTTGGTTTGGTGAATGTAGTTGGACAATTGGGTTTTGTGTTTATAGTTTCGAGAAAAGGATGGGAGTGTTAGGGCTAAGTACATTCAAGATCCTGGGAACCACGTTTCTTTGTTCCACAGACAAAGAAACTCACTTCCCCACAGTTCCTCACTGTTCAAACCAGGCGACGACTCTCCACAAGGGAACTTAATGACCAGTCAGTGTTGGTCAGTGTGTGACATGTGACCCCCCAGGGTGTCACCAAAACGAGATCTCCTTCTTTGTTCTCACTCTCTTCTCAGCTTGCTCAGGAGAGTAGCTCCCATCTCTGCCCTTCAAGCAGCACCAAGGCCCCAGCAGAGGTCAGCCCTGTTACCTGAGAAACCAGCTCTCTTGCCGGCCTGCTCACAGCAGACTGCAATGCTCTTCTCCTCAACAGCAGCGACCTTCTTCAATTTAACTGAGAGTGAACCAAGTTCTCTTAAGAATAGGCGGTTACAACTCAAAGTCAGCCAGCTGATTTTCCAAGCAACAGGAGACACGGCAGAGTTAGCATGAAACAGTTAACTCTGTGAGGAGAACAAAGGAGATTACAGTGGAAGTAATACAGCCAGACAGGACTTTACTCCACCAGGAAGCCACCCAACTCACTGGACACTTCAACAACACTGGAAAGGACCTCTTTGTGTAGTTCCAAGGACTGAATAACGTTAACTGACTGGGCCTAACCTCATATAGCACAGCACAGCTAAGCAGCAGAAGTAAACCATTGTACATGTACATGTTGGTTAATGACCTGCTGTAATGTTTGATTAGGTTGTGGTTAGTCACACAGTTAATTGGGTACTTGTATGTTCACACACATACCTGCAGTACGTCTCAGTCCTAGAGCCTGCATGCAGCTAACCTTCTCCCACTAACATGGTACCTTTAGATTACAGGAGCTAGGCTAACAAAGAAACTCACACCATTTCCTTCCCCCACACACCAGGTGGTTTCAGCGGCCATTTTGAGTACTTCCTTTGTTTACCGCCATCTTGTATAGTATTCTTTGTTCAGGTCATGCAGTCACAGCGACCATTTTGAATGTTCCATCTTGCCTTTGTCTGTGTCCCTACAGACACACCCCCATACACACACACTAACACACATATACACACACCTGTATATACTAGATTAGACATGATATTATGTTTTTCCTCCGGGCCATTGTAAATAAATGTCTTTAAGTATAAGTACTGGTGTGTTTAATGTTGCACAAGTGTGAATATTGCCAACCTCTACTCAGTAGAATTCCAATCCTTCAACTTTAACTTACTGTTGCTATGGTAATTTGGTTATAGTTATTAAGTTAATTATTAATCAGAGTTCCAGATTAATAGTAACTAGAAAATTCCAGGGAAATTTTGAGTGCCATGGGGGCTACTGCCGGGATGAGTACATGATTTATTTCCAGTGTTCAAAAGTCACCCTGATCATATTCTGGTTTTGAGAAATGTCTTGAATAAAAGACTCTGATATAAAACAATGTCACATCCCTCCATCATGTATTATGTGGGAAATATCTCCTATTCTGTGTTGTTTTTTTTAATAAAACAAGTGGCAACATGTCTTCAAACTGGCATTTAAAGGGTTAAAATCCTGAAACCTAATAAACATTTGGTAGGTTTGAGCAGAACTGAAGTGGTTTAAGAGATGTGTGCAAAATAAGCAGAAAGAAATATTGATATATGATGATTTTATAGCATTTTCTTTGTGTGTCCTTTTTTGGACGCGAGGAACCCCAGAGGGTACAAAATGTGTTACCAGTGTATAATAGATATGTAACAGTAACTGACATTTTTTTGACTCTGGTTCAGTCTCAAATTATTAGTGCCACGGGTGCTCAGCTCCGAGGCACTCCTCTACAGCTAGAATAGCTGAGAGGAGTGCCTCGGGGCGGCCATCTATTAATATTCTCCTTCGGGTTTATTATTCTTCCGCCAAATTTTGGCGCGTAACTCGTCCCGCAGCTTTGAGAAAACCCCGGTAATATATACATCAAAACGTGCGTCTTGATCCCGAAAGAGGTGCTATGACTTTTGGTGTTAAAATTCCAATTTTTCCCAAAGTTATTCCCAAAAAACTGGGAATAAATAATGCATTAGGAATGCATTGGAATTTTCTTTAGAAACGCACAAAATTTCACCTTTTTTCTACAAAATTTCACCATTTTTCTGAGTCACCCAGCTCTCTCATACCTGCACGTAGAAATGTGATTCAAACTATAAAACGGAGGAAAACTTCTGCTCTCTCAAAAAGACAGGAAATGTTTTTACATAACATGTAAACTTTTCAAACTATGAGCACTCAAAGGAGGAGTGCAAATCACTTTTTCTTCAAAGTTAGAGTGAAAGCGTCAGTTGGCTAGAGTGCGTGAAGCAGTAAAAAATAACCTTTATTTTTATTTTTAACTCGAGCTCACGGCCAAACCGTAAAAAGGAGACAAATAATTCTTTCTGAAAATGTAGACATTGTTGTTGGGATACATAAAATGTAACTTTGACAGGCAGGGTCTGCACAAAATTTAAATGGGGGTGCCGAGTCCGGCAGCCATACCTGTCTCACTCTCATTGACACCTAATGTAATCGTCTTTTTTTTTCAAAAGAATCTCACTCTGTCTTCGCACTGAGCTTACTCACTCATTTTAAGGAATATCTGAATAAAATAGAGACTGTAAGAAATTTCTGGCTTCAGTGTCTGTCATGGTCTTTTCGGTTTTTGAAAAGAAGTAACGGTTTTCTCATAATTTGCAATTGTTTGAAGCCATGTACAAGCCAAATTCTGGGCAGATTTTCACATTGCCATGGCAACGGCAGCTCCTGACCTGCGTGCGTGCGTGCATGCGTGTGCCTAGCAACCAGATAACCAACTCTCCAAGCTCCGCTAGCTTTATATTAGCCGCATGTTAGGTCTTAAATTACATTTAGTTAGGTCTTAAATATGTAAGTCCATTTACTGTTTTTTTTTTTTTTTGGCTGTGTTACAGCTGAAGGTATGGATTTCTGCAAGAAAGTGTCTTTTTTGACATATTTTTAAAATCTAATGTCAGTTACTGTTACAGGTCTATTATACACTGGTAACACATTTTGTACCCTCTGGGGTTCCTCGCGTCCAAAAAAGGACACACAAAGGAAATGCTATAAAATCATCATATATCAATATTTCTTTCTGCTTTTTTTGCACACATCTCTTAAACCACTTCAGTTCTGCTCAAACCTACCAAATGTTTATTAGTTTTCAGGATTTTAACCCTTTAAATGTCAGTTTGAAGACATGTTGCCTCTTGTTTTATTAAAAAAAACAACACAGAATATGAGATATTTCCCACATAATACATGATGGAGGGATGTGACATTGTTTTATATCAGAGTCTTTTATATCAAGACATTTCTCAAAACCAGAATATGATCAGGGTGACTTTTGAACACTGGAAATAAATCATGTACTCATCCCGGCAGTAGCCCCCGTGGAACTCAAAATTTCCCTGAAATTTTCTAGTTTATATTAATATTTTAGTATTTTCTTAATTTATGATAGCCAATAAATTGATAGACAACCGAAGGTCCAACATTAATGGTGTCCAGACCTGACAGGAGGTTTCAAGAAATATGTTTTAGCAATTTTTTATTTATTGTTTAGCAAACAGCATGCCACTTTCTGGAACATTTTGCGTGCTATGTCCAAGCATTTTAAGGTTCATAACTGTCCAACCGTGCAGCCAAAAAATGAGGCCAGAGGTGCGGCCGATCTAGCATTTATGTTGGTCTGAGATGCTGGTGGTCTAGTGTGACATCTTGTGGCAGTGACAATCATTAACAAAACCTAGAACAAAAACAGACGGGATTCTGTCAGAGATTTCTTTTATTCTGCCATCTCTCTGACCCAAAGTTTAAAATGAACACTCAGGCTTATTATGTTTGGACATTGAAACAAATTTACTTTGAACAGACTTCTACTGCATGATGAGAATCATTTTGAAATTGAATTAAAGATGAATTCCTTCAGTAAAAGAGTTGAGTGGATTTGACAGCTTCTACTTATCTGTTATTATTGTTCTGAGCATACAGTCTTCTCAGTGTTTGTGTGTGTGTGTGTGCAGCACTTGCCCACAAATGAAGACTGAAAATGGAAATGAAACTGATATTAAAGTGACTGGGTGAAATTAGATTATCAGCTGCATCCTGATTCAATGCAGTTTCAGAGGAACCAGGTTGCCTGGGATTTTCTGACTGAAATAGAAAAAGGAAAAAAAGACAAACAAAAAAAAACAAACAGTTCAGGAAGTAAATGTAAATGAATATTCATAATGTTGGAGACCAGAAAGAAGTGCACACTATCATTTATGGATATTTGTTGTTTTAATTATATTTAATTATATTATTATAAATATTATAATAATGTATGTGAGTAACAGATTATGTCCAAAACTATGAAGAATATATGAGGGTAGCCCTGTCCACATACCTTTCTTCCAGGTTTATGTGATGCCTTTTAGTTCCAATGTTGGGTCTGAGCTCTACCTGGGCACCATTATGTTAACAGTTTTTAGACCACCTAGTGTGTGTGAGAGGGAAGGTGTGAGTTTCTTTGTTAGCCTAGCTCATGTAATCTAAAGGTACCAGGTTAGAGGGAGGAGGTTAGCTTCATGCAGGTTCTAGGACTGAGACGTACTGCTATGTGTGTGAACATACAAGTACTCGATTAACTGTATGACTGACCACAACCTAAGCAAACATTGCAACAACAAGACATCAATCAACAATTACATTAACAAGTTAAGACTTCTGCTGCTTAGCTGTGCTGTGTTATGCTGTGCTGGGAGAGGTTAGGCCCAGTCCGTTAACGTTACCCAATCCTTGGAACAAGCAAAGAGGTCCTTTCCAGTGTTGTTGTAAAGTCCAGTGAGTTGGGAGGTTTCCTGGTGGACCAATGAGGGGTAATCTTAATGTTACAACATACAATGTTTTTTTTTCTGCTAGCTTTGTGTCAACAGTTTAGCAAAGACCATTTCCTGTTTCACCATCCCCATGGATTCATGTACAATGCCATAAGAACATAAAGAGGGTTTTCCTAGTTTGATGTGGAAGAATGTGACTGGCCTTCACAGATCCCTGACCTCAATCAAACTGAACACCCCATGGAATGGCGTGACACTGTGAGCCAGGCGGCCATTAGTGAGTTGGAGCTCACTAATGTTTGTGTAACTGATTGGAGCCAAATCCCTGCAACCAGGTTCAACATGTGGTGGAAAGCCTCCCAGGAGGATGGAGTAGCAGCAGAGGAACCACTGTGGGTTTACAATATGTTCGACGTGGACATATGACTGTAAGGTTTGGGCATAAATATACTTCATTGAGACACAGAGACAAAGTTTCTTCACAGATGCCCAGATGTGAACAGATAAACCAGCCATGTAATGTAGAAAACAATCCCTGTGCACTGTCAATCCCTTTGTAAATCTAGGCAGGAGGCAAAGTTGAATGATTTTTTGACCCAAATGCAGAAACACACACACAAAGACAGATAGGTGCAGTGAAGGTGCTCTTATAAACTCAAAGTCCAAAACTTACAAGCAGTAAGGAGCACTGGGGATAAACCCAGGTGTGAGAAAGCCCAGCGGCAGAAACAGCACCAAACCAATGGACTACAGAGCATAACCACGTGTGCATGTCAGGACATGCCCAGCCTCGTTACGGAAGCTGTGAAGCTGCAGGAGAAACAGACTCTAACTGACTCTGAAGCTGAGTGGACTCTGTGTGTTTTGATGCTCTGTGTGCGTTCTTGAGGAGATGTAAGTGTTTTATTTCTTGTTTCTGGATAA
>NW_019525659.1:69291-77119 GCF_002814215.2 Seriola lalandi dorsalis | reverse complement strand
TTACCTTAGCTAACGTTAAATCGAATTGTTCACAGTGTGTATATGACCACGCTAATTTTCCGGTATTGATAATTACGTAGTTCTGTTAAGCTAACGTAGTAGTTTATTGAGATGTTTGCCTGCTAAACCGTGTTAGTAATTTCGTATTGTTTGTTTATTTTCAGACCACACACACCACACACACACATCCAGGTTATGTTCATGTCAAGCAAATGGCATTAAAGTTGAAGAACTAGACCTCTCTCTCTCCGAGTCCTGATTCTCTTACCGGAATCAAAGTCCCTGATCTGCCGCCTCAACCAGCTTTAATTTATAGAGACTCACCCCTCAAACATTGGTCCTTCGAGCCGGATTGAGTGCATCCTCAGAAGAAGATCATGGACAAAGCAGCATCAGAATCTGCAGAGATCCCGAAACGTCCACGGAGAAAGCATCGCTTACCTGCTTACCTGGATGACTACCAGGTTGGATTCCAGCCATCCGTGCGCTCAGCTCCACCCGCTGCTGTATCCCGCTTTATGAGCCACCACAGAAGCAACCCGAGCAATCCATCCACCAGTAGTACGTTCAACCACAGCAGATCCAGTAAGCATACACATCGCTCTGTTGGCACATATCCCACTCAGGGTCTCTCACCTGTACAAGCTGCAATCTTGGAAGAGAGAATAAAACAGATGGAGCTGGAAGATATCCGTCGCCTTATTAAGCATGAGACCCAAGCGGACTTGGAGTGCAAAATGCTGGATGAAAGAGCCAAAGAAGCACAGCGTCTTCAAGAAGAAGCACTCAAAGCCAGAGAAGTACTCACTAGTCGGCTAGAAAGACAGCAGCGGATAGTGAAGGCTGAACAGGATCTGGAGATTGCTAAGCTTCGCTCATCGATGCTCTCTGTTAGCAGAACATCTGTAATTTCACCGACCCCATCTGACAGGTCAAACCCCTTCCTGAACCCACCACAGATGCCAAAGGTAACACAGGCTGACATCGTTCCACCCACTCCTCAGCTGTCACAGTCTATACCTGCTCCTGTAGTGCGCCCACGTATTCCTCTCCCACAAGTGATCCCAAGCTCCACGGCGCCTCCTACTGTGCAAAGATCAACGGTGCAACCTACTTCTGCTCCAGTAATACCAGCCCCCCTGGTAGACTCAAAGGCTCAGCTCCAGGCTCCAATATTCATTGCACCTAAGTCAGTGAAACCAGAACCTGGCACAGTGTCAGCACTCCATCCTGTGATACAAGCAGTGTCACACCCTTCAGTGCAAGTCATCACCTCAGTGCCTCTGGCTCAAGCGAAACCCCAGGTTGCATCATCCTTTAAGTCACAACCTCCTGCCAATCCAGCACAGTCTCAGTCCTCAACAGTGTACCAACCACCTTATGGTTACAGCCAACCGGCCACAGAGCCACTCAATATTGCTCAACATGCCAGCCAAGGCGCTCTGCCACACTTCTCGACTCACCACGGGCAACAGACTACTCCAGTTCTCCCTACTCCCGTCCCTGGTTACACACCACTACCCGGAGCGGAGATACTCCTTGCAACAGCCCTTGGGATACCTCAACCTTCCCTACCAGTGTTTGAGAGTGGTCGGGAGAGTGACTTTGCACTGCTCAAACTCGCACTAGACAATATATTGGGAAGCAACCTTCAACTCAGCGAGCAGTATAAATACCAAGTGCTGATTGGACACGTCAAGCTCCCAAGCGCGCTGCAGCTCGTCAAGGCATACATGCACGACCCAGCACCATACACGTGTGCACTGCAAGCTCTCCAAGATAAATACGGGCAACCCCGACAGTTGGTCCAGAGCGAGTTGGCTGCCATACTCAACACTCCTGCTCTCAAAATGGGTGACACCAACACCTTTGACTCATTCGCTTTATCTGTCCAGTCTCTGGTGGGCATGTTAAAGACTCTTGAGGGACAAAATGGCTATGAGCTCCACTGTGGCTCCCACGTTGATCGCCTCCTTAGTAAGATGCCACCCACTTACCGCGATGGCTTCATTGAACATTGCCTGCGAAGTGGTATTCTGCAGACTGGTACTGATAGAACCTACACTCTTCAAGACCTGGCTACTTGGCTCCAAACGAAGTCTCAAGCAAAGCGCATCTCTAGTCGAGCAGCAGCTCTGTACCAGACTGATTACCCCAAACCATTCAAGAAAGATCAGCGAACTGTCCCATCTAAAGAAAGGCCAGCAACTATGTGCTTCCGTGTAGCTGAAGAGGTAACCAGGCAGGAGACAAACAGGCCAGAGCTTCCACATGCAAAGGTCAAACCCAAGCCTAAACCTTACTGTCCATTTTGTGACAGTCACGACCATTACCTTAATTCCTGCAATGACTTCAAGCAACTGAACACTGAACAGATCGTAAAATGGCTCAAAGATGGCAAACGGTGTATCAAATGTGGACGTGATCACACTGAGGACCGATGCACTCTTAAGCGCCCTTGTAGAACCTGTAAGGAAACCCACCTCACTGTTTTGCATGAGTCAGCCCAGGAAACCAAACGTAAGGTGTACACACTCAGCCTGTGTCCCACAAAGGTGTATCTGGACCGGCCCAACAGATCTCAAAGAGTAATGCTGAAAGTAGTCAAGGTTCTCCTGCATAATGGCAACCAGAGTATGGAAACCTATGCAGTACTGGATGACGGCTCAGAGAGGAGTATTGTCCTTCCACAAGTAGTACAGCAACTCAACCTCATCTGCCATCCAGAGACTCTACCCCTGCAGACTGTGCACCAAAGCGTTAAGCAACTCAATGGCGCTTCAGTCTCCTTGGAGGTATCATCACCACTACAGCCATCTGAGAAGCACCTCATATCCCACGCCTTCACCGCCGAGGGATTGGCTCTTGCTGAACACACATATCCAACTGCTGTGCTGCAGCAGAAATATAAACACCTGAAAGGGCTTCCCTTGCCACAGGTGAACCGTGCTCAACCTTTACTCCTAATCGGGTCCGATATGCCTCACCTGATTACCCCAGTCCGACCGGTGCATGCAGGACCATCAGGCGGACCCATAGCCATCTGCACTCAGCTGGGTTGGTCGCTTCAAGGACCAGTCGACACTGTCCACCTCTCACCTGAAGTCCAGCAGTGCTTGCACCTCACCACTGCTTCAACATCCAGCGAGCTGCTCAGGAATGTAGAGCATCTTTGGCAAATGGACATCTTACCTTACAGTGAAAAGGCTGTCACTCGCTCCAAGGAAGACCAACAAGCTCTCTCTCTGCTCCAAACAGCCACCTCTAGAGTAACAGTGGATGGTACTCTACGCTACGCCACACCTCTTCTTCGCCGTTCAACCAAAACCACTCTCCATGCTCCTTCAGAATCAGTACTCACCAGGCTTCGTAGCACAGAGCGGAAACTCGCTAAGAACCCTGCTCAAGCTAAGTCCTACTGTGCTGAGATCCGGAAGCTGGAGGAAGCAGGCTATGTAGCAAAGGTCTCACAAGAGGAGGTCAGCCAGTCATCAGAGTCATGGTTTATACCACACCACATGGTCAATCACAACGGAAAGGACAGGGTTGTGTTCGATTGCTCTTTCCAATACAAAGGACAGTCACTAAATGAGCTGCTGTTACCTGGACCGACCTTAGGGCCTTCCCTTATCGGTGTCCTGTTGAGGTTCCGCCAGCACTCAGTTGCAGTGAGTGGGGATATAAAGGGGATGTTCCATCAAATCCGCCTACAGCCCTCTGATAAACCGATACTGAGGTTCATCTGGAGAGACATGCAGAGGGAAGAAGCACCAACCATCTATGAATGGCAGGTGCAACCATTTGGCACTACGTGTAGCCCCTGCTGCGCAGTTTATGCCCTCCAACACCATGTTCGAGACAACTGTGGTGACAGCTCCAACTTGGTCAATATAGTGGAGCAATCCTTCTATGTGGACAATTGCCTGCATAGCACCCCCACTCCTGCTGAAGCTAAGGTTCTCATTGACGACTTACGCCAGCTACTCACCAAGGGAGGATTTGATCTCAGGCAGTGGGCAAGTAACGTGCCAGCAGTGATCGACCACCTTCCTCCAGAAGCCAAATCGGAGCGCTGTGAGCTTTTCCTGTCGAAGGGCAGTAACACCCTGCAAGAGTCAACCTTGGGCCTCCAGTGGAACTGTCTCAGCGATACTCTAGGCTTCAAGCTCCGTCCAGCAGACCACCTCGAGCCCACGCTGAGAAACATTTATAAAACCCTAGCAAGCCAGTATGACCCACTGGGCTTCATCATTCCCTTCACTACCAGAGCTAAGGTCCTCATTCAGGATATCTGGAAACAGGACATCGGATGGGATGATGTAATTGAACCACAGTCTCTGAGAGAGCAGTGGACAGCTTGGGTGAATGAGCTCCCCAACCTCAGTCATGTTGAATTCCCAAGGACCTATGCACCTCCATGTGCAGACAAGCCTACTGCATCCAGGGAGCTTCACATCTTCTGCGATGCGTCAGAGAGAGCGTATGGTTCAGTGGCTTACCTGCGCACAGTCGATGAGCAAGGTCACACTCACATCACCTTTGTGCTAGCAAGATCCAGAGTAGCACCGAAAAAACATCTGAGCATGCCACGTTTGGAACTTAGTGCAGCTCTTACTGGTGCCCAACTCGCCAATCTCATCCAGAAAGAGTTGACCTTGCCCCTACGCCAGACATTCCTGTGGTCGGATTCCACTACGGTGCTCCAGTGGCTGAGATCAGAATCGTGCCGTTACAAAGTTTTCGTGGGCATACGTATAGCGGAGATTCAAACTCTTACTGAGGTGGCAAGCTGGAGATATGTGGACTCTGCCAGAAACCCAGCAGATGACATAACGCGAGGTCTGAGGCTCTCAGATTTAGTGCATACTCACCGATGGATAAGTGGCCCAGATTTCCTCCATCAGCCTCTTGAACAGTGGCCGACTGCACCCACAACAGCAGTTGAGCCTGACTCTGTTGAACTCAAGAAGTCCAACTTTGTTGGAATCACTTCAGAGGCCCTGAACCCAGACCTTCCTGATCCAACCCTGTTCCATACTTGGAAGGATCTAGTTGAGGCTACTGTCACTGCCCTTCATGGGGCGGCTACCTCCAACAATCCTCAGACTGTAGATGCAGCTGCTTACATCTCAGCAGAGAGGTTCCTCTTGGCTCAGAGTCAGCAGGACTCTTTCCCTGGTGAGTCAAAGGCCCTCAAGGCTGGTAAACCTATTCCAGCTGACACCTGAATATGATGAAGCCACAGGACTACTTCGGGTCGGAGGTAGATTACGGCATGCAGAGGATTTAGAGGCAGATGCTATCCATCCAATCATTCTGGACTCAGCACACCAGATCACCAAACTGCTGATCCAAGACTTCGACCATAAGCTTCTTCATCCAGGACCGGAACGGGTGTTAGCTGAAATGCGACGCCAATACTGGGTCCTGCGTGGCCGGGAGGCAATTCGGAGGCATCAGCACAACTGCCGAGAATGTCAGCAATGGCGTGCCAAGCCAAATGTTCCCAAAATGGCAGATCTCCCACTTTCCAAGCTGCGCATCTACAAACCGCCATTCTACTCCACCGGAGTGGACTGTTTTGGTCCATTTATTGTGAAGATCGGCCGCAGGACTGAAAAGCGCTGGGGGATTGTGTATAAATGCCTAACTACCAGGTGCGTCCACCTTGACCTACTTGAGAGCCTTGACACAGATGCCTTCCTCCTGTCCCTGCGCCGATTCATCGGCAGGCGTGGCACACCATTCGAACTCCTCTGCGACAATGGCACCAACTTTGTGGGAGGAGAGCGTGAGTTACGGGAGGCCTTTGAGGCTATGGTACCTGAGCTGCAAGATCAGCTGGCTAAACAGAAAATCTCCTTCCAGTTCAACCCCCCTAGTGCTCCTCATTTTGGCGGGGCCTGGGAGCGAGAGGTTCGATCTGTAAAGACAGCACTCAGAGTCATCCTCCGGGAGCAGTCAGTACCAGAACCAGTGCTGCAAACTGTTCTCATTGAAGTTGAGGGGATATTGAATGCTAAACCACTGGGATATGTCTCAGCCGACGCTGCCGACCCAGACCCGATTACACCACATGTGCTCCTCATGGGACGTCGAGATTCTTCATTGCCACAAGCCCTATATGATTCCAGCGGGGTTTTGGGGACACGACGATGGAAGCACAGTCAAGTGTTAGCTGACAACTTCTGGTCAACCTTCATCAGACGGTATCTGCCAAGCTTACAGGGAAGGTCTAAATGGCAGACTGACGGACAGCAGCTTGCTGTGGACCAAGTGGTCCTAATAGTTGATCCGCAACTCCCACGAGCTCTCTGGCCAGTAGGCAAAGTGGTCGAGACCTACCCTGGAGCAGACGGGCGCATCAGAACAGCTACTGTCAAGATAAAGGACAGGACCTACGTCCGGCCTGTCGCCAGGCTTATCCAGCTACCCAAGATCAGTGATACAGAGGATAGCACAAACTAATGGACTTTCTCTGGGAATTCAAATGTCCTCAAGACAGACATTTGGGGGCGGCTGTGTGAGAAAGCCCAGCGGCAGAAACAGCACCACCCAATGGACTACAGAGCATAACCACGTGTGCATGTCAGGACATGCCCAGCCTCGTTACGAAAGCTGTGAAGCTGCAGGAGAAACAGACTCTAACTGACTCTGAAGCTGAGTGGACTCTGTGTGTTTTGATGCTCTGTGTGCGTTCTTGAGGAGATGTAAGTGTTTTATTTCTTGTTTCTGGATAATTATTCATTGGGTCTGTTATTATTATTGTTACTACTGACGGTTTAATTATTTCTGTGTTGATTGTCTTACCTTAGCTAACGTTAAATCGAATTGTTCACAGTGTGTATATGACCACGCTAATTTTCCGGTATTGATAATTACGTAGTTCTGTTAAGCTAACGTAGTAGTTTATTGAGATGTTTGCCTGCTAAACCGTGTTAGTAATTTCGTATTGTTTGTTTATTTTCAGACCACACACACCACACACACACATCCAGGTTATGTTCATGTCAAGCAACTGGCATTAAAGTTGAAGAACTAGACCTCTCTCTCTCCGAGTCATGATTCTCTTACCGGATTTATAGAGACTCACCCCTCAAACACCAGGGAAAAAGACCAGTAGCTCCAAGCAGAGAGCAGCACAAAGGAAAAACACTGGGGAATTACACAGGAGGAAAACACATCCAACAATGAGTGACAGGGACACAGGGGGAGAGCAGGTCACCAGGCACAGGTGCAACACATTATGCATGTCATCAGAGGTGGGAGGAAGTAACACAACAACAGACACATGAGGAAAGTAATTTCAAAAATAAAACAGGAAACAACTAAATAAATAAATAAAGCATTGCATGTGATGTCATTCACAAGAATGTTGCGAGAGTACAGACCCAGCACCCTGATGCATTCATTGCAATATCGGGGGATTTAAACCATGTAACTCTCACCTCTCACCTGACTGGCTTCAGTCAGTATGTTTACTGTCCCACAAGGAAAATAATACACTTGATCTGTTGTATGCAAATGTCAAGGAGGCCTATACTACTTCAGCTCTACCACCACTTAGCAGATAATCATAATCTGTTTTTTCTTCAGCCTTCCTACAAGCCCTGTGTACTGAGGCAGGCTGCAACCACCTGCTTATTCAGGCGCAGGACCCCAGAGGCCAGTTGTTTTTAATAGGACTGTTTTGAGTGCACAGATTGGAATGTATTGAATCTGTGGTCACAGATTGATGCACTAGACCCCCCTACAGTTGCCTACAACGGCCTTCAGTGAATGGTGAGACAAGCACTGCCTCCTTCTGAACACCTCCAAGACCAAGAAG
>NW_019525659.1:68329-69176 GCF_002814215.2 Seriola lalandi dorsalis | reverse complement strand
AGCGGCAAAACACATTTACAAGTCCCGAAACAAATTTACAAATATCAAGCATCAACCGGAAAGGGAATGTACCAACTCCGGGGTTGAACCGGAAGTGATAACGGGGAGCGGCCAATACGAGCTGTTGTTGTCGTCGGTAGAGTTCATGGTGAGCCGCCAAGATGGACAGCGATCGAGTGATGTTTTCCCGTTTTGTGGACAACGTATGAGCCACTTAACGCGGTTTTGTTTTTCTTGTGGTCGGTCTTTAGAGTTCTTAAATGACATGGACCAGACTGACAGACCAGATGTGCTGCAGCAGTGCATAGAATATTATAATGAGGGACACTCGTACGCTGTAATCGTGGATATGATGTCAAGCTTACACAGTATTCACATCAGCTTGAGGTGACTGAAAAACAAACTCAATGAAGCTGGATTTTATCGTAGAAAGGATTACTCCTCTACAAACGCCATAATCAGCGGCTCACCATGAACTCTACTGACGACAACAACAGCTGTAAATTTGTTTCGGGACTTGTAAATGTGTTTTGCCGCTTGTAAATTTGTTTTGCTGTTTGTAAAAGTGTTTTGTGTCTTGTTAATTTCGAAATTTACTATAAAAACAGTGCTACCACAGTAAACTGCTGTGATATTTGCAGTTTCAATTATTGCCAGGATTTCACAGCATTGTGTTGCATTATTTCACTGTGACAAAAACACAGCAAATTACATGAACCGCAGTGTTTCCTCTACATTCATTTAGCAGTGGCGGCCCGCCACTGCTAAATCATAGCCGCCACGCCTTCAAATTTCTTTTCTTTTTCTTTCTTTTTTTTTTTTTAATTGTCGCAAATGCACCACCGCC
>NW_019525659.1:63170-67668 GCF_002814215.2 Seriola lalandi dorsalis | reverse complement strand
CCCCCCACCCCCCCCCCCCCCCCCACTGGAAACACTGAACCGCGCTGAATTGTGGGAGCTAACGCTATCGCTGATTTTCAAAATTTAACGTTTGATGCCATCCGGAGCACAGAAAGGGAAAGAAGTCGGGTCTGCATATTCTGTCAAGGTAATTCACCCTCGTTTTCCACCTTTGCTTTCACTGCATTTTTACATTTTAAACGAGTGTGTTCGTCATATTAATTACCATTTTCTCTGACGCTTTTATTTCTATAGAGCCAGGTTTCCTTAAGGTAGCCGAGTGACGCCCGGCCCACTTCACTGAAGGCTGCGAGCAGATACCACACCGGGGACTAGCATGCGGGTAATATAACTTATCCCTAACATAGTAGTTAGATCAACTGTTTGCGTGAGCTATAAACCAGCAACGTTTTGCATCACAGTAGAGTGAATCTATGCTCCACATTTTGATGTGAGGCTGTGGCTGTGCAGTAGATAGTTTGGTTTGATACCGTGCAAACGCCCACACTAGCTAACGTCAGCTACGCCACACATGTTCAGGTCAGGCAGTGTGAGGAAAAAAGCCCGGTCAGTTTATGATGTCAAAAAACCCAGAAAGGCAGAGGTAAATTTTTGTCCTCCCTATCCTGCTGGAGAGACCCAGGACAGCCTCGAAGGTGAAAGATTGGCATTGTTGTCTGAGGTAAAGAAGAGACATAATGATAAAGTTGTCAAAGAGAAGATGGCCAAGACCTTTGCATACAGGATGCAGGAGGTCGTCAGAGACAAGCCCATGATCATCGAGTTCAAGATCAGATGGCCAGGACTGTTCACTGTGGCAGAAGTATGGTTCTCAAATTGGCTATAATTGATATTTTTGTCATTTGATACAATGTATCAAATGACAGTGTGAAAGTTGTAATGGCTTACAGAATTTCAGCAGCATATGGGAATGTTTATCATTTTGTGTAAAATGTAACTAAAGCACAGAGCATCTCTGTTCGAGTCTCTTAGTACTTGGGACAGTTACAGGGTTGTACTGAATTATGAAATATGGCAGAACATGAAAAAAAACTTTTATGAGGTCATACTATAAGATTGAATGTTTTAGTAGGTACCAATAATATTTTGTGTTTGTGGACATTATGTTTTCAGGTGGAGGCAGAATTTGTGAGGATCACTACTGTTCCCCTTGTCTCAAAGTTCCTTGCACAACTTGACCAACACACTGCCCAGCTCATCAAAGTGTTCAAGAAGAAAGGAGGCTCAGCAGGGAGGAAAATTAACATAATTTTGGCCCCAGTCACACAGGTACGTTTTGCTGTTCATAGAATTCTCTTCTCATCATACAGCATGACGACAATTCCCTGATTCACACTAAAAATCAAGGCTTCTATTTTCAGGTTTATCAATTAGTGAGTGTTGCGAAAAGTTTAGGGTGAAAAGTTCAGTTTTTGGACCGGAAAGATTTTAAAACAAAGAAGGAAGATGCTGTTTTTTCCTTCTCTTCCCTGCTTAATGTGGACATCTATAAAGTGGTGGTAGCTTTTAATGTCCATGTGCTGATTAATTGTTTATCGTGTACCCGTCTGTCTCTACAGTTGAGATGTCATTCATTTCACTTGCTTATGAAATGTGAGGTGTAGTATGTGTACATCTACAGTCCTATGTATGTCTGTATTTTCTTTTCTTCAGAATGAAACTGTTGAAATGAGGAGGGAGTGCATCCTCAGGGCACTTTGCGTCTACCTGAATGAAGACCCAAACAACCTCTTCAAGGAATACCTGGCTGGTCATTTTAGTTTCTACCTGTATTAAATCAAATCTCGAATAATTAATCTTGTTACTTTGTTATTATTTGCATGGAATCAGTTTGTTTAACTTTTTCGGGAAATCTAATATATTCACTTACCATGCATTTTATTAGTAACACCTGTGCAATTTGTTGCAATTCAATACTACAACTCTGCCATACATTCTACCTTAATCAAACATATACATTTTTAGTTTTGCTGACATTATCAGAAAGGTGATAACTTCACTTTATGTTGATTACTGAGGTCGTAGTGGGTGGTGGTGGTGTACTGGAGTGCATTATATTGAGTTATTAAGAGTTATTAATATTGTGTGTACCTCATTTACATGCATGAGAGGGGCAAAATGTTAGGAACAATGTAAACAAAAAATGAAAATAATAAGATTAGAATAAAATTAATTCTATGGCAGAGCTGTTGCATTGGATTGCATTCGATTGAATGTGTTCCTAATGTTCCTAAGTGTGAGAGAATCATTCAGCACTACTTCATCGTTCATTCGTTATTTTATACACATAGCACTGTTTTGTAGTATTGTGCTATTTTGATTAAATTGTTATTCAAAGGAAATTTGAAATGCAAAGTTTACTGTTTCTCATTTCATGGTTTGGTTTCTGTCTCTTCTACATTGAGGATTCCGATGCTACAGCTGTTCAGAGGGAGCTGGATAAACTTATCTTCGGTATCTACAGCATTAATGTTGAGGGAGGTGATGCCACCACTCCTCGAGCCGATGTTGGAATAGTGATTGAGGGTGTTGAAGTTCTGCGTGACATGGGAGACATTGCCTCTGCATGTGCACTCTTAATGGGTGTAATATATGCACTGAACCTCAGTTATCCTCAGGAACTGAAAGCCTTCTTTGAAGTGCTTCAGAAGCTGTTCCTCCAACTGGATGCTTGCAGACTCTCAACCAAAGTGCAGATGCTCAAGAACAAACTGTATGAATGAGCTTACCATTGAATGTTCCATGGAATAGGAAAAATTATATTTTTCAATGTTTAAATAAAAGTTGAGCAACAAGTTTGTTGTTAAATGGTTAGACCATAGTTCTGTTACAAAAAATTTGAAAACTGCAAACCTGTTGTTTTGTTGACAATATTTTATCGACAATTACGCTCCAACTGTTAGTATTGGACCATGCTGTAGCAATGATGCCACCTGGACGTATGTTTTATTATATATAGGGCTGCAACTGACAATTGTTTTCATTATTGATTAATCTGAGAATTTATTTTTTCTATTAATCGATTAGTTGAACTGACATTTTTGACCATTTTCTGATGTTTTCTGCAACATCAAGTGTCTTATTTTGTTGTTATGTTTGTTGGATCAACATTCCACATTCCAAACATAAAGGTGTAACGAAAAAAATATTCACATTTAAGAATTTTAGCATTTTCTTTCTTCAAAATAGTTGGTGATTCATTTTCTGTCAATTGAATAATTAATTAATCATCTGATAGTTGCAGCTCTAATTATGTGTTACACTTTCAGTGCCAAAAATGTTACTGTATTGTTTTTTTTGGACCAAGTACACCAAAATGTAAACTGAATCGGTGTGCTGTGTTGGTAAATAAAGGAAATAAGAAAAATGTGTTGGGTGTACCAAATTCATTTGTGTGGAACCTGTTGACAAAGTAGAAGTATGTCAAACTAATTAGTAAAACATGAATTAGATGAAAACATAATGTTTTAATTAATTGAACTTAAAAGTGTTATTTTATTGCTACAAATAAGATTTATGTTGAAACAACAAATATAAAATATGTAGCCTGTACATATATTCTTTATGTCCATATAACTTAATTGACTTTGGGTCAACTTAAATATTTCTTGTTGATCAGTAATTATTTTTTTAAGTTGGCTCAATTCACAATCATTGTGTTACTGTAATAAGTGTTAATTATGTTAGATTAACTTAATAATTTTGCTTTTAACTAACCTAATAAAATTTTGTGGAACCTGTTGACAAAATAAATTTAATTAAAGTCAACGTTTCACTTTTTTGAGTGTATACACCAAAATGGTGGGCTCATCCCCCTCATTATTGGGGTTTGCCACTTGGATCATGGGATAAGCTTCAGCACTACTAGTTGACAAGTCAGTGATTGATGGAGCAGAAGCAACCGGGGAAAGCGCCTTTCCCAGAGTTTTTGACCACTCATACTGGTTACCTCCTGCTCTGGTGCTTATTTTATGTGTTTGTGAGTTATTGTGTTGGGGTGTGTTTTCTTGAGGCAGTGTAGGATATATTTTCTGTATTGGTTTTTCTTTTCCTACCGCTACAGCTTCTTCTTCCTCACTTTCTTCCTTATTATCCTTTTTTTGCTTAACTGGCCCTGTCTCATCATCTTCCTTCCTGTGAAACATGACTTGCTTATTTTCTCCTTTTTCTGCATGTCCCTGTTTTCCTTTTTTCTCTACCTTTTTCTTGGGATCATTTTTTGTTTTTATGACTATCTCTGTCTGGAGTATGGCTAGTTTTTGGGTGTTTAGTTGATCCTCAAATCCATATTTTGTTATCCATTTATCTAGGTGTTTTATTTTACTTGGATCCTGTTTCTCAACATATTTCCAATCCTTACATGATAACTGTTCTTTTGGAGTTAGTTTGCTACCTCCCTTTCCCATTTTACCTTCTTATTTAGTTTATTCCTTTTCTTTTATTTATTTTAACTTATTTATTTATCTATCAATATATA
>NW_019525659.1:15209-63120 GCF_002814215.2 Seriola lalandi dorsalis | reverse complement strand
ACATGTGTGTCATATTCTAACCTTCACTTGGGTTGACCTACACACGATCTTTCTCTCTCGCTGTCTCTCTTTCTCTCTATCGCACACACACACCCTAAACATCTTATTTACTCCCAACTAAATGCCAGCTTAATGCACACTACAGATTTGCTCATAGCCTCATCTGATCGGTTAATCATTCTTTTATTTTTCATCAAGGGATGCCAACTCCGACCTGGCCTCCTCGAGACATGACATTATCCTACAAATGGTGTTTATAGCTCACAGCCACTGTAGTTTCACCACACATCACACCAGCACAGAATATTTACAGATTCTGAATGTTTTTTATCAAAATGACAACTACAGTCTGAAAAACAGGGGAAGCTTGGCTTCTCTTGGCCTCTGGGAGAAAAATGTTTGCTGTTGACAACAATATGCAAATTAAAGAGCCTAATGAGTTACCAGGTAGTGATTGAACAGTTTTCCATACAGCTGTGATGGAGATCTTTGCTGAAAATGCAAGCCAAGGAAACCAGTTGATGGAGAAGACATAGTTGCAGTGATGCCATATTTGTGGGAAGCAAAGCGGAAGCTCACATCAGTAAATTTTTGGCTGGTGATGTCAGCAGTAAGAGTATGATTAGACTCCCTGTAAAACAGAGAAACAGGTAGTAGTTTCTAGTGAACATTTGGTCAACCCATAAATGAGAACTCTTTTGAGAACTGCTGAAATAGGCAGAAAATTAGCATGTTGGGTAAAAAAACATAACAAAAAAAACAAAACATTGAATAAAATACATTGTATGAAAATACAGTAATGACAACTGAGTAGTCATGGGTTGGAACGTCAGCATGTAGACAGGTGTTTCAGCTAGTGTGATCCCATTGCACGATGGTCTGTAGTTATTTCATAATACTGAGTAGTTACACACTTTTCACCTTTTCTTTCTCCTTTTTCACAACCTTGTCTTTCTCTTACAGTTGGAAATTGGCTTTCACAGAGGTTTAATAAAGCAAATAAACCTAGATTTCCAATCTTATCAACAACTATACTGTATACACTTACCTCAGGTTTTGTGCCAAACCATGTTGCAAGTTGACATTTACATCATTATTTATCAAGTTGCATTTCCCATTTAGATTGATTACTCCATTATCAAATCCAAGGGTCGCACTGGCTGAGGACATATGCAAAATAAAATATTATATATAACTTTGCATGGATTTAGTAATTTACAGAAAATTGTCTTATCAAATAGAGTGTGGGCCAGTCTTACCAGAGAGGTCATATTCCAAGAAGATCATGGTAGAAGTGCAGATGGAATTCAGCGTAGTCACGAGGCTAGAGTCCTTTTTCTCCAGGTTGGCAGTTGTTGACACGTTATAAATAGGGGAGGAGACATTAAGAATGGCACTGAGGGCACCAAAAACTGGGATAAACACACCAAAAGGCAGATGTAGGGCCATTTCAGGGATTTCAAATGTTTGCTCTGAAAGGAGGCTGGTTGGAAGTTCAAAGTTCAAAATCTGGCTTGTGTTTTCATTAAGACTGATGGTGTGCTCTCTAATAGTAAAAGTTTTTGGCGGTGTGAAAGATGAAACTGTGATTTCATACTGTGGCATCTTGAATGAAAGGAATGACATTTTCCCCTGTAGATACTCTGTATTAATATCATAACTCGGCACTGACATTATTGGCAAACCAGGCAGCATAATGTCATAGGCTTTGGTTGTGATCACTTTAGGGATGTGAAGGTTCTTTGGATCAATTGTAAAGTGTCAGGTTTATACCACCTAAGACATTTAATACTGAAACACAGAAGAGAAAGACAAGGGCGTTATTTCTTACTCGCGAGGAGAACGGACAGAGATTTGCTCAGTTACAATCTCCAAACCCGCTCTGAGCAAACTCCATCGTCTCCTCTCTTTTTATTATCACACAAGGCATTCCAAACATTCTTCCAGCAGCAAGACATTGCTTATCTTAAAGGCCTGAAGGTCATACCAAGTGTAACATAAAGGATGTCAAAGGTAATACAAAGTAATACAAAGGATAACATAATACAATGAGTGAATATAATCAATGAACATAATGAATGAATATGATGTGTGAATATGATATGGGGTGATTGTGATACATGGTATAAATGTTTATTTCATGGTATAGAAGTAGAACAGACTGATCCCAGTCTGTTCTGTACAACGCTCTTGCCAGCCTGTGGTCCTCTCCACCACCTGCATCCTGTAAAACACTTCATTACGAAAACAACTACATATATGGTTAGGGCAGTAAAACATGTTAAAGACACGTTAAAGATAAGACACACACTTACTTCAATAAATCAGAGCGTGTTCATGTTAAGGGCAAGGTACAGACTAACCACATATATGATCTGAACAGCAAGGCAGAAATGTTCTATTATCAAATATGAGATAACTATATATACAATTATTCCAACATAAAGGGTTCCACATGCAAGTTGGTAAATGGCAAATTAAAGGCTGGAATAGAGATTACAGGGGGAAGAGTGAGATGATCAGGAACATCAACATTTTCAAATCGCATGTCCATGTTCCTTATGAAATGTGGAATTTCCTCTATCCAAGAAGGCATGGCAATGGAAATTTCAGGGATGCTAAACGTTATTCCATTTTCAAATAGTTTAGATGGTATTGCATACTGCTGGCCATCCATGGCCTTTGTGTACAGAATGCTGTAAGATATGTTAAGGAATTGTAAGTTGTCCATGTTTGTGACCTGATCAAACTTGAACACATCCCACAGGGTCTTCTGATATACAGGAAGCCTAACAGCCTTCAAGAAGGCTAGGTGGCCCTCCACTGATCCAGTCAAATCCATGCATACTTGAGATTCATCGTTGGACATGAACAAATCACAAGCATGGATGAGAGATGCCAGTTGTTCCTTACCACTCCATGTGATAGACTGCTTATCTGAGGTGATTGCAAGGTTGATGCTCTGAATGAGTCCAGCGTGACCCAAACTACTTGGCTGACTTCCATCAATGTTCAATGTAGTCTTGAAGGTTGTTAAAGGAACAAAATCTAGTTCTCCTTTAATAAAGTGCCTTCCATTTGTGTTGAAAGATGCTGAATCAATATTGTTATTGCTCGTGTAATGAACTGTTGCAAAGATACGCCGCAAGGAAACCTCAAGATCCAAGTTCTTATTCAAGTCAAACTGAAGGATTTTATTGTTTGAGCTTCGTTTTTGTTTCTCTTGTTTGGTAATGTTTGAGTTTAAGAAAGTCCTGACAGTTGAACGCAGGAGATTGGCATTAAGGCAGAAACTGGCCTCATTCTCTAGATCTCCAGAAAAGTGACAACCTCCCATTATAATTATATCTGACTTTCCTTGGGTAGAGGTCTCCAGTGACACATGGGAAAGTGCTTCCAGTGCCATGTTTATATCAAGGTTTCCTTTGCCTACAGACTCAATCAGAGGAATGTTAAACATGTATTTTATCTTTTTCTTGGAAACAACATTTAGCTTGGTCTTGGTATTTCCGATGAGCTCCTGATTCAATTCTAGACTGAGGAACGGTAGACTGACTTTTGCAGTGTTAGATACAGAACTTTCCATGCTCCTTTTGTTGATGCTAACAGCAGATTCATGGTTTGCTTCCACATTGTTATGCTCCACGGACACAGTGGTAGCCAGTTTTATTCCTCTCTTCCTTGTCAAACTAGTGGTGCCATCAATTTCTGCATTTAAAATGTCAAACACAGATGTTGAGGAAGCACCAAACCGAGCCACAATGTCAGACTGGTTGTAAAGGCCAGCATTAGCACTTAAGGTAATCACAGTGGATTTGAAGGAGAAGTCACAAGTTAAGTTACCCATGGCTGGAATCACAATGTTGTTCTGAATGGCTGGTAGTGTTAAATTGGGCAGCTTTATTTCACTTAAAGTTTCTGGAACATGGATGACGGGTAATTGGAAAGATGGTACCACAAGGGTATAGGATGGCACGGAGAAACCAAGTGCTGGAACTTTGAACCTTGGTGTACTGACCTCTTTAGGAACAAAATAGCTAAAAGCTGGCATCTCAGCCCTGAAAGCAGAAATGTCAATATTCAGTATTGGTATTTTGTATCCAGGGACAGTGAAGATTCTAGGAGGCAAGCTAGAAGTGTCAGTATTGTGTTTGATATACTGTGACTTTGCTTGGTTGTACGAATCCTTTATTAGTGCCACTACTCTGTCTCTATATTGTTCAAAATGATCCTGGATTATGTTAGCATTGCCACTGATTGCATTGTAGATCAGTTCAAGGTGTAATTCATTGTTGTGCATATCAGGATTTTTATAGTAATGAAGCTTCAGATACATATCAAATGATTGTTGAGGAGTGGTAAGCAAGGTTTTGAGTCCAGCCTGCTCCCATAGAGAGATATGTCTGACAGCAGGTGTTTTCATTTCAATATAAGGTACAGTTATCTCTGGGAAAGAGACAGGAACAGTCAGAAAGTCCAGATTAGCCTCTACATTAGCTGATGTGTGAAAGAAGATGTCCATTTCATTGTTTGCGGCTGTGAAGTTGTGATTGTATTTGTACTGGTTGAATCTTGCCAAAGCAAACCAACATGCATGTTGCTTCTCAGAGTTCAGTGAGACTCCATAATCATTTAGGAGATCCACCTTACCAGTGAGTTTCAGGGGGAGGAAAATCTTTGAGTTTACTTGGTTCTTAACATTGAGCACAATCTCAAATGGATGCGCCATGAATTCCAAAGAGTTTGACATGGAGCCAATCAGACTTCCACTGAATTCAGCATCATGAGAAGCTGTCAGTGCAACTTTCAAGTCCCCAATACGTGTCTGCCCATTTAAAATCATAACACTCTTCTTGATGGATGGAACTTCAGTTTCACATCTTGCCTCAACAGTAATATGGCTTAAGATAACTGATTCAGCAGTCAGTGTTTGCTTCAATTTCAAAGCCTGACAGTCTGATTCTCCAACAAAAATTAACTTGGCAGTGCTAAGATTGAGGTTGAAATCCACATTGCTTGTGTGTGTACCTCCATCAGAGTAGTCTTTTATGGACCACTTTCCATTACCAGTAGTTTGACCAGTAACAGTAATTGTTCCAGATTCCATTGTGGCTGCTATATTCTGTTTCATTGATGCCTGACTTGAAGTTTCAATTGATGCAATGTCCAAATTGTGATTGTAGGCTGTGTCTATGGATGCAGAGATTTTACCCTTTAGTGTAAGTGCCATATTGTTGTCCAAGTGTGCTGTGTACATTTGGGTTGTGGCCTTGGTAGTTGTCTTGGCAGAAGCCTCAACAGAAGAGCCTGTCAGTGTTAAAAATCCTTCATGATCAATGGAGAAGGCCATATGTTCAGCTTTCACTGTTCCTGTGAATAGCAACTTCTTCATTCTGGGAGCTCCCAACTGAGCCATGGCTTCAAAGGTGTATTTAAGGGGCTCAAAAGGTGATTGGACATGAGAAACAATGGTGGCTGTAAACTGTGGGTTTTTTTGTGTTGATGTTGAGTTCTCAATCTTCCCTGCGGTTACAAGGGTGTACTGTGGGAAGTTGATTCTAAATTCTCCATGGAATTTACCAAAAATTGGGATACAAATGTCATTGGGAACCTCAGGCAATTTGATCTCTGGAATTGGAAGCACTGTGATTCTAAACTCTTTCAGATTTAATTTGGGGATGTTGATGGCCGGAAATGTTATTTCTGAAAGAGTTATTTCTGGGAAGGTGAGATCTGGTAGTTCTGAAAGGTAGAGAACTTTTAGGTCACCAAAGATTTCCTCCGGGTCCGGCATTTTGATCTTAAATTCTTTGATGTCATCTATGATTGCAACTATCTTTGCTTTGATCTCATCAAAGTCTATGGTAAAGGCAGGAATTGTGTAGAAGTAGAAAATGGTGAACTCAGGGACTGAAATTCGAGCTGGGATGCTGATCTCCTGCAGTTTGTTCAGGTTGACGCTAAATGCTGCAATGACAAGGTCAGTGAAAGGTACGGTAAAAGTGCCAACTTTGATATCCGGTCTTTTCAGTGCACCGAGAGCTCCATCAACAGTTTGCTTCATCTGGGTGATAATCTTGCTGTCCTTCACCACTTTTCTAATTGTCTGTATCAATCGGTTAAATTGCACAGAAATGTAGGCCACCATATTACTGTAGGATTCAATTGCTCTTTGGATGTGAATGTGGATTTCATTTCTGATATCCATGTCGATGATTCTTTGTCTTATGTCCTCAAGGATATCCTGCACTTTCATCTTAATGTCATTGTAAAACGTAGTGTCGATCACATTTTTCAGTTTCTTTAGAGCATCTGCCACCTTTGTGTTTTTGAGCTCATCTAAATATGTGATGATGGAGCTTTGGATCTCTCTAAAAAAATCTCTAACAGCCTCAATTTTTTGCACTATTTCATATGACTTAATCTGCTTATTAATATAGTTTGTTAGTTCAGCAATATTCTCATTGGTCCTATCTACAAATTTACTGTAGTCAAATTCCTTCATTAACTTCAACATTGAAGAAATTTGTTCATTAAGGTCATCAATACTTTTCTTAAAGTCAGTTCCTTTGAGCTGGTTTGTCACACTGTGCAGAAATTGCATAGTTTTACCATAAAAAAATTCAAAGTTGATTGATTGCAGTGCACCTACCACTGACTGCACAGTCTCTTCAATTTTTAATTCCTTAATGAGAATAATTATCTGATCCATTAATTCTTTAAGTTTATCATCAAGCTTGTATTTCAAAAGTAGATCCTTATTGTAGGAATACACAGCATTAAGTTTGTTGGGAATTTCATATTCATCAATCCAATTGACAATGACATCATTCATAGATTCTATCACTTTTGCTATCTCCAAAGAGGGGATTTTATATGATAGCTGCTCAACATGAATGGCTAAATCAAATGAGAGAAGGTAATCCTTTACGTCGTTGAAAAATATGTCAATGTCAAAGTTCTCAATGGCCTGTTTTATTAAAGACAAGTTGTCTCTGATTTTGTCCAATATTCTATATTTAGAATCAAGCTCACACAACCATGCTGTACTGCATTCTGTGAACTTCTGTAAGTGAATCTGTCTGATGATGTCCTCAATGACATGAAGTGCTTTCACAAATGACTGCTTGATTTCATATTTCTCATCAAAGGCCCGAAGCTGATTTCCCGTCTTTGAAAGTATATTTGTTATCTTGACGGTAAGGTGTCCTGCCTTAAGATATTTTTTGATTGTAAGGATGATGTCTCTAATTTTGGTTGCAACATCCATCACTATATTTTCCAAGTTCTTGCTCAAGTTGTTCATCACAAGCTCCAAATCATCAATTGTTACAGCAAACTCACCAATCAAATAATCAAATTTTGCTTTTAGTTGATTCACGTTGTTCTCCAAGTCTATGTCTTGCATGAAGTTGCTTACCTGCACTTGTAGAAAATCTAACTTGGTTCTAAAGTCAGCGATTTGCTTATTAATATCTAAATTGTTGATGGACTGTTGGAGTGATTCTAAGGCTTTTACAAGTGTGTTCCTGAGTTCCTCAAAAGCAGCAGGAAGGCTCTCAATGAATGGGATCTTAATGATATGAGAGTCACTGTTCTTATCATACTTGAGGAAACCAGCCATACTGAATTCTTGTAATTCTGGTACTGATCTCCATTCTTTGCTTAATTTGCTGAAAATGTCTGTTAAGATTGCTCCTGAAAACTCAAATCCAATCTTCTCAGGATTATTGTAAGTATGGATGTCTTGGTTATAAGCATGGTCGTTCAGTATAGATCTTACTGTCCAGGTCAGATGTTGGTCACTTGGTGCCAGGAGGCCATCACATTTGTTGTCTACATTAATGGAAGCCTCCCAACTTGGAAGCTTATGTGTGGTTGATACCCGGCTGTCATGTGAGTACGCAAAAGCCAGCGGCTCAGCTTTGACCAACAACTTGTTGTACAGCTGTCCTTTGTGCTTCCCGCATAGATTGACTTCTCCCTCACTATTGACAAGAGCATCAATAGTGAAGCTGAAAGGCAGTGCCATGGTGCGAATGGTGCTATCAAAATGAAGAGGCTCAGACTTTAGTTGTGCTTCACAGTTTGTTGTGGAGGAAAGTCCAGCAAACTGAAGTTCACAGTTGTGACTTAGCTTGGCGCCAAATACATCTCCAGACATGTTGTATTTCATTGTACCAGCCATATCATCGTAGGTGAGTTCATAGGTATGTATGATGTGTTCATACACATGTTCTTCTCCATAAGCTACCTTCATGCTCCCACTAAGATCCACCTTAAGTGGCTTAAGCGTCATATGACCGTTATTGTTCAAACTGATATCATGGAATTTGAGGTCATTTGTCATATAAAGTGACATAACAAATGGCTTCATATCAACATTGGTATCTTGCTTGTAGTAAATATCTTCACAGATGAAGTTGTTAGTTTTGGAGTGGAGAGCTAGGGTCCACAGAGTGAGTGTAAGTGTGTGGCTATTTTCTGTTTTCATCTGCTTCAGTGTTCCCATGGTATTACTAGTAAAGGTCAGAGCTCTATGGTTCAGTGCAATGTTTATGTTGTTTCTTGTGGTTGCATTATATGCATGGCCCTTGAAGACACCATACAAAGAGGCTTCTGCAGCTGTGACTTTACCCTCAATGTTCAGCTCTCCTCGGCTCTCTTCAGCTATCGCTTTGGTCATGGAGGACATAGATGCACCATTGTTGTCAATGGCGCCATTGAAGATATTCTCCACTGTTACAGAGCTGCACAAAATACTGTTGATTCCACTTGTGGTCAGACCATTTCTGCCAACCATTACAGAAGCTTTGTGCAATCCACGACCTGTATCAAAGGTAAGGGAAGCCTCAGAGTTTAGCTCAAGCCCATTTGAATCCAGGGATCCTGTTATAAGTGAGTATGCCCTGTTTGCATCATCATCTGCTTGTGACTCAATTGTGAGGATGGCCATATGGCTGGAGACACCAAGCTCAACTTTGTTATTGAGTGCTTTGCCCATGCCTGTGGCTATAGCATGGCATTTTAGAGTCAGTTTTGCATCTTTATATTTGAGCTCTGCTACATGCTTGAGGATGTCTCTCTGGGCATTGGTTTTGGACACAATGTTCAACTCAGAGTTTGTATAAACTCCATGGATCATGTTGTGAACTTGGATGAATGGTGAGTCAAAGTGCAGGGTGGACTCTCCTCTTCCCACTTGATCTAGTGGATGTAGATTGTAACTATGGGTGAAAGAGGTATTGGTGTAGAATGAACCTATATTAAACAATCCATTCATAGTGCCATCTCCTGAGACTTCATTTGAATTTAGGGTGGACGTTGACTGGGCAGAGTAATAGATCGAGGCCTGCAGGCCTACTGGACTAGAGGCTTCAAGCTTATAATTGGCTTTTGCATTCAGTTTGTCTGTTACCCTTAATGTTTCTAAGACACTGAAGCTTGTGTCAATGAAGCTATGGCTGAAGGAACTGTTCAGAAGATACTTGAGATTATCATCAGCATTTCCTGACATCATTGCAGTTCCTTGACAGACAAAAAGAAATTATAGCATTATTAGTATCTGTAATAGCACAGGCAAAGATGAAGAATAAGCTCTGAACACATGCTTTATGTTGACTTGTTAGTTGCTGCACCTCATTAAAAGCTCTTGCTAGAACTCTTGCTATGTGCTCCGAAACAACTATCAGGAACTAAATATGTACAAATACTTAAAAATCTTAACTGTCATACCCCATTCTCTTCGTGAACATAACAAAAGCCCACATCATGATTTGCTAACTTGTAAGAATTTCAAGAACACATTTACCTTCAAGCTTGTATGCCAATAGGTTGAGAGGTGATTGAGCCATGGCCTTGTACTGCACAATGTAGCTGGGAAAATCAAAAGTGTTGTTGCCCCCAGAGATGGAGCCTTCCCAATGGTAGAAGTTACTGTTGATCTTGGTGGATGCTTCAGCCAGACCGAGAAGAGGTATATTGAAGTCCAAAGAAGGTGGTATAGTGATAGATGGTAGAGGATAATTTTTGGCAGGGAAATATAAGCCTATCTCTGGTAAATTTATGTAGGGAATAGATAAAGTGGTTGAGATGTTCAGTTCTTCCAACTTTTTGCCACCAAGTGGAAGAGGCAGAGAGATGGCCATCTTATCTTTGTTGAACTGGTATCGGAACACGCTGTCACTATTAAGGTAAAAAAAAAAAAAGCATGATCAATATCATTCCAACTTTGGACTCTGTGTCTGGAATTATGTTATTTATTCATTTTATTGTTGAAAAAACACTAACTGACAAGCAGAAAGTGACATAGAAGACATTGTGACCATAAAATATAACAGACAAAGTGTATATGAGATTTGTGTGTGTGTGTGTGTGTGTGTGCGCGCGAATGTTCTAATAAAAGTTGAATGTATACAATAATAATAACAGTAATAATAATAATAGATAGTCATGATAGCAATGATATTGATAATAATAATAGTTAGTAATAATAGCAATTATATATTGATGATAATTGTAATGATAACAATGATATGTAATAATTGTAAAAATGTGGTATTAGGAGCAATGCACATGTGCATGCATATATACAGACAGCATAACAATAGTAATAATAATAACATATTATGATAATAATAATATGATAATCATGAAATCTTAATCAAGTAGATAGGATGAGGGAGAGTCTGCACACGAGCACCAGGGCACCAGAGGGGCAGGCAAGGGGCCCCCAGCCCAACCACCCAGTGCCACGATCAGGGGCCCACACAGCAGACAGAGAGGCTAGGTGGGGGGATCCCCATACGCCCCATCCAGCTGGTCCAGCCCGGCCTCTCCCCCACCGAGTTCAAATTAATGTAAAATATAATATATAATATGTATAACGATATAATAGTATAAGTCTGTATATGTACGTGCACACAGGTAACAAAATCATATGTACATATTCAAACATCTACATTTTCTGTATTGTCATCAGTTAGATATAAAAGAGTGGCAGAGATATGCACTGGTGAGGAGTAAGTGGTTGTGTAACATAAGAGGAATCAACGTTGGAGGTATTGTAAAAAGGGTGACCAGGTGTTTTCATAGGATTTGTTTTTTTTTTTTCAGAGAAGCTTTGAGTTTTTCTAGATTTGAATGATCTGTTAGCAGATTGAGCCAGTGGATTGTGGATATTTTAGGTCTGTCTTTCCAGTTTAGTAGTATGGTCTGCAGTATTTTGCAATGGTTAATGATATTGCAAATGGTTTGTGCTGGGAGGGTATATGAAATGTGGAGAGGTCAGAGTAATGTAAATGTAAACAAGGTGAGAATGAGGGGTTTGTGATGTATAACAGAATGGCATTGGCATATAAACTGATTTTGTGGTGAAGGGATTTGATTGGATTCCTGTGATGTGGTCACATTGTCTAATTGAAGCTGCCAGGGGTTCAATGAAAAGTGCAAACAGTAGTGGTGATTATGGCATCCATTTTGAGTGCCTCTGTAATGGAAATGGTTTTGATATGACAACATTGGTTAAAACGGAAGCAGTGGTTGAATTATAAAACATTTAATCCAGTTGGTAAAGTATGGCTGAAACCCAAAGTGATTTGAAGAGGCAAAGAAGGTGTCTAGAATTATATAGAGTTTATACATAGACAGAGAAGCAGAGGACAGAACAATCAATATAGCTGAAAGGTTGAATCAGGGTTTATGAAAGCAGCCTGAAAGCAAATTATGTTCTTAAACTCCATATTAAATACTTACGAGTGCAGAAACAGTTTCTCAGGCAGAGCTGGCAGGGTGAGATCTGACATGCTCCTCTTGCTTTGGAGGTTTGCAAGATAGGGGATGTGTGTTGTTAATTTGTCCAGCCATATATTACCTGCCTTCAGGGTGACATGAAGACAAATTAAATCTCACTATAAACAAAAACTTTTAAGCTTGAAAGCACTCAGATTGTGTGTACCTCCCATCTAAATGTATTAATTTACCAGCAGAGAATGTTTAGAAGGCTTTAATCTACACCTGGATCTAGAAATGTTTTTATGGTGATTTATGTCATAGAAATTAATTTTGCAACATCAAAGTGTGTTTCCAGGTGTTGGGGAATAATACAGTATATGTGAAAAAAGTTGTACAGGGCCTTGTCCTCAAGAGTGGCCCATGGGCTGCGTTCCTGATAAAGGTAACAAATACAGCATCAAATGTCCAAGCACTACCTCAATTCCTTTGGTGACTATGTGACGGAGTTTCATATCAGTCTTTGCCACTTTCTGGTCCAGGACATCATCGATGAGCTGGTGCAGCTGCCCATGATAATTCTGTCCATCTGGGATCAGTTTCTGAAATTCAGAATTCAGCTCTGATTTCAGTTCCAGCTCAAACTTGTCATCATCTGTAAAGAAGTCCAAAAGCACCCAAAAATAATGAATGAATGTTTCAAATCTCTTTTCTCTGTTGAAGATGTTACTGATGGCTGACAGTTACCGTATTTGAGTGAGGCTCTCTGTTGGTAGGATGTCTCAGGGAGGTTGATCACAGTCTCTAAGTCCATGGACACATCCTCATCTTTCTTAAGGGTCACAGTGACAGATGCATCAGTTTTCAGAGAGGGAATAGCCATCTGGAGTTGTAGCATGGCATCCTTCATTATTTCAAGTCTACATTCAAAAAAAGGATTTGTTAATTATTTTCATTTCGCAGGATGATTTTCATCCACTCGTTCCCTGCTAAAAAGACATAGTATCCAGGCATCAGCATTATCTATCATTAGAAAGGATTTAAGGTTTGTGTACAAGCTACAAAGTGTGTTTCTACGTACCTTGTGCGTCCAACAAGACTCAGCTGTGGGATGTTCCTGTTGGTGACGTCAATGGTGATACCTCGCATCTTCTTTCCTTTAGCATCACTGTCAGTTAAAGCCAGCTTGATGCCTGCTTCCACATCATAGTCAGGAATGGCAACCTCGGCGGTAAAAATGTTCTTATTGTGGTTGTATTTCAGAGATGCAGTGGCCTCTGTTGAATTATCACCTGGTAACAGAAGATATTTAACTCTTTAGTTGTTGTTTATCTCCTGGAACAGGTGGCTTCAAGATATATTAAGCCAGGTACCCTTATATAGATAATAGGTCTCATATGCACTTCATATACCCTTATCACAAATAAAAGGATGCAGGGATAAATAAAAGGGCCTAATTTCATGGTACATATTCATCCAATCTTGGCCATTACAGTTCAAGTACATGCTTCTACCAACCTGGGACAATTATGCAAAACCCAGGATTATGTTCAGTGACAATTATTTTTACATACAGTGTCAATATTTTTAAAATGTGTTTTTAATACGGCAGCTATGGTATGGTTAAGGTTAAGTAAAGATGTGGTTATAGGCTGGCCAAAACACATGTACATGCACACAAAGACACACACAAAGACACACACAAAACTCTTATAAGATAAAGAGTACCTTCTGCCTTTAGAGTTAGCTTCAGAGACTGCACTTTATGACGACCCTTTTTACCCTCTCTGAGAGTTTCATCAGTGATGGTGGCAGTGTACTCTGAAATTTCCCCTGTGGGCTGGATTTCCACTGCAAACCTAAGTGACAAACACAGGTTTCATTAAATCTGGCTCCCTTTTTAAATCTGTTATCTATCTGATTAGTTTAAATCATTGAGAACACCATAAAGGGGATTAAAATATCAGCTCACATGAACTATTTAGCCTACATATCAGCTACCCAAATAGAAAACACTTAAATCAAAAAACTCAAATCAGAAATACCACACCAATGAGTTTCAAGTCAGATTTGTTAATGTAGGTTTCTCTAACCTGGTTTCTCCAGTCAGGGGGTAATATGGGGCCTGGTAAATGGAAGTGGCATTGGAGTTACGCAATATTGTGCACAATTTAAGACCACTGAATAGGGGCTGACAGCCAGCTGAGTCAGTGTGGTCCTCCACCAGGGACGGCACTATTTTTGTTTGACCAGAGAACACTGACAGCAACTTGTTGCTATATTTCAAGAGGAAAAATGAGAGTTATGGATACTCAGAGAGAACAACATGAAACTAACAACCACTGAAAGACTTTTGTGTCATTTGAAACTGCTGTCACTGACCTAACGCTGAGCAACTGAGTGTTTGACTTAGGAGCAGGTATTGACAGTCTCAACTGGTGTCTGTTCATGGTGATCTTAGCATTGATGGAACTCTCATGGTACATATTAGTGTGCATCTCAAGCCCAGCCTCCACAAAGGCTGGAATGTGCACACCCATTTGAGTGATGAATTCTAGCCCAACTGATGGCATGAAGGAGAGGTCAGTCTGCAAGCACAAGGATACAACAGAATAGCTGTAAACAGCAAATCAGAAGTGACATACAAATAAAATTAGAGGTTTATTTTACATGTAAACTATAATGAAGGGAAGCTAACTTACCTTTATGTTTGGACCTGAGTGAATCAGGCCTCCTTTGGCACCAGGTGCAAACACACCAGCCAGTGAGAACTTCAGAGGGAGGCCAGAGGCAGTGGGCAGAGAGAAGGCACTCTCAATGAAGATATAGTGGGCGAACACTTCATTTTCAGTGCTAGAAATCAATGATAAAAGGGCCTGTTGGAACGAAAACAAACATTGTTGTATGGATATATCTTTCATTTGAGTTACAGATCTCTTTAAACCGTGCTTAGTGATGTCATGGAAGTCCACTGTCAAATTTTGGTTTTTTAAGAAGAAGAAGAAGGGATAAATTCTGTTTATCCCTCTTAATTCTTATTTTTATCCAAGCAAGTGGTGTGTTTCAGTCAGTTTCAGAGGCTTTTTTCATTTCTGATACAAACATTTATGGTCCCCACATAATTTTAAGATGCTCATTGATGAACATTGTTATTGTGATCATGTTAGCATGCTGACATTAGCATTCAGCTCAACGCACTGCTGTGACTCTCTGTGTACACAACATTGAGCTGTGGTTAGTTAACCCGACCAAAGTTAGAGTAATCTACCTGCTACATACATTATAAACTATATAGCTTATTCTGAGCAGGTTACCCAGAACAATCAGATGAGTTAGAGGTTCCCAGAAACTATCAGAGTTATGAAAGAGACCTGTTTTTAAAATCTCAAATAAAGGGAGGAGGGTTTATTCAATAAACCCATGACACTGAGGCCTGGAATTAAGTCAATACACCTCAGTCTTATTTTTAGTCATGTAACCAATATAAAAAAGTTTTTATTTTCAAACTTAAGTACCTTGATGAAATATATTTGAGAATTCATACCCTTTTTTCAAAGTTCATGCCAGGAAATAATCAATCTAACCTTCACAGGTAGCATCTTGATGAAAACACGGTAGTACATTGACAGAGTGTCAGCCATCTTTCTCATTTCGCTGGTCTTCAAGTATCCAATCTCATTTCCTAGAAGCCGAAGATAGGCAATGGCCTCAGGGGCTTGAGAGAAATGCACATCATCCATGAGCTTCCGGGCACTGTTTGTGATATCTTTAAGAAGATCCTGTGGGACCTAAAGAGATATATGTTTCATTTTATTGTTGTCCAAAAGCAATGAACCCACCATACTGTTCAGAAATAATAGAATTTCCATGTAATTTCATAACAGCTTTAATGTTGAGTAAAATGGCATAAACAGGCAAAAATATGCATGGTGTGTCCAAAAATCATTTCACCTCTCTTTTCATTCTGTCTCTGTCAGGGGCAATTCTGTTCAAAACATCTCTGAGCATCTGGGCTTTGTCCCCTGCCCAGTACATAACTCTTGAGATGGAGTCAGGGAAGAAACCTCTCTCCCCAAAAAGAGCATCGATTGTCGGTTCAAATCCTCTTCCCTCAACGCTGACCTTGACAGAGGAGATTTTGAACTTTTGAAAGTTTTTACAAAACTAATTTAAGTGTCTTCACCACATTTAAAAATATGTTCTTTAAAACATACCTCAAAGATGTCGTAGTTGTAGTCAAAAACCTTTAGTGTGGTCTCCAGCATCACCTCCTTAGGTAAGGTGTCCCTGCCATCGAAGATGATGTTGCTCTGTACTGAGCCCATGGGAGAGTTTATTTTGTAGTTTTGTGACATGCCTTCAAAGACCCCTTTTGCTTTTTTCAAGGCCAACTCAATGTGCTCCCTGAGTCTTTAGGAAGGAGAAAAAAGAAAGTTTCATTAAGATGTGCACTGCCAAAAAACAATATTTCTATTGTCTTTCTCAAATCAAAATTATTTTAATTTTTAATATTTTTACTCATTAGACATGCTTACTTTGGCTTCAGTTTAAATCCCTAATATTAAAGGGAAATATTATACATGCTAAAGAGATTATCTTTAAATCTGCTTTAATTGACTTTTGGTCACTCAGGGGCTGAAGAAACCCACAATGCTTACATGTTATCAACTTATAGAATTGCTATGGCATGTCTAGCAGAGACAGAGCAACATTATAATTCGCTTGTACTCATTCATGTCATAACCTAATACATATTAAGTTTACTTTTAGCTCTGTTTTGATGTCCACCAACTCCATAGAAAAATATCTGGCTCTTCATGTGTTAATTGTTCGTTTCTTCATCAGCTAGTTCCCAGCTTTATCTGTCTGTAGTTTGGTGCTTGATGGGTATTTATGTCATAGATTTTCTATTTAATCACAAAAGTAGACATTTGAATGTGCTAAGAATGGATAAAATTTACCTCTATTTGGGGACTGTTAACTATTCATTTATTGTACACATAACATTAAATTGCCGCTAGCAGATTACTCACTTGTACATTTGTGGCTTATCAAAATTGCGGATGTTGTTCAGATGAGAGATCACAAAGCTCTTGAGCTGCTCATTCCTCACATTCTCCAAATTGTTCACAATGTCTTGAACCAGGGTTTGATGTGGGCTCTTCATTAAAATCAGATATGCTGCAATACGTTTCTCCAGGGAGCTCTGAGTATCCTGGTACACCTCCATGAGAACATTTCTTACCTGTGGTGACCAAATGATACATAACTGATTTGGCTTGTTGTAGCCAGTGCTAAGAGCATGTAAATGAGATAATGTGCATAGTACAAATCTTTACAGTATTTCATTTTCAGTTGTTTATTTCAAATCTCTGATGCTCTTTTTCTCTGTGCTTGTCTCTATCTTCATTTTTTTAAAAAGTCAAACAATTAAATCCTACAACACATGCTGTGTTCATCATCATGCAACCATGAATCTGTAAAAAAAAAAAGTGTTTGTGTTACTGTACCTCATCATTAATGTCCATCAACCTAAAGGCCTGTATAGCTGCCTTTTGGTTAGATAACGGAATGTCTGTTTTCTGAGCGCACCTTAAAATAGAGGAAATCAAACTGGGGCTGACCACTTGCATGGCTGGACCCATGACACCAACAACCTGGAGGTTAGAAAAAAGTATTAATTTGGGGCATTGTAACCCTGAGCCAGATTCTCTGATAAGAACTGACTTGTCAGTGACGCCAAAACTACAGTATGTAAGATGTTTGCATGATTATCAGTACCCTCAGTACAAGGAAGGACATCTCTTCAGGGTAAATGGGCAAGTCAGAGTCGTAATCAAGGCTTTCTCCTGAGCAGTCATTTAAGAGTGTTTCCATGAACTTTGACACATCTGTGACCACTGGAGTAACCTCTCCTTTATGAAACCTGTGGACAAGTGACAGAGATGATACAGTATAATCAGATGCTTTGGTTTGGATTGTGTGTTGCATTTGAGAGTGTTTTCATCTAGTCGTAACCTGTAGAAATCATAAAGCTGGCCAAAAAGTAGTTTTATGCCCTGTTTACTTTATGAATGTAGGAAAATAGAAATGTGGTTATTTTCTTTGCATTGTTGCTGCATTTGATTGGGCACAGCTGGAGACTAATCATTGGGGTGGCTGGATATAAATGCGGCAGTCCTCCCCACTGTCTTCCTTTGCATTCCCCCCTGACGCGTCACTTCCGGGTTGGAGGTGTTTGCCCTCACAGGTAATGCAATGCGCTAGTGCTTCAGTTCACCTGTTATGTGGTCTCGTCATGCTTAAAGCATTTGTGTTTCACTGCAGAGCAGTGACAGTGTGCAACGTGCTCCAGTGTCATGCCTGGTCTTGTTTTGCGGTGGTAAGTGTCTTCTCTCTCTGCGTTATACTGACTGAAATCCAGTGGCTAATGCTAGTGTGGTCACAGGTAGATGCCGGGTTTCTCTCTCCCTCCCTCTCCCTGTGCATGTTTCTGACTCTGCATACGGGTAACGCCCATCAGCTGGCTGAGTTCACCGGTGGTGTATCTCATGATGTCACCACCAGCTGATTGGGGCCGCTGCTGCTATTTATTGTTATTCTCCACGAGGCTGCTTTGCACCTTGCTGCTGCTGTGTGCTGCTTGGTGGTGCTGTTTCGCGGCTTGTGCCGTGGTTTGTCTGCCTCACCACTTTTTAAAAATATTTTCTTTTGGTTGGGTCCTCCTGCCCTCACTAGCTCCTTTCACACCAGTAGGCATCAGCCCCTGATTAGGCTCCCTTCCCCTTTTTGATATGAATGGTAATTATTAAACGAATATCATTGTAATAAAGTTCACCTATTCTGTAACAACTTGGAACCATGTCTCTTGCCCCTTGAGTAACTGAACCTGTGTGTCTTAATGGTGATATCTGAAAGGTAAATAATTCTTTGGGTGAAATTCCCAAAGTGGCGTTGTCTGACAACCTGTTGGGTTCGTAAGGGTGTAATGCCCATCTAACCTTATTACCCTAAACCCTTGAAAGTGTAAGCGGAAGTGTTACGGTTCAATTTATTTAGAGACCCTCTGCTCGCCCTCTATATAATAATAAAGGCATAGGTGTCATTTACACTGAGGGCACTGGAGACATATCACCACACCACTTTTTGAAATGGCCATTTTTGTCCTCATCACTTTTTAAAAGCATGAAGGGTCACTTCCAGGACAACAATGCTCCCATCCACAGGTCATGAGGGGTCACTGAATGGTTTGAGTATGAAAGTGATGTGAATAATTTTGGCCAATGGCCTTCGCAGTCACCAGAGCTCAACTCAGTTGAACACCTGTGTATAATTTTGGACTGAAAGTGTTAAGACAGCACTCTAGACCGCCATCATCAAAACACCAATTAATGGAATATGAAAGGTTCATGTTCCAATGTGCGCCAAGGAGCACTGAAGCTGTGCAGGTAAGTCGCTTTATGTTGGTTTTTCAATTAATTCGTCACCTGTCTGTAATTCGTCGCCTTTATGTCCCCACCACTTTTCAACACAAAGTGATGCCTTTGGTAATAGTTAAAAAAATAGTGTGTGCCACAACTATCATAATTTTACTTACTTCTTGACTGTGTTGGCCAGAGCATACATGATTGCCTTGCTCTGTTTATACTGAGCCATGCTGAGCATATCTCTGACACGTACTGCATCAGGGTTAGCCCATAGACTCAGCCCATACACTAGAGCATCAACCTGTAGTGACCCCCCATCGATTGTTCTGATAGCCTGGAGGATGGCGCTGGTGCACTCTGGGGTTCCACACTGCAACAGGGCCTGGTAAGTGAGCCAGCCTGACGTATCTATCATTTCAGTAACGGTCTGGCTTAAAGTCTCATTCCTCAGGACACGCAGGCTGGACACCAGCTTGTGGAAAAGGCTGGTTCTCTTCTGACCCCTGTCTGTGCCTGCCAAAGCCACAAGGTCCCGTAGGGAGCTCAGAACCGTGTCCTTCGTCTGAACTGGAGCTTTATTGTCAGGGTCTTCAAAGTGGAGTGGCTTGCTCTTACTATGGTTCACATCTGAGTACACACATATTTACATAAATTTTTTGCCTTAAAAAGGTGTAGACTATAACCATACATTAGGCACTGCAGACATGCTATAATCACCTACCAAACACTCTGTTGTTGGTCCTTTTGGAGCTTTGAAAGCTGAGCTCCTGGGTCACCACTGATGATATTCCATTGTCCCTGCAAGGCAGATTAGACAGTGATGCACAAGGCTTAACAGTGCACTATACTGTATGCACCCAAATGATGACTTACTCATGGGAGAAGGGTTTGTAGATGTGTTTTTCTGTGCACATTGCTGCCATGATGTGCTTTCCATTGTTATCAAACTGGTAGTTGCAGTCTTGAGTGCTTGTAATTAGCTTTGACATGGGGTAATGCTGAAAATAAAAATCCACAATGTTAATGTTCTTAAATTAAATCATAGGATGGAGTGCAAATTAGACTTAAGAGAAGACTTAAATGCCTTCATTTCATTTTAATTTTTGGCAAGATAATTGATGCACCAAAATGAAAGTATTTTTACATAATGTAACCCACTTTAGATGTAATGACTGGCACATCACACGGAAGGAAAGAATCCAAATACCATACCAGTATAATGAAATATCATTACAGTTGTAATAGTTGAGTAGAATTAATTTTATTGCCATTACAGCAAATGTAAACAACTTGCTTTGATTCTAATGTAATCATAAATAAATAAAAAATAGATAAAATACCAATAAATATAAAGGATAAAATAAACACAAAATACACCTTAAATGCCAAAGGTTTACAATTGAAAAGTCAGATCATCTAAAAGATGCATTATAACACAAATAATTTCAGGGGAAAACAAATCTTAAGCAAAATGTACCTTAAAGTGCTAAAGGCCATTATTACACTATATAAATTAATGAGAATGATGGGTCGCAAAGTAAACCCTTTTATTATGAGAGGGCATCATATTTTACTCAAGCCTTCATCACATAATATTAAAGACACTCTCCAGTCAGAGGCTATGGAGGCATGCAATAATGTTTCACCAGTGTTTGGAGCAGGGCTAGGGGGCTGTAGGCTGATTCCCTTCTGTAGAACTGGTCACACTGAGACAGATCTCTGGACAGAGTCACATCTGTGGCGATATTCTTCCCATTCACCAGGTGGTCTGTTAAACACTGGCCGTGCACTGTGCTCTGAAAAACAGAGGGAATTACCTCAAGAACATTATCCTTATAATACAGCAGACAATGCTACATGGAAGTACAAGTGGATTCCTAAGCAGACTGCCCTTTTAGCAGAATTTAACACTCATTATCTGCCATTTTATCTTTTGACTTCTCATATTATCCTCATTATTCTGCATTTTCTCTATTCATACCTCTGATGCACTATATTGTATCCTCATTTGTTGCAACAACCCAGTTTGCCCACAAGGGATCATCAATTTACATCTAATACAACTCATCTTCATCCTCACACCCTCATGCTGTAGCTGTAGTCGTACCTTTTCTGCTGCCTTTCTGGAGAAGCCTCTCTCAGTTGTGAGAATACTAACCATTAGGCTGTTCTGTTCATCCTCCATGACTGGCACTATGAGTGTTGACACAATTCCTCTCTTAATGTTTAGGATGTTGACTGGCTCATCTGTCTCAGGGTAAAGATGGACACTGGTGATGTCCTCTACAGTGAACTTCAGAGGGTTCCTGCATAAAGAAAAGACAAACCACTGAGCGATATTTTGCAGTAAACATGATCAGCCATTTAACTCAGTAAAGGCTCACAGTATGTTTACGCAAGAAGAATTTATATTCAGTTCAAATATTGGCAGTCTGAACAGGTCCTACTTTTGAACAGCCAGGTTCTGCTAGTGCCAAAATATCACTGGAAATATTTGTTAAGTCTAATCACTGTCCCTCCTATAAACACTTTATCATATCAAATTTCTGTGACATTCATTTTTAACTGAAGATGCATTGCTCTAAATCAGCTTTATTTTTGTTCTGTATCTTTAAAATTCATAATTCAAACTAGAATTAAAAACACCAAGTTCACTTAAATTTGCTTTATTCATATTGGAACTATCAGATCTGTGTTATATAGGGTATATAGTTGGGTTTCCCTTTATTTTTTGAGCAGTGTTATATTCAATATCTATATAATTGTATATAATAATATACATTTTATATGTATAATGAATTGTATACTTGGCCCTCTGAGAAAGAAGGAAATGGGTCTGAGGAGGTTCTTTGGTACAACTCAGAAACCCATACTCTAAAGCAGATTTCATGAAAGCTTGAAGGGAAGTGGCATTCCACTAATCTGTAAGAATTTCACAAGGCATTGGAAAGATAGTCTATAACATACAGAAAAGCTTTCCATAATGTCAGAACCTCCTGTTATTCATCATTAGTAGAACAAGCCCAGGTTTCTATTCAGCACTGTAGCCAGACATACAGTCATAGCTCTGCTGAGCCGTCTATTCCTTTAACCCTCAGTAGTAGTGACTTTTATGAGCTTCTTTAGAAATAAAATTATAACTATTAGAGAAAAGAATCACCATCTCCTCCCCACAGCTGACTCTAATGTACTGTCCAATACAGTAGCCTCAGAGTCAACTGTAACTGGTTTATATTTAGACTGCTTCTCTCCTGTAGATTTCTCTGAACAGTTTCTTCATCTAAACCAACAACTTGTCTTCTAGACTCTGTTCCAATGAGGTTGTCCAAAGATATTTTTCTTTAGCCAACACTTCTATATCAGATCTGATCAACGTATCTTATTTTAACAGGTTGTGTACCACAGGCCTTTAAGGTTGCAGTAGTTGGCGACGAGCTTCTGATGGTCAGGCATTGACCCATGGGGCATGGTAGGGCACAGCTAAAGAGCCTCCACCTTGCAATATCACCACCCGCAGGGACGGATTTCAGGGTCGGCTGCAATGCCGACAAGGCGACAGGCCCTAGGCATTGCGAGAACCTACGCATACTGAATCTCGGTGTCGTTGACTGGTTTTAGGGACATGGAATGTCACCTCTTCGGTTGGGGTTTAGTTACTGCCCAAGGGTGACGGAGTTCAATTATCTCAGGGTCTTGTCACTAGTGAGAGTAAGATGGAGCGGGCGATGACAGGTGGGTTGGTGCGGCATCAGCAGTAATGCGGATGTTGTACCAGACCCTTGCGGTGAAGAGGAAGCTGAAGCCAGAAGGCAAAGCTCTCGATTTGCCAGTCAATCTTCGTTCTAACCCTCACCTATGGTCATGAGCTCTTGGTAGTGACCAAAAGATTAAGATCGCAGATGCAAGTGGATGAAATGGGTTTCCTCTGTGGGGTGGCTGGGCTAAGGAGCCTGGACATCTGGAGGGAGAAAAAGCCAGCTGAGGTGCTTTGGGCATCTGATAAGGATGCCTCCTGGGTGCCTCCCTTTGAAGGTTTTCCAGGCATGTCTGATTGGGAGGAGACAGGTAGACCCAGAACTTGCTGGAGGGATTAAATATCCCACCTGGCCTTGGAACGCCTCTGGGTCCCCCAGGAGAAACTGGAAAGCATTGCCAGATATAGGGATGTCTGGAACCTCCTGCTTAGCCTGTTGCCATTACGACCCAATGCCGGATAAGCGGAAGATAATGGATGGATGGATAATTGAACCTCTACTTAAAGCCTTGTCTTGATATAGATATTTTAGCCTATTACAGACCCATATCTGACCTCCCCTCTTGTTTCTAAAATCCTTGAAAAAGTGGTTGCTAACCAGTTATGTGATTATTTGGATAGGAATGGTCTGCTTGAAGATCAGGGAGTTGAGTCCATTATAGCACAGAAACAGCTCTGGTTAATGACTAATGATCTCCTCATAGCCTCAGACAATGCACTGGTCTTTAACTGTGTCCTGGATCCAAGACAGGATAGATCTTTTGGGGTGATAACACATGAGATCTAGGAAAGCCTTACATTACTTTATAAACAAGCTGAATTTATTGAATATATGGAGACACTATTCTTTCAAAGAAAGAATAGTCCAAACAAATACTGCTACTTGGAACTCAGCATAATAAGTTAACTGATGAAGCTGCTGCACTGAGGCTCATAAAAACTTACTATGATCAAGGGGAAAAGCCACGGAGACTCCTTGCTTGGTATATCAAACAACAGAAAACAAAGAGGGCAATTAATAATTAACATTGAAGATACAAACTATATACAAAAATATATACATAATATAATATAAATATATATAATATATACAATACTATAGTTGATCATTGTGTTGCGATGGCGCCACATGAGTGGCAGCGTGCCACAGCAGCTCTGTACTCTTTTACTCTTTTTTACTCTTTTTTACTCTTTAGTGTGATTTTTTTTTCCTTTTACTACTTAGTGTGATTTCTTCTAGTACTACACCGACACTTTAAGCAAGTGCAGCTATGGGTGTTTATACTTTTACAGTCGTGTTTTTGCCTCTTAATATTTTTTGAATTTTTTGATGCAACGTCGGGAGACTCATTCTACCACGAACCCATTGTTTACACTCGGGACCAGCTGTTAGCTATATCCCACACACCCCTCCACTATGCTGGGAAGCCAGAGATCCCTGCGGAGATCCGGAGAAGGAGGAGAGGCTGTAGAGCTGGAGTGAAGCGCAGACAGCGGAAAAAATGGTATAAACCATGTTTACCGCCTGTCGTCATGGGGAACGTAAGATCACTCCCAAACAAGACGGAAGAGCTTACTGCGCTAACCCGGCTTCAAGGAAGGTTTCGCGAGTGTAGCATCATGTGCTTCACGGAGACGTGGCTGAGTGAACTTTCTCCCGACTCACATGTCACACTGGACGGATTTCAACTGGTACGGGCGGACAGTAAAACCACGGAGTGCGGTAAGAAGAAGAAGGGAGGAGGGGTTGTGTTCGATAATGAGAGATGGTGCCACCCTGGACACATCAGTGTCAAGGAACAACTCTGCACTAGAGACTTGGAGCTGCTAGCGGTTAGCATGCGGCCATACTATCTCCCAAGAGAGTTTTCACATGTCATTGCGGTGACTGTATCCCCCCCTCGGCCGTCGCCTCTGCAGCCACAGACCAGATCCATAGTGTTGTCTCTCAACTCCTAAACCAGCAACCCCATTCCCTCCTCCTCATCTCTGGGGACTTCAACCACACGTCCCTGTCCTCTGCTAATCCTACCTTCACCCAGTATGTGGATTGTCACACCAGGGACAATACAACTTTGGACTTGTTGTATGCTAATATCAGAAATGCATACACCTCATCCCCCCTCCCCCTGCTGGGACGCTCAGATCACAACGTCCTTCATTCTAGCAGCTGTCAGACTCCACAACTCCTGCTCTTCCTGACTATGTGCAAACTTGCACTTTTTCATGTACATATCGTGTGTATTGTGTATATTGTATTTATTAGTGTATATTTGGTATATTTTTGTTGTATATTTCCATAGATGTTTATTCTATAGATGTTTATTTTCTGCTGTGGTAAATTAATTTCCCAGTTGTGGGATAAATAAAGTTAATCTAATCTAATGTAATCCAAAAATCCAATCGAAATAAATATAGCATTTAAAAACTTTTACAGATCTGAGTATGCTATTAGTAATGATATCCAAACTGAATTTTTTTTTTTTTTTTTTATATATATATATGTTTTGGGCTTTTTATGCCTTTATTTGACAGGACAGTAGAGAGACAGGAAATGGGGAGGCAGAGAGGGGGAATGACATGCAGCAAAGGCCGTCCGATGCGGGACTCAAACCGGGGCCGACTGCAGCAAGGACTGTAGCCTCCACACATGGGGCGCCCGCCTAAACCACCACGCCACACGACGCCCCGCAAACTGAATTTTTAAACAAACAAATCCCAAGATTTCCGAGGAAAATAACAAAAATCTGGATAAGTCACTATATATATCTGAGGTATCAGAATCTATAGGTGCATTGCAGGTTGTAAAAAGAGCAGGCCCAGATTGCCTCCCAATTGACTTATATAAACATTTTAAAGATAAATTGATCATTTATGAGACTTACTTGGAATCTTGTAATAATAATAATAATCTATCCACTTCAGTGAGAGAGGCTTTGATTACCCTGCTTCCAAAACCAGGCAAAACTAATACTAAATGTGAGAATATGCATCCTATCAGTCTAATAAATACAGACACCAAAATCTTGGCAAAAAGGCTGGAGGGTTGTGGCAGTGGATCAAATTGAGTTTATAAGGGATTCAGGGCTTAAAGTAAAAAACAAAAAATCCTTAGCCTGAAATGTTGAGGTTGGTGGGGGTCAACAGCTCTAAAGTGCAAGCAATTTTGCTAAAAATGTCTGGATAATTATAATTTGGAAAAAAGAAAGATTTGCACATGTGCAATATGTGCTTTGGGCCATTTTTCTCTATTCTCTATAAAAGTATGTGCAATGTAAAAGACAACTGTAAACAATACTGCAATACTATGGCAATGTTTAAGTGCTTCCTTCTGAAAAACAGATAATAATGAAATAAATAAATATTGAAGATAAAAAAATACAGAAACACTGAAGTGCTTAAAAACTGGTAAACTGAAGCTTAAAGTGAAATCAAGAAAGCCACTATCACTTATTTCTTCATTCTTTTGGGTTGTAAACAAATAAATTGTGAAGGACAGATCTTGTTCAGCAATGAACGTGCACACATGTATTTTTTGATTGTCGACAAGGTCAGTCATTGATGAGTGTCAACCATAACTGTCGCTCCCGGTAACGTAGTTGTATGTTGGAGTGTGTGGACGGTTCAGTGTCTGGTTAGGTTCAGAGCGAGAGCTACGTTCCTCTCATACCATACGACGTGTCACTACTAGGTTGCAGTCTAGCTGCAATAACAATTGGAAGATGGCAACAAGCTCAGGCACACAACTTGGTCCAGTTGCAGCACCTTGGATGTCGAAAAAGAAAAAACCCTTAGATTATGGTATAGAATATTTTGCTTTCGAGGTGGATGATGAGAGGTTGATTATAGACCCGCAAAAGCCTGTTTGTAAACGGGAAAGTTGAAAGTTGAAATGCTGTGCAATTAAAATTTTACTGCTTATATTTTAGCAAAGTATTGTTTGCTTTAAATACTTGAAGGCTACATGCCACTGTTCTTTTTTGCTATGTCAACAGTTGTTTCATTTTATTATTATTCTATTTAATTTTTTTGTCTCAGGGCACTATAGCTGAAAAGCTGTGCAATAAAAAGTAGATTGTTTATATTTTAGCACAGTATTGTTTATTTTAAATTCTAGGCCAAATGCCACTTCTCTTTGTTTTTTGTTTTTTTTCTTTGTATTTTTCAATAAAGGAGTGAAAGAGAAAGTACATGGAATTTATTGTGTGTGTGTTTTTTTTGTTTGTTTTTTTTAACCGTGGTTTTGAAATATCGTGGAATTTCACTGGTATTGGTACCGACAAAAAAATTTCTGATATCGTTACATTCCTATCTGTAAGACTGTTGACAGGACACCTCCAGCTGTAAACACAGTCAATTATTAATGTAAATACAGTCAATTATTAATCTTTGTATTGCATATTTTTAAGCCATGCACTTTTAATCTTTGTAAAAACTTTCCAAAGCACAGACAAATCCCTGAATGACGGGATTTCTGAATGACGTCACAGCTGTGTATGTGCACTCTTCGCGCGGTTGAGCTGTGTCTTGGGAATGAGGATGCTTGATAGGTTTATGCGAACGCCGTATGGATGTACAAAAGTTAGATGGAAAACTGAATTAATGACATAAAGGTGAGTCTTTGTTTTTGTAGTGTATTATCCACTTCATTTCTTTTTATCTTAATAGTCTAAATTGTTGCATGTTCTTCCTTTATGTATGTTGTACCCCAGAGTTTAAGAAGGGTTTCAACTAAGACTTTGTCAAAGGTTTCCTTGAACCATCCATTATAAGTTGAGGTTAAGAAACGTGCATTAAGGGGAAAAACTGTTTATACATCGGTTTTCTGTTAAATACGATACGAGAGACTCAGGATATGGGGGTCTCTGTTGACCCAAAAAGGTAAAAGACCAAAGGTCACATATGTAATCAATCTTTGGGTGAAGGCTCCTTCTATTTGAAAGGGCAAACCCCAAAGGAGGGTTGAAACATATAAATATAGGGGTTTGTGAGACAGTAGAGAGGAGATCTCACATTGGCAGAGATGCTCCAGGATTCTGCATTTTTGACACTGTTTCTTTCTTGTAAATAAACTTATTTTTGACTACAAGTAAAGACAGATCACTTCTTCACATCAACACCTCAAGATACCACAATTTTGGCATCACGAACTTGGACGTGTTTGTGGCCTGTCCAGCGTCAGCAGGCGGCTCCAACGGACAAACTCCCGCATCAATCGACGCTTCTTTAAAGGGTGAGTTTTTCACAATATTGTGCGCTGGTTTGCTCGATTAGAGCTGCTGCTGTAGGGTCGCTGGTAGGCTACACCGTTTAAAAGAATCTTTGTAGGGTTTTTATAGTGCTGGTATGAGTAGCTGTCTACCGTTCTAAATCTTTCTAAATTTGGGGTTTTTATTTGCGTTGCTGGGAACGCAAAAAGGGGGAAGTAGAGGAAAAGGGCAGACTAAAGGAAATAAGTTTGTTCTAATAAGTCTGCTAGAATTAGTCTGCTGAAAACGGAAAAGAATATACCTACTGAGTTAGAGGAAAAGGCAGGCTATAAGGAAAAAGTCTGCTGAAAAAGGTAAATGAATATACCTACTGAGTTAGAGGAAAAGGCAGGCTATAAGGAATAAGTCTGCTCAAAAAGGAAAATGAATATACCTACTGAGTTAGAGGAAAAGGCAGGCTATGAGGAAAAAGTCTGCTGAAAAAGGAAAATGAATATACCTACTGAGTTAGAGGAAATGGCAGGCTAAAGGAATAAGTCTGCCGAAAAAGAAAGGAATAAGGAAAAGAATAAGAGTTAAGGAAGCCACTAATTTGGATGAAAGCCCTCAGGGAGGCGGTTTTAGATCGGCCAAAAAAACTGTTATTTTCTAGGTAGAATTTCAGGTCAGTCCTCAAAAAGGGGGGCTGGAGAAGCAGATTACTTCAGTTAGAAAGTGCCCACTCTTACGATGACCGACGGGTCAGGTATGATGCTGCTTGTATTGAAAGTGCTGTCTTTCTCAGGTAGCAGAAATTTAGATTAAAAGAGATAAGGGGGCGGCAAAAGCATGCTTATTTAGGACAGTATAAATAAGTCGACTTTCGAATAGATTGTTGTTTGTGTTTTATTCTTTGTTTTATTGTGTGTATACAAGTTAATGTCAGTGTATTGATAAGTTGGAGAGGGATTCTCCCCCTCCCTTTTTTTCTCTGTGCTTTCTGCCTCTCTGCAAAGAGAGACTTTAAGCACTATATGTCGGTTGTTTATCTGTATATGATAGATCTTATGTTGAGTAAAGCATAAGAGGTAATAGAATTTGAGAACAGGAGATTAGATTAAATGATAATGATAAATACTTGCCTGTAAACATTAGTGTATTAAGTATATAAGAAAGTGTAAATACCCTTTCTCTCAATTCATGAGCCTGTTTAAGGACGTTTTATAATTTCATGAGCCTGTTTAAGGACGTTTTATAACTTCATGAGCCTGTTTAAGGATGTTTTAAAATTCCATGAGCCTTAAAGAAAAGGACTTTTTGATAAATATATGAGCTTTTTTGGAGACTTTTTTGTAAAATTCTATGAGCTCCTGTTTGAGAGACTTTTGAAAAATAAATTTGTTAATAGAATGAGCCCCAGAAAGACTAGATATGTAAGAGAGATTCTTTGATAAAATCTGAGAAAGTATTCATTAAATGATAAATTTATATAATAATGATTCTCTAAGATAGAGGAAGGGAGACTTAGGGTTTGTTAGATTGAAATTTTAGAATACTAGACCAGGGTCTAGAAAATATATTAGTCAAATACTAGTGACTAGTAGTATTCACTAGCCCTCTGGGAATAAATAAGTAAAATGTTTGCTCTCTTCCGAGTTTGTGCTGTCGGGAGGAACCAAAAGGTCAAGGGGTGAGTCTGGAGTCAAGAGGACATGTGGTCTGCATCACATGGATTGAGGCTGCAACGCTTGTATCTGAATCCAGTAGAAATAAGGCCAGTACGATTTTATCCACAAACTGCTGCTGACAAATGTATTTGTACCTTTGTGCATACATCCATACTTGATAGTACATTTGTCTACCATATCTATTTACATATATTATATATGTGTGTTGTAGTTGGAGGGAGCTTGGCAACCGACTGATCATCTGATTAGAAAAAGAATTTGCACTTGGCTTATATGTAAATCTTGGATGTTGGTGAATCTTGCGTGTGGACTTGCTGTTGTAGATATCTACCCATAGTACTTTCTTTGGCTCTTTTGAGGGTGGTAACTTCATTCATCTGTTTTTGTTGGCTGTGGCTTAGAAAAATTAAATAAATAAATAAATTAGAGAAAATATATAAAATATCACAATGTCAAAAATTCCAAAAGTCATTACTCCCGTTGAGGCTGTTCAGAAGAACAATCCTCTAATTAAAGGTGTAGCAGAGATGTCTAAAAAATGGTCTAAGTACTGGTCAATTGATCAACCATGGCCAGTGGTAGGGACCTTTAATCCAGACTTGATCAAAACAATGCAGGTGCTCGTGTCTACATATCATGTAACAGGGCAGAAAGGGAAAAAGGGGGAGAAAGGTAAACAAAAGAAACAAATGGAACTTGCCATGCTCCAGTTGTTTGAACAAGAGGGACAGAAATGGGGGAGGCTATGAAGGAACAGGGAGAAAAAGTTGAAGAGAAAACGGAAAAGTTGTGGGCAGAAATTGATTGGCCTTTTTCACATACAGCTCCAATACAAAAGCCCCCACCTTATGAGAAGGAGGTGGAGCTTAGGGAGTTTTATTCTCAGCTTCCACTAATGAGTCAGGAAGGTAGGTATAGTATTAGAGATGATGACGATCAAGTGATAGAAGGAGGACAGGCAGAGACAACGATCAAGATGTACCCAATGACTAAGAGTAAAAAGAAAACGTTACATGTTGGCTCTAAGGGAAAGTTAAGATCTAAGGGAAAGGATTCAGATGAAGATCTGAGTGACTTTGAAAAAGCTATAGGAGGATATGGCCAGACAGTCAGGCGACTCCTGGCTAGAGCAGTTAAAAAGGGAGCCAAAGAGGGTGAAAAAAAGCAGGTTAGAGAGGGAAAGAAGAAGCAGGTTAAAGATGATAGTAGTATGATATTAATGTAGACATTCAACGATGTCTTACAAAACTGGATGCATGCCCTTCACCATATAGTAAACAAAAATTAGAAGAGCAACTACAGCAGCTGGAAATAAAAAAGAAAGAGCTGAAGAAAAAAAGATTCAAAGAAATCAGAAAAGGAAGTAGAAGGCTATTTTCTGCGTTCAAAAACAAAACATAAATCTGATAAAATGCTTCCAGTGATAATCCGTGGCCAGAATTTTGAATATAAACCTTGGCAGAACACGGATATGACGGACACCCTTGAGAAATTACCTATTCTCCAAAACGGAGCACATCCGTGGATCTCAAAGTTAGAAGAAATTATGTTGGGGACACAACTTGCCATGGGAGACATTAAGAGACTCCTAGCAAACATCTTAGGGGTACCAGCTATGGAGGAAATCCTCCAGAGAGCAGGACTCAACCGATTTGTGGCGACCTCTGTAAATGACTCTGAGCTGTTTGCAGCAAATAGAGGTCGAATGTGGAGGTCTTTAAGAGACACCTTTCACACAAATGTGCACCCTGACAATGTCCTCATTGAACCACTGTGACAAGATGGAAATCCAAGAGCTTATGTTTCAAGGGCTCTTCAAACATGGAGAAATATTACAGGTAATGATCCAGATGAACGTCAAATGGAACAATCAATTCTGCGAAGTAAAATACAGAAGGGGCTACCCCTCCCAGTGTGGAGCAAGCTGGCAGAAGAAGTTGGTCTTGGGAGTATGACAAAGGGGGTTTACACTGGCCATATAGCTCATCAAGTTGAGCTATATAGAAAAAAGGAACATGACCCTCAGAAAACTTAACCAAATTCAACTGATAGATAACAAAAAGAAAGAGAAGAAACAAGCTCTACTCATACAGAATCAGATTGAACCAAATCAATTTGCACCACAACCACAGCCACAAATACAGCCACAGCTACAGCCGAATCAATTTCAAATACAGCAGCCTTGTTCAGTAGTTCCTGTTGCATTCAACCCACAGCCAGTTTATGGACAACAGCAAGCATGGAGAGGAAGGGGAAGAGGAAATTTTGGAAGGACGAGGAAATTTTAATCCAAACTTCCAACAAAATTTAGAAGTATGTTATAACTGTGGGCAGCCTGGCCATTTTGCTAAGGAATGTAATAGACTGTGAGGAAATCTGAGAGGGAACCCGAGAGGAGGATTCAGTGGTCAGCCAATGATGGCTTGGGGACCGGCAAACCCTTTTAGGGGTCTGGAGCTGGGATTCTAGGGGTGCCCAGAAAACCTGAAAGTGGGGTGTCAGCTGGTAGTATCAGGGCCGGAGCAAGATTCAAAAATAGTAGTGAAAGTGAATGATAGACCATTGGAAGTGATGGTAGATAGCGGAGCAGCTTTCACTTGTATTAAGCCTGAAGATGCTATGCACCTCCCCATGTCTGGTCAATTAATATGGACAATCGGGTTTGAGGGAATAAAACAGCTGATACCTCTTACAGAACCAATTGAGCTCCGTTACAAAAATCAAAAAACTACAATGCTTATACTTGTATCAGAGCACACACCAATTGCACTCTTGGGAAGAGATGCTTTATGTAAATTAAATTGTACAATAAAGTGTACATCAGACGGTTGTTTGATAGAAACGCCAAATGATACTGCTCGGCAGTTATTGATGACAACAGAAGTTGAAGCCTCTTCAGTGTTTTGGACTGGAAAAATTAGTGCTGAATTTTTAGAACCTGTCAAGTTGTGGGAGAAGTTCATTGTGGCAAACATGCCTGATGCAAAGCTTCCAGAAAATCCGCTGCATTGTACATTGAAATATTTTAAGAATGCCACCCAATCAAATTCTGCAGATTGGTTGAATCATCAACCAAAGAAAGTTGAACTCACTTCAGGTTGCATAATCCTGGGGCCACAAGGAGCAGCCATGATGGTTGACATGAATGATTATGTGAGTAGAGAACATGCCATCAGAGAGAGTGTGCCGCATGTGACTTTGTATGTGTCTGAGGAATTTGAGCAGAAGCATATAGGAGAAATGATGGTGGAAGCAGGGGAAGCTGAGTTTGTGCCAATAGATGAAAATCTATCTATTTGGAGGAGTGAAGATCAGCGATTTCTTAAAATTATGATTTCTGCTCAAGGATATGGGCAACCTTAGGCTGTTCGAATGACACGTGAGGTTATTTGTAATGCTAAAATGGACACAGGAAGGCCTTTTGGCCTTTGAAACGGTTAAACAAAGATTACAGGAGGCTCCAGCACTAGCACTTCCAGATTATTCTAAGAACTTTCTGCTGTATGTGTCTACCTTGACTGGAGGTAAATATGCATGCGCAGTTCTTTTTCAGCCAACAGGTACAGGAATGAGTCCTCAACCCCTTTCATACTACTCCACTGCCTATTCTGAAGTTGAGCTAGGACTGCCCCTGTGCTACAGAGCAATGGTTTGAATTTCTCTGATGTATGATAAAGCATCATCTGTTACGATGAGATACCCAGTAACAATTCTTACTCACCACAGCCTCAGAAATCTTGAAAACTATGGCAAGTATACGTTAACGATGCCGAGGCTTAGGGATTATCATAGGCTATTAGAGCAGGAAGATGTTACGGTGGCAAGATGTGTTACAGTAAACCTGGCTGAAAATTTGCCAACTGCAGAGGATGGAGAACCACATGATTGTATTAAGGAAGCAGAAAAATACTCAAGGCTGAGGTCAGATTTGCTGAGGGTCCTGGATCATCGTCTCTCTTGTTCCCCATGCCGTCATTGTGTGTTCAGTATACAGTATGCTAAATGTTCAATGGCATTCATTATCATTAAAATAAAATCTTAAAAAATTGTAAATCAATTTCATATTAAAAATGCTCAAAAAACAGATCAAACTAAATATTTTTGTCCAATTATGAATTTTTGTTTTGAATTGAAAGTGATTTTAAGCTCTAAAGCTTTTAACTGAAACACTGTCAACACGAATTTTCTGTGATATTAACAATTGTAGGTTTAATGCCATCTTACTATTCAGAACATTATCTTCATTGTTTGTTGTTGTTGTCATTTGTATAAATGAATGATTTCAAGCCCCGAGCAAGTCCTGTAGAAGTCTTATTACTCCTCCATGAAGTCCACTAGCATAGCATTTATGAACGCCCAGCGCCACATCCAGAACATTGTTTGCTCGATCTCATAGCCCAGAGGCACGATGGGAGTGACATGGAAGTAACCAGGAAGCCTGAAACTTTTTCAGTCTATGCGCCGAGCGAGCAATTTCTATAGAAATGAACGGGCACCATTTTTGGATCCAGTATCCAGTTCTTATAATACATCCATGGTCCCCACACACACAACCCAAACACACACACACACACACACACACACACACACACACACCTGTATATACTTTAGATTGGATATCTTGTGTTTTACTTTGTTACATTGTAAATAAATGTCTTTAAGTATAACTACTATTGGGTTTAATGTTGCACAAGTGTGAACATTGCCAGCTTCTACTCAGTAGAACTTTGATCCTTCAACTTTTACTTACTGTTGATTTGTACATTTTGGCTATAGTTATCAATTTAAGTATTTATTAGAGTTCCAGATTAATATTAATAATTTGAGCCTGAATCAATATTGGCTATTCTGCCCCTGAAGACTTTAATTAATTTGACGTTATCATTTGATATCAATATTTTTAATATTAATATCTTCCTCATTTATGACAATAAATTGATAAACAACCGAAGGTCCAACATATTTTCACTATAACAATCAACAACCAACAGTACAAACATCTGTTCCTGCTGTTCCCTTATTTACATCTTAACTTACAAAAGTATGTATCAGATCATGTAAAGAATGTTTTGCACTAACTTTTCCATGGCGGACTGGAAGGCATGAGAGCTGGGGGAATGCCTGTAGATCGGCTGGTCTTCGGGATCCATGATGGACACCTCACTGAGAACACAGTCCCTGGTATGCATGATGAATCTGCATGTTTGGGGAATTTCGATCTCTACCTACAGATATGTGACAGAGACACAGGGTTAATGGAGAGGGAGCTCAAATAAGAACATTCTGTTATCAAGTGAACTTCGTCAGTGGACACATAACAGTCATGTACCTGACAAGAAACTTTGGGGCCATTCCCCAGGTTGGCAGTGCCCACCATACCATTTCTGGTTTCTGTGGTATACTGGTACACATACTTCTTATAGGCCTTGAATTTGGATGCCACTGCAAGAAGAAAATTATAACATGGTTATATTGACTCTCTCTATAAACAGAGCAAAACCTTTTCTCTGACCCATGATGGATTATACAAGCTTCCTGACTCTAAGATCTTTGTCACTTTCGTACAATTCTCTAAATGCTGATTAAATCATTTCAAGCTAACTGCCCTTAAAGGTGAGGTCATATTACTGTAAACCTTTAGGAATGCTCTGTTCCACATCATCACTTTGGCAGCAGACCTTTGGACCCAGTTGCAGCTAAATCATGTTCTCATCAGTGAACAGCAGCTATTGTACTTAATCATAAACAAGCAAGAGTTCATCAGCTTCTGCTGCAATCTCCAGAAAACAGGTACTGTGTTCATCAGTTTAGCACAGCCACCATCGATCTGTGACAGGTCAATGTATCTGTTTGCAACAACGTATCTTTACCCTCTTCTATCTATCCTATGTACACACACACTCAGCTTTTACCAAGTACACACAGTGTCAAAACCCTTGTTGTAACTCACAAAGTCCAGATTTTATTTATCATTTTATATTTGGAAACAAAAAAAAAAAAGAAAGAAAAAAAAACAGACTACTAATAGACTACTAATAAAAAAACCTGATTTTGAGTTGTTGGGTTTTGTTAAATAAGACATCAACTTACACAGACATGCTGAAGTTTGTTCATTAGTGTCAGTGCCATCCTCTGAAAAACAAAAAGACTGGAAGATCATATATATATAAGGTCAATATAAATTATTTATTAAAAAGCAAAAAACTATGTGATTGCCTTTAGAAGTTTTGAGTGTTCCTGCTATGGCATTATAATTACATTACTTTCCCCTTTATTTTCTATTTTTTCCCCCAGTGTCTTTTGCTGTTATTCTTTGCTGTTTGTCTCTTACTGAATGAATGCTGATGGACAGTTTTATAACACATTTAATGGAAATATGATTGCTAAACTGAAAACTGAGCAATACCTGAGTCATTATAATGTGGCATGCTGTTCTATAAAATACATTTGCACAAATATCTATAAATGTTCACACACAATGTATGCTCTGTACACACAAACTTTGACATTTAATATTTTCTTTTTTATATTGTTGACTCGATTCAAAAATTGAGTCAAACATATTTGTAATGAACTTAAAACATCCAGTAAATATAGACATAACTAATATCTGATCATTTCCTCTGACAAATTTTGACTCATCAGAGAAGGAAAAGAAGTTATTATTTTTATCATTAATGATGGCTCTGTTATATTTACTTGCCCCTGTAAGCCATGTTAGTGAGCCAAAATGCAGAACTGCAAAACCCTAGAACTATCACACCTTTTAAAAATGGAAGATGTTTTTTTTCAAACCAAAATAGTTCAGAATACTAATGGAACAGTATACGTGTGTAATTAGTTAAACTACAAAGGCACTTAGAGAGCACAGATCTCCACCATGGCCAATGTCAAATGACCAGACTCATTCAAGATTCAAAATCATAGTAAATGATCTGGATCTGACCCCAAATTGAATGGGGCCTTCCCTGGCCCATGCCCCATCCTTCCACCAAGTTTGGTGCAAATCAGTAGACATTTTGCATAACGTTGCTGACAAATAAACAAACCAATAAACACACAGAGGTGAAAATATTCCATTTTCATTCAGGCTCCTGGTATTATTCATACTGGCTCATTTTCACACTGTCATGGCTCACTAGCAGAACAGCATGCGACAGAGTTATGCTTATTGTTATCAGTAACACACTTATTATATATATATATATATATATATATATATATATATACTCTAAATGACAAACAATTTAAAAAAAATGCTTTTAAGACTCAAATTTTATCCTAATACTTTGAATCAAAATGGATTCCTACTTACGAGCCAATGTGTAGCTGCTCAGCAGCAGTAACAGACACAGCTTCCTATAACCCATCATGGGCCATAAAAAATAGTTTTCTCTTTTCTTTAGCACTCTCAGTCTTGACTAATACAAAAACACCTTAAACCAAATCTTTTATAAAGGCCCTCCCTGTCCCTCAGGGAGGGACAAGGAGGCCCTGCTGAGTACCTGAGGTACACAAACACAGAAAAGCCTGGGAGGTTGTCCCAAAGTTCAAATTCTGATTGGAGGGCAGAAAGAGAACTAATCAATACCATAAAAGGCAGCACAGCTTTCCTTAGGGTCTGTATTAGGTTCACATCTCATATTAAGACCAAATAGTACAAGAAAGAAGGAATAATTTAAAACATTGCACTTTTTATAGTGATCTTAAACTTGCACATCATAAGTATGGTATTATCACATTAATAAATTCACATACTGGGGTTCTTTTGTGTACTTTAGTTTTACATTAACAGAAACAACAAAAGGGCAGCCTCATGACCTACATTCAAAACACAGGAGTGGAAATTGATTAGAAGTCATCTGCCTGAACAACGATAGTTGTATGTTATGTTATGCTTGTTTTCCTCTTGAATGACAAACATATACATGCATAGTTAATAAACAATAGGAACGCATGTTCTTATTCTGTCTTTGAATGCAACTAGAGCTAATTGTTTGAGTTATGCGCTTTTAGTCATTGCAAAACAAACAAATATTTGCTCCTCTTCCCATTCACTTCTATTAAAGCCTAAACGATAAACATACACAAGCATATGTTCCCTGTTTCAGTGCAATCTCCATCCAGCTCTGGCAGAATTGCAGGTCAGAGTTCATCCTTTTGTTCTGAGCAAATGTGTTCAGTCAGCCAATAGTAACCTGGCTGTTTGATGTTTGGAAATTAAGATATTATTCCATCATTTTTCCACATCATTTACAGGACATTATCACACACCCGAGTACAAACTGTAGCATCACTCTTATACATTGTTAAAGTTGTAGTTGCTCTGATGAATATCTTATTTTTTACATGATATCACAAATGTGACATCACATCCTTTTTTTCGGCAGAGTGCAAGGCAAATGAATTGCATGGAAATGTAAGGTAAGAAAATTCATATTCATATTCATATTTTAATATCTAATTATCTGTGCAAGTGGAAATTCAGGCTTTCTCACAAACCTCTATAATTCACGGAGGAAATTTTTATATGGAAAGCAAAGATAGAGTCCAAACAACCATGCAGTTGGGCAAATGCTGAGAGGTGGACTAAGCCATGCACGCTATATACTAACACATCTTTGCCATAAAGCTCTCCAAAATGACTGAAAAATGTTTTGAGCAGTGTGTTTGCATAATTACAGGACAAAGAGCGCAACTGCGGCCTAACAAGTATGGACATACGGCTATAAAATAACATATTTGTTATCTACCTTAGAATCCAAATATGGTGCCAGAGCTACAGAACCCCTGTACAAGAGTAACTGTCCTAGTTCAGTTGCTTTCCATTGGTCTAGTTCTCTCACAGACCTTGGCTTCCTTGAAAACTCCACTGGTATATATGTGTGTGTCAGGTTTACACCACCTAAGACATTTAATACTGAAACACAGAAGAGAAAGACAAGGGCGTTATTTCTTACTCGCGAGGAGAACGGACAGAGATTTGCTCAGTTACAATCTCCAAACCCGCTCTGAGCAAACTCCACCGTCTCCTCTCTTTTTATTATCACACAAAGAATTCCAAACACTCCTCCAGCAGCAAGACATTGTTTATCTCAAAGGCCTGAAGGTCATACCAGTGTAACATAAAGTATGTCAAAGGTAATACAACGAATAACATAATACAATGAGTGATCATAATCAATGAACATAATGAATTAATATGATGTGTGAATATGATATGGGGTTGATTGTGATACATGGTATAAATGTTTATTTCATGGTATAGAAGTAGAACAGACTGATCCCAGTCTGTTCTGTACAACGCTCGTGTCCGCCTGTGGTCCTCTCCATCACCTGCATCCTGTAAGACACTTCATTCTGAAAACAACTACATATATAGTTAGGGTAGTAAAACATGTTAAAGACACGTTTACGTTACACACATACTAACTTCAATAAATCAGAGCAAGTTCATGTTAAGGGCAAGGTACAGACTAACCACATATATGATCTAAACAGCAAGGCAGAAAAGTTCATTTATCAAATATGAGATAACTATATATATATACAATTATTCCAACAGTGTGCATCTGAATTAGACTTTGAGAAATCATCTCAAGATTGGAGGACAAGCAAAATTTCAAAGGGCCCCTCAAGTCACATATTTAACAGTCTACAAGTGACACCTAAACATGCAAGGTACATGTAATCTAGAAGAAATCTAGTTACCACGCCCCATCTAAACCAGAAAATCCATGTCATCCATCATCGTGATGGTCCTCATCACCTCCACAGCTGTTTTAATTCATGGGTAAAGTCTCTCAAAAATTCATCAGGGGCATTTGGTTTTTTTGTACCACAAAAAAAGCCAGTAACAACAGATTCTTTCATTGGGACACATAGCAAAAGTCCTAAAATCGGCCATAACTGTACATTTGTGCTCTTGAACAATGTCAAGCCATCAATATTTATCTGTAATCTAAAAGTAAAGCAATCTGCAACATTCTCGATTAGTTGGGTCAGGGTTTTTGCTGTCTGGATATCTCTGAATGATACGAACCACCATATTTTTTGTTGGATTTTATATTCAGTGTTTGTTTTAAGGATGGTTTGAGCATCCTTGGGCAGTTCTGGGTGGTAGACGCTTAACAAACTAAGGAGGGCTGTGAGGGCTACTAATGAAATAATGAACTTTACAGACCAGTTGGCTCGGCTTTCAACAAGGCTGATTGGCTGATCAACAAACTCAGACTCCGATGCAGAGTCAGACTCAGAAACATTTGGTCTTTCAGCCACTCTTCCACTGTCATCTGTGCAAAGGGCATCTAAATGGTGAGCTGTCTGAGAGAGTCTGCAGTCATTGCGGCTTTCTATGTCATTGGTAGTGGAATGTATGTCATCTTTGTTTGTTTGCTCTGAGTTTAACAGAAAACTTTCTGCAATATCATTCAGTTGTTTTTCTAGAGCAATGCAAGCTCTCCGTCTCACTCCAGAACTTGTTAACAGAGGTTCGCTCCTTTTCATGGTCTCTAAAAAAAATTACTCACACATACACAAAAAAAAAGCTTACAGTGCTTCATATAGATTTTAAATGAGCAGAATAATGTGAAAAAAAATCACTGTGAAGTGTGAAGTAAAAAGTTTTGGTAAAGTACCTGCATATTCCACTAAGTTACAAAATAAAAATAAAAACTAGAAATGTCATGACATTTACCACCACTTTGTTAGGGCTGCTCAATTACTGATTAAACTGAGTCACCTTCTCTTAAAATGAAAATTGAGGTGACAATTCTCTCTCGATTCTTGAACAATTTATTCACTTTTGTTTGTTATCTATTATAATTTCACTGCATATCTTCCTTATAACAGATGCCATCTACCTGAAGGAGCAGAGCCGGCTCTTTTTCCTCAGGAAGCTCAGGTCCTTTGAAATCTGCAGTAAAATGCTGCACATGTTTTATCAGTCAGTGGTGACCAGTGTACTCTTTAATACTGCAGTCTGCTGGGGCAGCAGCATGTCAGAAATGAACACAAAGACACTGGACAAGCTGGTCAAAAAGGCTGGGTCTGTGCTTGGCAGGACTCAGAACTCACTCAGGACAATTGTGGAGAGACACATGCAATGTAAGATGGAGGCTATCTTGGACAATAACAACAATCCTCTCCACAACATTCTGGCAGGACAGAGCAGCTACAGGTGAAGCAAACGTCTCATCTCACTGCGCTGCAGAACAGAGAGGTTCAGGAGATACTTTGTTCCCACTCCGTACAGGCTATACAACACCTCAGCCAAAGGAAGTGGACTAATCTAATTATTATTGTTTATTTATAATCAACTGTTATTATTATTATTATTATTATTACTATTATTATCAACAATGAGCTAATGGACACATGAATTTCCCTTAGGAGATAAATAAAGTATCTATCTATCACCCCTGACCAGGTACCTTTTTGGGGGTCAATCAGTTACCCTGGAACTAAATTTAATCCCTGGTTCCTGCAGCCAAAACATGCATAATTCCTCAAAAGGTTCCTGTTTCCTGCTGTAGTATTAACACCATAATTTAGAATTTGCTCTCGTTGAAAGGGGGCACCAATACTCTGGGTGGACAACAATGAATTACTTCATTGATAAATTTATCAATCTCATATCAGAAGCCATGACTTCTCGATTCAACGGATCGTCAGTCTCTAGAAAATAACATGGCAACAACTGGGTGTAAATAAAGAAGTGTGTAGCGTACATACGTGGCCTGGCATCAGTCACAAGCCATTAAGGAAGTTCATTATAAGGACATGCAGAGTACTGACCCACAATTGACACTTTGCGACTCTTCCCACCATCAAACTATCAAATTGATACGAAACAGAGACCATGGACCCTTATCTCACAAACAGACCATGCTTTCAGCATGTCCAAACGACACAGAACCAGACCAAAGGTCAAAGGGTCAGCTCCAGAGGATCAACCAATGGACACCAGACAACTGGAGAATATAGGCAAAATCTCCAGTTTGTAACAATAAGACTTTGTCTTAAGATATTTGATTGTTTCTTGTATAGGACAAGTAACAACAAAAGGACTGATTAACACTAAGGTGTGAATCCTGGCCTGTCTGTGCCATGCATGAACACACACACACACACACACACACACACGCACACACACCCCAACCTCCCTTCCTCTGTCCCTCTCTAGATAAGAGTCATAAACTACAACCCACATTCCAATCCTGGGTAGTGACCAGCAGAACTCTCTTCACAGACACAGATCTGTGGAAGAATGTAAAATTAAATATCTAACTGTTCTCTAACTCATGAGATGTTCCTATGTAATAGTTCAACCCCAAACTTCTATCCCATAGAATGTTGGAAATGTAACATGTAGATTTTAATACAATGTTCTTCATGTGACCATACTGTCAGCATCCTTCACACAAGGTAACACACTACATGACATCCAGAATGTCCATATTATTATTATTATTACAGTCGAAGAACTGCTGTGTAATCCATATGGATAGACCATTAGTTTTGGGAAATGTTTATATTGTTTTTTGATCAATTAACCACTTGTATCATAATTAATTCCAGGTTTGAAGGATGTAATATGAAATCAACACTCCTATTACTCCTCTCGGCTATTATTAGTGCAAGTAGTTTTATGTTATTTCATTTTGTGGTCATGGTGGAAGAAGGATGTGCAAGTTTATAAGTAAACTCTAGATTTAAATTATTCTAAAGTTCAGTGGAAAATTACTCTCTTCTCCAAGTGGAAACACAGGAGAAGATGGGTGGTGCCCATGAAACATGCGGCAGCCCCCAGGGGATTAAACAGTCGTGAACAATTCACACATTGCCTAAGTCAGGTCAGATGGTCAGAAGCCCCGAAAATCAGTTCAGAGTTCACAGTCCAGAAGAGAAAGAAAAGTCAGAGAAACCCAGATGACAAGAAGATGCAAGAAGCGAGAAACGATGCAGAAACTAGAAGCTGAGATCTTTGCTCAAAGCTCAGAGTCCCGGCTCAAAGCCCGGCTCTGTAGCCATGTAAACTCTTAGCTCTAAGCGGCTCGCCACAAACTCTCTTAGTCATTTTTGCACTTTTCGCGTCTTTTATTTTTCTTCGCCACAAGCTGCAAGTAACATGATTTTTGTCTACATGCGCGATCTTTTATTTTTATAAGCCAAGTCAAGACCAACTGAACCAAAGCAACAGAAGTGCCTCAGAGTAATTTTGTAACTTTTAATCATCATCAAGTTTTCCATTTTGAAGATTTTGACAACTTTAGAGTCATCTGGTCAATGCAGTCAAGTTGCTTGCAGGCAAGTTATCCAACCAAAGTGAAGAGCATTAGAGTTTATTCCGCATCAACCCGCAAGAGACACCAGCAGAGACACATCTGCACGACCGCCTGCAGAGAAGCCGACCAGAAATCAAGAGTGCCCAAAATAGAAAGTCTCCTGGCAGAATCCCTCATCGTGATAATGGGACACGGCCTCCAGGAGAATCCACCTAGATCCTGCGTCTCCAGGGTTACCACGGCAACCACAGCCACCTGGGTTCCAACCGAGGGTCTCCAGCTACAGCACAACTCACAGTAGGCCGGTCTTAACACTCTGCTCATGACTGGGTTGATGTCGAAATATAGCAATATTTAATCATCAAACCTAATTCGTAGATGTAGTATCATTAGCTGTATAGCCATAGTGTATAGCCATAACATATTCTCTCCCACCATTGCCAACTCATCACACTGCTCATTTCATTATTATTTTCATCTTTATGATTATTGCACCTTGCATTTACTCTGTAGATAGTACTTTAGTTAAATAAACTCCTTTATTTACACCCAGTTGTTGTCCTGTTGTATTCTTTTGACGTAGAGACTGGAGATCCATTGAATTGAGAAGTCATGGCTTCCGATATGAGATTGATAAATTTGGCAATGAAGTAATTCATTGTTGTCCTCCTAGAGGACTGGTGCCCCATTTCAACAAGAGTAAATCCTAAAATATGGCTTAACGCTACAAGTGTATTAACTAAACTACTATTTACAGAGTAAATGCAAGGTATAATAATCATAAAATGAAAATAATAGAGGACTTTCAGAGGACTTTCTGTCTCGGGCACTCTTGATTTCTGGTAGCTTTCTCTGCAGGCAGTCGTGGTTAGATGTGTTATCTGCTGGTGTCTCTTGCGGGTTGATGCTAAATAAATTCTAAGGCACTTCACTTTGGCTGGATAACATTAGAGGAGACTGGCGTTGATCAGATGACTCTACTGACTTTACTCAACTGTCAAAAATCTTCAAAAAGGAAAACTTGATAATAATTAAAAGTTACAAAATTACTCTGAGGCACTTCTGTTGTTTTGCTTCAGTAGGTCTTGACTTGGCTTATAAAGTTAAATTATTGCACATGTAGACAAAAAGGGAGACCTGTCAAGACACCATTACAGTAGTCAAGTCTACTGAAGATAAATGCATGGACAAGTTTTTCCAAATCCTGCTGGGACATAAGTCCTATAATTCTTGATATGTTCTTAAGGTGATAGTAGGCTGACTTTGTAATTGTCTTAATGCGGCTGTTGAAAGTCAGGTCTGAGTCCATGGTTACACCAAGATTTCTGGCTTGGTTTGTAGTTTTTAACATTATCGATTGGAGCTGAGTGCTGACATTGGCTCCAAAAACAATCACTTCAGTTTTGTCTTTGTTTAATTGAAGAAAATTCTGGCACATCCAATCATTGATTTGTTAAATGCAGTTACTCAGTGCTTGTATTGGACCATAGTCCCCTGGTGATATGGTTATGTAAATTTGTGTGTCATCTGCATAACTGTGGTACCATATTTTGTTGTTTTCCATAATCTGAGTTGGTGGGAGCATGAAGATATTGAACAGAAGAGGCCCCAGAATGGAGCCTTGGGGAACTCTGCATGTGATTTCTGTCTGCTCAAATGTGCAATTACCTAAGGACACAAAGAAATCCCTGTCCTTTAAGTAGGATTCAAACTGTAGAAGATCTGAGGCCATGCAGTTTGAAACAGTTTTGAAAAAGCCTGTAGGCAGAATATCAAGACAGCAAGAGGAGGATTTCAGATGTATAATGTCCTCCAGGTTTTTTGTGGATGCTCGGATGGAATTGTGTCATACTATTCAAATTGATCTTAACTGGACACAGGGACAAAACATATCCTGTACCAGATATGGAGGCACTGACTGCTTGTCTAATTTTCTGAATTTTTTCAGTCAAGAAGGAGGCAAATTCATTGCAGGCCCTGGTGGGTAGAAGTTCAGGGGCTACTGATACAGGAGGATTTGTGAGCCTGTTGACAGTACCAAAATAAGGCACATGCATTATTATTGTTTTTGGCAATGATATCAGAGAAAAAGGACTGCCTTGCATTTCTCAGTTCCAAATTATAAATGTGAAGTGTCTCTTTATAGATGTCATGATGAACCTGGATATTTGTTTTTCCCCACCTGCGTTCAGCTTTTCCACACTCTCTTTTTTCCATTCTGACCAGTGTGGCATTTCTCCATGGAGATCTTTTCTTATCAGACAACCTTCACCTTAGTGGGTGCAATGGCATCAATGACATTTGTAATTTTAGAACTGAAATTATCTATAAGCTCATTGACTGAGATCCAAGAGAGGTCCTTAGACTGAATCAGAAAGTAAAAGGCTACAGGGAAAGCTAACGCCCGCGCCTCAAACTCAGATTTTGGGTGACTGTGCTGTAGAAGATGTGCTATAAAAGATGTGCTGCTATGTGAAGACGAGAGGTTATCCAGATCTGTTCTCCAGTTGCACAATCGGTTGTTGGGGAGGTTTTTTGTCAGTTCTCCCTTTCACAGCTGTCCACGGCTGTGTCCTACTAAGAACATTGGTTGAAGAGAGGTGCTCTGCCTGGATGGTAATGCAGGCCAGCCAGTTGCATCACAAATCTCAGGGAGCTGGGCTCTGCCTGTTACACGTCCTCCCATTTCCCTGGGAAATGATTTACTCTTAGGCTTTGCTCCAAGATAATTCCAGGGAGGACTACCAGTTGTAGATTTATAATCCAGTTCACAGCTCTCGTGTGTCTTGGTAGTCTTGGTGGTGTTAATTAGCCATATGTTAGCATGCTCTTGTCCACTGTTTTGAGTCCATGGTAAGGTGGTGTCATTCCCACATAGTCCATTCACTTCCACGTTCACTTCTAACCAGTGAATCTTGGTTTCCAGCACTTCAATCTTCTGTTGAAGTCTGTGGTAGTCATCCATGGAGAATGGAGGCATCTTGCTGCTAATAACCTTTCCCTAAGTGCCACATTTCCAGTCACTGCAGTACAGGCTTGTGCTGCTGTTAGGCCTCACTCACGTAGTATTGTATATATACGATATGATATGTAATATCATAAAAATGTTGAAATATAGCAAATAGCCTACAATATCTACAAAAAATTAGTCCCAGTGATTTATAAGTACCCAGGAGCCGCTGCTCATACTTTATCTAAGAAGAAAAACAAGAATATCAGCAGAAAAAATGCAAACGGAGGCGGGAGCAAGCAGAAAAGTGTGTGCACTGAGATCAAGAGGAAGCCAGTCAGCCAGCGTTGAGTCCAGATCCATATATAACCAAACAGGACTCGCGCATTCGATTGATGAAGTATGCAGGACAACAGATAAAGTTCAACACGTCTAATTTATTAAAAGTATAGTCAAGCATATAAGTTTGAGATTGCTTACAGAGCTCTGGACCACCCTGCTCTCGTGTCGCGTGTCTAAGCAGCATGCAGTACTTTCTTGTTTCAGACATTCATTCTTATACACACATTCTCTGTGTAACAGGGTCACTCCGCCTCTTCTCTCCTCACACCACTCTGACCTGAACCTGCTATCTAAACATGTCATACTTGTACTTTCTTGTCTGTCCCTGTACGTCATTCTGCAATCTCAAACGGCAATCAGGGTCACAATGTTCAATGTTCACGTCACAATGTTCATAAACAATCATAATCATCAGTTTAAGGCTGATTTGCCTTTTAATACAGTGCATACAGTAGTAAACATAACATATCCCTTCAGTCCCCCTTTTGATCTCAGATCACTTCTGAGATCAATCAAAAAACACAGCTGAAAACACTTAATTCAAACTATCCGCCATGGGGGCGGCAACCTCCTCGTCCTCATCCTGTGGTGCTCCTAAGAGCAGCATCTGATAGGGCGGAGGCTGAGCAGCCTTCCCTTCAATTGTGGTGGTGATGAGTCTAATGCAAAGAGAATGGATACAGGGAACACAACAACAACCACACAAAACAAGCATACCAGTAGCAGCAATAATTGAGGAGACTACTGCGCCATTTGCCAAACCAACTGTCAAATATATCATTGAAAGGATAATTTATACCTGTTTGGGAGGCCATCTCGTCATTAAGAATTCAATACCTCCATAAGTGTTCAAGCATGTGTCGGGTGATGCTTTACCTTTTCTGTTGGAATATGATCTCTTTCGACGCACCTGTTCCTGGTCTCCGTGGTTTCCTGCACGTTCACATAAGAGCAAAGGTAACACAATAGAAAAAGCAATCACAGCGAGACCCACCAGGGTCCTCCAAGAACCAAACATTTTATTTGAACAATTTAATTAATGCAAAACCCAGATGTTGCTTGATTAGATGATTTCCCTTCTGTTCTTTCCCTAACCTTATGTATCTATGTGAGGTGTGCCTGCGCTCAACACAGAGAGCTTATGACCTTCTTTTATTCTTTAGCCTAACTTGCCCTTTTTTTTATAGCAAAGCTCTCGTCTCGTCTCGTCGTCTCCCGCTTATCCGGGTCGCGGGGGCAGCAGCCTCAGCTGAGAGGTCCAGACGGCCCTCTCCCAAAGCCACTTCCACCAGTTCCTCCGGGAGGATCCCGAGGCGTTCCAAGGCCAGCCGAGAGATATAATCCCTCCAGCGTGTCCTTGGTCGACCCCGGGGTCTCCTCCCGGTGGGACATGCCCGAAACACCTCCCCAGGGAGGCGTCCAGGAGGCATCCTCACTAGATGCCCGAACCACCTCAACTGGCTCCTCTCGATATGGAGGAGCAGCGGCTCTACTCCGAGTCCCTCCCAGATGACCGAGCTCCTCACCCTATCTCTAAGGCTGAGC
>NW_019525659.1:8104-14816 GCF_002814215.2 Seriola lalandi dorsalis | reverse complement strand
GCTAGGAGGACCACATCATCCGCAAAAAGCAGAGACGAGATCCTCCCGCCACCGAAACCAAACCCGTCCACCACCCGGCTGCGCCTAGAAATTCTGTCCATAAAAGTTATCAACAGAACCGGTGACAAAGGGCAGCCCTGGCGGGGTCCAACCCTCACCGGGAACAGGTCCGACTTACTGCCGGCTACGCGAACCAGACTCACACTCCTTTGGTACAGGGATTTAATGGCCACTAACAAGGGGCCATCCACCCCATACTCCCGGAGCGTCCCCCACAGGGTGCCCCTGGGAACACGGTCGTAAGCCTTCTCCAAATCCACAAAACACATGTGGACTGGATTGGCAAAATCCCATGCTCCCTCCAGCACCCTAGCGAGGGTAAAGAGCTGGTCCACAGGTCCACGCCCAGGACGAAAACCACATTGCTCCTCCTCGATCTGAGGTTCAACTATCGATCGGACCCTCTTTTCCAGTACCCTGGCGTAGACCTTACCAGGGAGGCTGAGGAATTCCACGGTAGTTGGAACACACCATCTGGTCTCCCTTCTTAAAGATGGGGACCACCACCCCGGTTTGCCACTCCAAAGGCACCGCCCCCGATGTCCACGCAATGTTGCAGAGGCGTGTCAACCAAGACAGCCCTACAACATCCAGAGCCTTGAGATACCCAGGGCGGATCTCATATAGCAAAGCTGATTATATTATATGCTCATCTATTAACATATTTACATCACATGCTGTTAGGTTTTCTTTTACACTTGGCCCTGCCTGTAGCATCTTATACTGTGGTTTGTACCCTGCTGCTGCTTTTGCCACTCTGTCTGCCTCATTGTTGCCTTTTGCCACAAATGTGTCTGCTTTATCATCTCCTTTGCACTTGATCACTGATACCGCTTTGGGCAACATCAATACCTCTGCAAGGTTCTGCTTCTCTTTTTCATGTTTGATTGGGGAACCTGTCGTTGTTTTAAACCCTGCTCTTTTCCACTGACCAAGCTCCACATGTACAGCTCCTGCCACATAAGCTGAATCTGTGTAGATGTTGACCACTTTGCCCTCTGCCTGTTTCAGCCATCTGTGTACAAATTAAGACACTCTCTCTTCACATGCATGTGGTGTTCTTTCTGTGATGTTGTCGGCTATGTTGATGCCTTCATGTGAGTGTCTGATGTGTGCTGCCCCTAGAAGTTTTTCTAGCCTGCTCTGTCTGAGTAATGTCATTGTGAAAATGGCTGAGTTAACAAAAGCCACTATGCTGTGTGTTGTCAGTACCGTCAGTGAGTGTCCCATGACTATTTGTGCTGTTTTTTGTAGCAGTTTTGCAACCCCCGCTGCATGTCTTGTGCACGGTGGATGTCTGATTTCAGTGGGGTCCAGAGTTGCGCTTGCATACATCAATACCTGCCTACCTCCCCCTTTTTTCTGGAAAGGCACGCCATCAGCCATGTGTGCTTTTACAGAAACATCCAAAAAGAACGAGGCTGAGTAGTCAGGAACTGCTAAATCAGCGGCTTGGGAGAGCGCAGTTTTCAGTGCAATGAAAGATTGTTCAGATTCTGTGGTCCATGTTAACAGGGCACTGAGGTTACACATGCCCTGAGCATTGACCATAGCGCGCAAAGGTGTGGTGAGTTTCCAAAACTGAGGCAGAAAATGTCTGCTGAATCCAGCAAGACCCAGAAATGAGAGAATGTTTTTTACTGTGACAGGCTTGGGGTGTTTGAGAATAGCTGAGTGGTGTGGACCAGAAATGGATGTTCCTGTAGCCGAGATTACTCGACCGAGGAAAGTTACTGACTGCCTACAACACTGCAACTACATCTGTGGGGTGATGTATTATTTTGTAGGCTTTAGCTGACGCACTGTACTGCAGGGAGGGAATCTGTGTTCTCTGCCAATCAGAAAGAGCAGCCAGGCGTTTACACATGGGACCAAGGTCCTTTGCCTGATGATCGGCATGTACCAGGAGTGTGACATGCGGGAGAGCCTCCTCAGACATTTCATACCATTGATGCTGGTCAGGGGTCAAAGAGACCAGGATGGCTACGCCTTCTGGTCCAACTAGAAGTTCAGGGGAGGTAATATGCCAATTATGACCTTCCATCTGAGAATAGAAAGCCTGTTGGTACACCTCAGCGCAACCTCTATCATAAAACAATGTAACATGGTAAGGATCAACGGGAGGAGCATAAGGGCCCAAAGCCTGCAACCAAGGATGCCACTCGGTAAACACAGAAAGAATGCCCGCAGAACTAGGGGTCTCAGGGAATAGCAGTCCCCAGTAGATATCAGCCCACATGGTGGATTGTAGTGTCACTTCGGCCGCCAACATCATATGCGAGGTGGTAGACATAGATGGTAAAGAACAATTCGTTGAAGTCCCATTCGGAAATGTAACCACCAGACCGCCAGGACTGCACAACACAGAGGCACCACACTTTACTAGCAAATCTCTTCCCATGAGATTCACAGGACAGGTCAGAGAATTCACAAACTGATGATGAAAGGTTTGACCGGCCACTTGGACCGTCAGAGGCTGGGTCAATGGCAGAGCTTCATTTTTCCCTGAGAATCCGACAATGTGCACAGAGTCATTAGAGAGTGAGGTTGATGTCATATCCCCCACAATAGTGGAATATCTAGCACCAGTATCCACAAGAAAAGGCAGTTCAGTGCAATTTACTTTCAGAGCCATGTAGGGATTTGCCAGCCCTACAGGTGTCGTGTCTCTGGGCCCCGTCAGTACTCAGGAGGGTACATGTTGGGAAACTGTCCTCCCGGAGCTACACTGGCATTTGGAATCTGATGATACTGTCCTCTGTCCTGCTGATATCTTCCCCTCTGTGACTGTTCTCTACAGTCCCTGGACCAATGTCCCAAATGGCCACATATCCAGCATGGCTCCTGAGACCCCGGGTGTCTCCACTGACCTCTACCATATCCACCTCATGGACCCCCACCGCGACCACAGTAACCTCCAGCTCCACCATTTCCTCCCGCCATGACCATTTGATGATGATGATGCGGTTGAGGTGCCCTAATCAGGCACTGGGTACAGGTCAGGGGAGTCGTTTGCGACTCCACCAGACTGCTGTACCATTTGTTTAGGTTGTTTTTTTTTTTTATCAGTGTTGATTCTTTTTACGTGCTGCATCTAGCTGTATTTTTACAAGCTGAGACTGATTAGTGGTGGATTCAGCTTTTTCCATGTCCATTTTTAGTCTATGAGCATTAAGATGATGGGCCACATGCTTCTCCCACTTATCACTGCCACACCCAGGGATGTCAGGATTTGCCTCCAATGCCGATTTAACAGCCTTTGGCATACTTTTCACCACTGCCTTTCTGAACAAGCCTGTTTGAAGAGCATCTATATCAGGATGCACACCTGTCATGTCTAACCATTGACCTCTACACCTGATGAGAAATGAGGGGACATCCTCCTCTTGTTTTATTTTTAACACCAATGCGTGCACTGCCCCCTGTGGTACAGGGTACTTCGTTCTCATGGCAGACCCTATTACTGTCGCTTGTCTAGCAAATGGAGCCTCAGGAGGTAACAAACCGATACTGCTGATTGCTTCAACCTGTTGACCTTAATGTTCTCCAACTTGTTGCCCCAAAAGAGCTCTCCAATCTCCTATAGCTAGTATGTAACCCATGGTGAGTTGGCAAAATTGTCTCATCCATGGACCCCCACCGGATGTGGGTGCAGGCATTCTTTCTAACAGACAGTTCATATCTGTGAATGAAAACGGTTGATATACTGCACTATCACGTCGGGGTCACCAAATTGTTGAGTCCAGGTCCATATATAACCAAATAGGACTCTCGCATTTGTTTGATGAAGTATGCAGGACAACAGATAAAGTTCAACACGTCTAATTTATTAAAAGTATAGTCAAGCATATAAGTTTGAGATTGCTTACAGAGCTCTGGACCACCCTGCTCTCGTCTAACCTGTCTAAGCAGCATGCAGTACTTTCTTGTTTCAGACATTCATTCTTATACACACATTCTCTGTGTAACAGGGTCACTCTCTTCTTCTCTTCTCTCCTCACACCACTCTGACCTGAACTGATCTGATACTTGTACTTTTTTGTCTGTGCCTGTACGTCATTCTGCAATCTCAAACGGCAATCAGGGTCACAATGTTCAATGTTCACATGTCACAATGTTCATAAACAATCATAATCATCAGTTTAAGGCTGATTTGCCTTTTAATCATACAATGCATACAATAGTAAACATAACATATCCCTTCACCAGTCAGCCAGTCAAATAATAATTTTAAAATGAATTAAAGTTCTTGGGGTCACCAGCCTAAGCTAATAGGCTAATTGTCTTTATTCTCCTCACAGAGTTAGTTGTTCCATGCTAACTCTGCTGTGGCTCCTGTTGCTTGGGAAATCAGCTGGCTGACCTTGTGTTGTAGCTGCTGATTCTGAACTTGGTTCACTCTCCGTTAGTCCTAAGCAGGTCGCTGCTGTTCGAGGAGAAGCGAGTTGCAGTCTGCTGTGAGCAAGCTGGCAAGAGAGCTGGTTTCACAGGTAGCAAGGCTGACCTGGGCTGGGTCCTTGGTGCTCCTTGAAGAGCCGAGAAGGGAGCGCAGGAGCTGCTCTCCTGAGCAAGCCGAGAAGAGAGTTTGCAGGCTACTGTGAGCAGGTTGGCAAGAGAGCTGTTGTCTCAGCCAGCAGGGCTGACCTTGGCTAGGACCTTGTTGCCCCTTGAAGAGAGAGAGAAGAGGGAGAAGGAGATCTGGTTTTGTTTGGTGACACCCTAGGAGTCACATGTCACACACTGACCAACACTGACTGGTCAGTGAGGTCCCTGGGGGAGGGTCATCCCCAGGTGTGAACAGTGAGGAACTGTGGGGAAGTGAGTTCCTTTGTCTGTGGAGCAAAGAAACATCTGGTCTCTTGAATGAGTCCCAACACAGCTCTTTTTCCTCAGGAGGCTTGGGTCCTTTGATGTCTGCAGTTCAATGCTGCATATGTTTTATCAGTCAGTGGTGGCCAGCATACTTGTTTATGCTGCAGTCTGCTGGGGCAGACAGCATGTCCAACATGAACACAAGGAGATAGGGTAAGCTGGTCAAAGGGATGGGTCTGTGCTTGGCACGAGTTTGGACTAACTCAGGACTATTGTGGAGAGAAGCTTTCATGTGATGTGTGTGTGTGTCACATCTGTTAAGAATCCATCAACTGGCAAATTACTTCTGGGTCAGTCAGACTAGTTAACATTAGCCAACAGAAAAAATAATGAAACAGTGTGTGTAGACAATAACAGGAGGTGAAAAAAATATTTGCAGTTCAAAATGCTCAAATGTAAATAAATGATGGTGCTAAGTTGGAGCTGCCGTGATATACAACATGTACATGCAGTTAGCTACTAAGATTACAGCTAGTGGTAGAGTTAACCTAGAATATTAAAGTTAACTCCAAACTGGAGGCTTCAAAAAGACACCCCAATGGGTGACGTCACTGTGGGTCATGACTTGATCTTGGGCATATTCCAACTATTAAAATTTTTTGTGTCAAATTTAGTGAGTTCAATGTTTACACTACAACTGTCAAAGAATGCGACATACTCTGTTAACAGAATGAGCCTTAGTGTAAAATGACAGGAATACTGTGTTAGTGGAGAGTATCTCCGACATCTTTTAAGTACAACTGTTTTTCTTTTAATGACCTCCATCAATGGCTTACAGGATGCAAAGATTTTTACAAAAAAGGTGGGCGACTACTGAAGGTGGTCTGTGTCAGGAGGAGGGATGATTAAGGTAACATTATATTTCTTACTCTTCCCCAGTGATACATTGTGTTTTTATCAACAAACACTACCAAGGGTAAGAAATCAGTGATGTAGAGGGTGGAGGACAAGGACAAAGTAAAAAGTTAACTCTAAAGGTAGGCTACGAGCTTGAGTTGGTGTGTGCGCTGCACTGTCTGGTGTGTGTGTTTATCACTGGAACAACAGCCCTGCCCCCTGCCCTCCACTCACACAAACAGCAGGCAGGCAGAGAGAGAGAGAGAGACAGATTTCTCGTCTTCTGTGAGAATAACAAAAATTTACATACATAGAAGGATATTTGAGTTGGTGAAATAAAAGGTTTATCTAGCGGAGAAAAAAAACACAAAAGAAAACAATTTTTAAAAAAAATTTCATTCAATTATTGATACTACAGTCTTGAATAATTTAGCCCCGGGGCCCGTTCAATACCAGGGCTTGGTACCCATCCCTACTGTATCATTTTTCACAAAAACAAGCTAAAGAATGTAACTTACAGTAATACACAAGGAAATAATAACAGCCCAAAAAGCCGACAATGTCACGAACTGAGCAGACAGGCAGTGGACCCAAAAAGCAGAGCTGAGGCAGACGCTTAGCAGTAGACAGTTTATTCCAAAAAGGGGTCGGTACACGGGAAGTCAGTCAAACCAGGCAGAAGTACAAAATCAGTAGGCAAAAGACAGGAACCAGGAATCGGAATCTTCAGTATAACACGAGGGATCAAAACACAGGGAAACAGAGCCGGAACAAAACACGCAGACGATCTGACAAAGACACACTGGGAGAGGAGGGGTATAAATACACACAGGAGCAGGGGATAATGAGACACAGGTGAAGGCAATGAACAATCACACACACAGGGAGTAAAGACACTGAGAACACAAGCAGGAAGTGAGGGAATCCAAACAAAATAAAACAG
>NW_019525659.1:6867-7936 GCF_002814215.2 Seriola lalandi dorsalis | reverse complement strand
GAGGAGGGGGTCTGGTGGGAGGGACCAGGGGACTATTCTTCACAGGCCGGACCTTGCTCACATGAAAGGTGGGGTGTACCCGAAGAGATCTGGGGAGTTTCAGTCTCACAGCAGATTGATTAATAACCTTGGATACTGGAAATGGTCCAACAAAACGAGGAGCCAACTTACGGGATTCCACTCTGAGAGGGAGGTCCTGTGCAGAGAGCCAAACTTTCTGTCCGGTATGGTAGTGGGGAGCCGGCCTTCTCCGTCTGTCAGCATTTCTCTTGTAGACCTGGGAGGATTTCAGAAGAGCCTGACGAGCCCGCAGCCACGTCCTCCTGCACCGACGAACCATGGCCATGGCAGAGGGAACGTTAACCTCCTTCACCAGGGCTGGAAATAAGGGAGGTTGATACCCAAACACACACTGAAAGGGGGACATCCCCGTGGAGGAGCAAGGTAGTGTGTTATGAGCAAATTCAACCCATGCAATAGACTTGCTCCAGGATGTTGGGTTCTGTGCTGTCAGACAGCGGAGTCCTGCCTCCAGTTCCTGGTTTAACCGCTCTGTCTGCCCATTGGACTGAGGGTGGTAGCCTGAGGTCAGACTGACAGTGGCGCCCAGGAGGTGACAGAATGCCTTCCAGAACTGTGCCACAAATTGCGGGCCCCGGTCAGATAAGACATCCCTAGGAAACCCAAAGACTCGACACACATTATGCATTAGCACCTCTGCCGTTTCCTTGGCAGAGGGCAGTTTAGGTAGTGGTATGAATTTCACCATTTTAGAAAATCTGTCAACTACCGTGAGCACAGTGGTGTTACCCTCCGACAGGGGCAGACCAGTCACAAAGTCGAGGGAGATGTCAGACCAGGGGCGCTGTGGCACAGGCAGCGGCTGGAGAAGTCCGGCACTGGGTGCTGACTTACTCTTATTGCGTTCACACACAGGGCAAGCAGCCACATATTCAGCAACATCATTCCTCATGTTGGGCCACCAAAACCTCTCTCGAATCCGGGCCAGAGTTCTGCGGATACCAGGATGACAGGAGACAAGAGAATTATGAGCCCAAGAAATAACAGG
>NW_019525659.1:6103-6847 GCF_002814215.2 Seriola lalandi dorsalis | reverse complement strand
CCGGCCCGTAACCCTCCCAGTCGACCAAATACTGGAATCCCCGGCCCCTGCGGCGAACAGCCAACAGCTTCTTCACCGTATAAACAGGGCCCCCGTCGACGAACCTGGGTGGAGGAGGGGGTCTGGTGGGAGGGACCAGCGGACTATTCTTCACAGGCCGGACCTTGCTCACATGAAAGGTGGGGTGTACCCGAAGAGATCTGGGGAGTTTCAGTCTCACAGCAGATTGATTAATAACCTTGGATACAGGAAATGGTCCAACAAAACGAGGAGCCAACTTACGGGATTCCACTCTGAGAGGGAGGTCCTGTGCAGAGAGCCAAACTCTTTGTCCGGTATGGTAGTGGGGAGCCGGCCTTCTCCGTCTGTCAGCATTTCTCTTGTAGACCTGGGAGGATTTCAGAAGAGCCTGACGGGCCCGCAGCCACGTCCTCCTGCACCGACGAACCATGGCCATGGCAGAGGGAACGTTAACCTCCTTCTCCAGGGCCGGAAATAAGGGAGGTTGATACCCAAACACACACTGAAAGGGGGACATCCCCGTGGAGGAGCAAGGTAGTGTGTTATGAGCAAATTCAACCCATGCAATAGACTTGCTCCAGGATGTTGGGTTCTGTGCTGTCAGACAGCGGAGTCCTGCCTCCAGTTCCTGGTTTAACCGCTCTGTCTGCCCATTGGACTGAGGGTGGTAGCCTGAGGTCAGACTGACAGTGGCGCCCAGGAGGTGACAGAATGCCTTCCAGA
>NW_019525659.1:0-1326 GCF_002814215.2 Seriola lalandi dorsalis | reverse complement strand
GATGGGGTCCTACATGCATTTTCTGCCACAGGTAAAACAGCGTTTGTTATTTCACGAGAGGTTTCTGTATCTGTATTTTATCTGTCATCTTCTCACAGATGTGAAATGTTCTCAGATGGATAAAGGTTTTGTAACATACTTTGGTCCACCAATCAGGATTTAGCTAGACTTTAATCAAAATCTGATGACAGTTCACAGTTGTTTATGTTGCCAGGTTCCCTGACAATTACATCTGATCAAACCACACCACACCCACACAGTCCTGACACAACCAATCAATGTTATATACCCTGATTGTTGTAGAAATAGAGAAGAAATATAGTCAGTCACTCCCTCTCTCATCCCCCACTTCCTCTTTCTCCTCTCAAACCTAACCGGCTGAGGCAGGCGGCCCCCCCACCCTGAGCCCGGTTCTGTTGGAGGTCTCTCTATAATAAAGTAAGGTCTTGAGTTTACCCTGTAAAGTGCTGTGATATAATGTATATTATGATTGGTCGCTATACAAATAAAATTGAATTGAAAATTGGATTGAAAAGATTGGAGTGTTTCTCAGCTGATATAATTTTTAAGTAGTATGGGCAGTTTTGAAGTATGGTCAGTGGGCCAGTGGATGAATCCTACTGGATCTGGTGATCCTTTGACTTTTCCTCGAGTGCCATCAGAAGGTCAAAGTTTTCACTTTTTCCTGTGAAATATCATCTACTGTATGGACTGGCACAAAATGTTACATAGACATGTATGTTTACCAGACATCGTACCCTAATGATTTTGGTAATTCCCCTGACAATACCTCTGGACCCACAGCTTGTAGTTTTTGACTGATCTCCACACTTATTGGACAGATTGCTACAGTTGGAAGAAACCTCAAGATTAACTGTAACAACTTTGCTGATCCTCTGACAATTCATACTCAAAATCTAAATTGTTTAGAGCCACTGTGTCCTCATACAGCCTCACAGAGCTGATAGCAGGACTGCAGACTTTTTAAAAAAATAAATAGATTATGCTACTTGTATGGTGCATCAGACACAGCTGGCAGTTTCTGAAAATTGATTGTAATTCAGTCTCTGTTCTAATTCTGCAAAATAAACATGAATCAACTAAATGTTAATTTTGTTGTCTTGTATTAATTTATGGTTGTCTACTGTATGAAACGGGAATCCGTTCTCAGAGTAAACTGAAATAGGATTTTAACTAGATTGGTAACACTGATGCAAAAGCAGCCTTTTTACTATTGTTGCTTCTTAAGATGCAGCCTGTTAGGTAATTAGTCCAATGGTTTTCAACCTATGGGTCAGGCCCCTCCAAAGGGTCACAAGATAAATC
>NW_019525490.1:918684-941050 GCF_002814215.2 Seriola lalandi dorsalis | reverse complement strand
AGGCATAAAAAGTCATAGTATAGTAAGGCATAAAAAGTCATAAAAACGTCATAGTATAATAAGGCATAAAAAGTCATAGTATAGTAAGGCATAAAAAGTCATAAAAACGTCATAGTATAGTAAGGCATATAAAGGTATAGTAAGGCATAAAAAGTCATAAAAACCACATATTAAAGTCAGATATAAAAACGACATAATATGGTAATGCATAAAATGCTAAAAAACGACATAGTATAGTAAGGCATAAAAAGTCATAGTATAGTAAGGCATGAAAAGTCATAATATGATAAGGCATAAAAAGTCATTAAAACGTCATAGTATAGTATGGCATGAAAAGTCATAAAAACGACATAGTATAGTATGGCATGAAAAGTCATAAAAACTTCATAGTATACTAAGGCATAAAAAGTCATAGTATAGTATGGCATAAAAAGTCATAAAAATGACATAGTACAGTATGGCATAAAACGTCATAGTATAGTAAGGCATAAAAAGTCATTAAAACGTCATAGTATAGTATGGCATGAAAAGTCATAAAAACGACATAGTATAGTATGCCATAAAAAGTCATAAAAATGTCATAGTATAGTATGGCATAAAACGTCATAGTATAGTATACCACAAAAAGTCATAAAAACGTCATAGTATAGTAATGCATAAAAAGTCATTGTATAGTAAGGCACAAAAAGTCATTAAAACGTCATAGTATAGTATGGCATGAAAAGTCATAAAAACTTCATAGTATACTAAGGCATAAAAAGTCATAGTATAGTAAGGCATGAAAAGTCATAATATGATAAGTCATAAAAAGTCATAAAAACGTTATATTACAGTAAGGCATGAAAAGTCATAAAGATGTCATAGTTTAGTAAGGCATAAAAAGTCATACTGCTGTAAGGCATGAAAAGTCATAAAAAACGTCATAGTATAGTATGGCATAAAAAGTCATAAAAACGTCATAGTAGACTAAGGCATGAAAAGTCATAGTATAGTAAGGCATGAAAAGTCATAATATGGTCAGTCATAAAAACGACATAGTATAGTATGGCATAAAGAGTCACACAAACGTCATTGAGTACTGAGGTATAAAAAGTCACAGTATAGTATGGCATAAAAAGTCATAAAAAGTCACAGTATAGTATGGCATAAAAAGTCATAGTATGGTAAGGCATAAAAAGTTATAGTATGGTAAGTCGTAAAAAGTCATAAAAACGACATAGTATAGTATGGCATAAAATGTCATAAAAACATCATAGTATAGTAAGGCATAAAAAGTCATAAAAACGTCATAGTGTAGTAAGGCATAAAAAGTCATAGTATGGTAAAGAACAAAAAGTCATAAAAACATAGTATAGTATGGTACAAAAAGTTATAGTATTGTAAGTCATAAAAAGTCATAAAAATGTCATAGTATAGTAAGGCATAAAAAATCATGAAAACATCATAGTATAGTCAGGCAGAAAAAGTCATAAAAATGTCATAGTATAGTAAGGCATAAAAAGTCATACTATAGTAAGGCATGAAAAGTCATAAAAACGTCATAGTATGGTAAGGCATAAAACAGCATAAAAACATCATAGTATAGTAAGGGTTAAAAACAACGCAGTATAGTAAGGCACAAAAAGTCATGAAAATTATATACTATAGTAAGACAGTAAAACAACATAGTATAGTAGGGCATAATAAGTCATAAAAATGTCAAACATTATAGTATTGCAAGGATTTAATACGACATAGCATAATAAGGCATAAAAAGTCATAAAAATGTCACAGTATAGCAAGACTTAAAAAAGTCATAGTATAGTAAGGCATTAAAACAACATAGAATAACAAGGCACAAAAAGTAAAAAAAAAAGTCATAGTATAGTTAGGCATAAAAAGCCATAAAAACATCATAGTATAGTAAGGCATGAAAAGTCATAAAGACGTCATAGTTAGTAAGGCATAAAAAGTCATAGTATAGTAAGGCATAAAAAGTCATAAAAACGTCATAGTATAGTAACGCATATAAAGTCATAGTATAGTAAGGCATAAAAAGTCATAAAAACACCAAAGTATTGTGAGGCACAAAAAGTTATAAAAACGTCATAGTATAGTAAGCCATAAAAAGTCATGAAATGTTGTAGTATAGTAAGGCACAAAAAGTCATCGAAATGTCATAGTATAGTAAGGCATAAAAATGACATAGTATACTAACGTATGAAAAGTCATAAAAATTACACATTATAGAAAGGTATAAAAAGGCATAAGAACGTCATAGTATAGTAAGGCACAAAAACCACAAAGAAAAGTAGGGCATAAAACAGCATAAAAACATCATAGTATAGTAAGGCTTAAAAATGACATAGTATAGTAAGGCGCAAAAGGTCATGAAAATTATATAGTATAGTAAGACATTAAAACAACATAGTATAGAAGGGCATAATAAGTCATAAAAATGTCAAACATTATAGTATAGCAAGGATTTAATACGACATAGTATAATAAGGCATAAAAAGTCATAAAAATGTCACAGTATAGTAAGCCTTAAAAAAGTCATAGTATAGTAAGGCATTAAAACGACATAGAATACCAAGGCATAAAAGTCACAAAAATGACATAGCATAGTAAGGCATCAAAACGAAATAGTATACTGAGGAATGAAATGTCATAAAATTTACATAGTATAGTAAGGCATAAATGTGATAAAAACAAGATAGTATATTAAGGCATAAATATGATAAAAACGGCATAGTACAGTAAGGCATAAAAACAACATATTATAACGAGGCATAAAAAGTCAAAAAGACGACATAGTGTAGTAAGGCATGAAAAATCATAAAAATTGCATAATATAGTAAAGCATGAAAAGGCATAAACACGACATAGTATAGTAAGGCATAAAACAAGTCATAGTATAGTAAGGCATAAAAAGTCATAAAAACATCATAGTATAGTAAGGCATAAAAAGTCAAAAAAAGTCACAGTATAGTAAGGAATAAAAAGTCATAAAAACCACATATTAAAGTCAGATATAAAAACGACATAATATGGTAATGCATAAAATGCTATAAAAACGACATAGTATAATAAGGCATAAAAATCATAAAAACGACATAATATAGTAAGGCATAAAAATCCCAAAAAATGTCATAGTATAGTAAGGCTTAAAAACAACATAGTATACTAAGGCAAAAAAGTAAAAAAAACGACAGTATATCAAGGCATAAAAAGTCATAAAAACGTCATAGTATAGTAAGGCATAAAAAATCATAAAATCGTTATGGTATAGTCAGGATTAAAAACGCCATCACATCATAATTCATAAAAACTTACAAACACGACATAATTTCGTAAGGCATAAAAATACATAAAAACTACATAGTATTGTAAATCTTATAAAAGACATTGTACAATAAGGCATTAAAACAACATATTATAGTAAAGCATAAAAAGTCAAAAAAATGACATACCATAGTAAGGCACAAAAAGTCTTAAAAACGACATACTCTACTAAGGCATAAAAAGTCTTAAAAGCATCATAGTATAGTAAGGCATAAAATTTAATAAAAAGACATAGTAAGGAATAAAAACGACATAGTATAGTAAGGCATAAATAGCCATAAAAACGCCATAGTATCGTAAAAAGCATAAAAAGTCATAAAAGCATCATAATATAGTAAGGCACAAAAAGTTATTAAAACAACATAGTATAGTAAGGTAGAAAAGTCATAAAAACGACTTATTATGGTAAGGCATAAAAAATCATAAAAAACGACATAGTATAGTAAAACAAAAAGTCATAAAAACGTCATTGTATAGTATGGCTTAAAAACAACATAGTATAGTAAGGCATACAAGGCTTAAAAACGAAATAGTTTTGTAAGGCATAAAAAGTCATAAAAGCATTATAGTATAGTAACTCATCAAAAGTCATAAAAACGACATAGTATATTAGGGCATAAAAAGTCATAAAAACTACATGGTATACAAAGTATACAAAGGCATAAAATACCTTAGTATAGTACAGCATAAATACATCAAAGACATCATATTTTAGTAAGGCATGAAAATTTCCAAAAAACGTCACAGTTTAGTAACGCATAAAAACTTTTAAAAACTTCATATTATAGTAAGGTATAAAATGGTCAAAAAATATCACAGTATCATAATATCATAATGTCAGAAAACATGACCGTATAGTGAGGCCTAAAAATGGCATAAAACGTCACAGTATAGTAAGGCATAAAAATGTCAAAAAGTCATAGTATATTATGGCATACAAGCATCAAAAAACATCTTGTAATGGTAAGGCATAAAACAACATAGTATAATAAGCAACAAAAGCGTCAAAAAATGTTATAGTATAGTATGTCATCAAAATGTCAAAAAACGTCACATTATGGTAAGGTATAAAATGTCGTAATATAGTAAGGCACAAAAACGTCTAAAAAAGTAATTGTATTGTAAGGCATAAAGATATGAACAAATGTTATCGTATAGTCAGTCATAAAAACGTCAAACAACATTTTAGCATAGTAAGGCATAAAAACAGCTAAAAACATCATAAGTCATAAAAATTTCAAAAACGTCATAGTATAGTAAGGCAAAACCTTCTTAGTATAATAAGGCCTAAAAATGACAAAAAAGTCATAGTATAGCAAGGCTTAAAAACATCAAAAAATGTAATTTTATGGAAAGGCAAAAAAACATCAAATAACCTTATATTATAGTAAGGCATAAAATTTTTTAAATAACGTCACAGTATAGTAGAGTATAAACAAGTCAAACAACGTCATAGTATAGTAAGGGACATGTCCCACTCGTCCATATACACACTAGCAACCACATTAGTAATTATCAATAACATCCTACCAACCACCTGGTAATTTCCTACCAACAACTCAAGTGAACACTAAGTCCAAGATATTTTTTCGCCTAGTATACATTATTTCTTAATTCTTGAGAAAATGTAGCCTGTTTTACCTGCTAGTGTTACATTTTGTTGTTTGTTTTTGTCAGAGACAACTGGCCCAACTCCTTCACCAGCAGCTCCCATCAGTCCTTTGCCAACAGAAGTAAGAAGCGTTATCCTTAAAGGTAAGAGTTTTCAGGCATGAGTCCACTGACTATATCCCAGATAGCACAATCAGATTTTAACATTTGAATGTAAGCAGGCATAAGTATTGAATCTATGATGACGCGTGACATTGAAACCAAATTGAAAGCGCTTGTTATGTTAACTGACAAAATGATTAAATGTGCCTTGAAATGGACATATATATATTTAATTTCACTAGTTCGAGCACAACCAACAAAGGTGATAGTAATTTTATAGTACAGCTAATAACAGTTGGATTTTATGCAGCTAACCTAGCAGTTCACAATTGTTCACAACAAATTTCTCAGTGTTAAATAGGTTATGCTAAACCTAACGTTACTTGGTTTACAACAGACAAACTGTACAGACAACAAGATAATGGCACGGGTTCATATTCAAACCATTGCTTGTACTATTTCTGAGTTAACTTTAGCTACATATTAGTACATTGCTAAAGAACTTCAAAATGCCACTGTACAGTGTTGATTTAGTGGTTCTTTTTTCAATATATAAATTATAGCTGCTGTAGAAATGTAATTTAAAGTTGAATTCACAGTCAGTTTTTTTGAATGAACAGATCTACTTTTACCTTGTGTTTGTGTTTGAAACACCTCTACATCTCTCCACATAGGTGAAAATCATACTGAGAAAGTTGAAATGTTGAACCCTGTCGAACTAACACTTGAGTGTACCTGGACTGGTAATATGAACAAACTACCGAACATAAGTGGTTACTGGAGAAAAGATGTTGATGAAATTGAAAACAGCCGGCTCACAGTGCAGTTGGAAAATGAGCAGTATAATCTCAAACGAGCGTAAGTGCTTCATGTATCCATTATCTTATCCAATAAGTTTCAGAAACTGCATCTTTGTCTTAATTTCTGTCGGTCCCAATCCACAGTGCTATGTTGTCTGATAATTCAAAGACATGCATGCGTACATCCTGATTTACAAAAATATTTAATAATAGCATTGTATTCTGTTTAAAATTACTATATTTTAACAAAAATAGAGACTGTTATTTTCAAGTTATAAATAATCTGAACACATTTAATTGTAGAACAATCAAGTTTTTTGACAGAAGAAGCATGCACTTCATCCAGACTATTAATTATTATTTATCATTAATCCTAATTAAATATAACATGTTTTTGTATAAAACCTCTCATCTATTTTTGCTTTACAGGTTCAGGATTGACAGTGAAGAAAAACTCGGAAATTACTCATGCATATTTGGAGATAAAGCAAAAATAGATTTTGTTTTGGAAGGTACATATCACATCCTTTCATATGAGTCGCATTAGTGACTACCTGAATCATATTTCACATTCTCAGTCAGTATTTGTCTTGCCATCAGCTCACAACTCCTTGCTGCTTATTCATAGTGAATATCAATATTTACACTCACATTTTTAAAGGGTGCAGGATGTAGGCTACACAGTGCCATTTTCTAACCATTATCTCTCACACTTTTCCCAATTTTCCACCAGCTCCACAGATCAGTGAGGTGCGAGATAAGCCAATAGTCAGCTATGTGGGGGATTATGCAGTGATGCCATGTAAAATGGACGACAACAAACCAAAGCCCAGCTCATGGAACTGGTACAAACTAAATGGGACAGATAAAGTGAGTGAGCTGCTTGTTGACAGGTTGTCTTTGATGTGGTTTTAAGTGAGATGTATGTCATTTGTTATTTTAAAATTAGCACCCTTTCAACATTTGTTTTACTTAGTTTTTAACTGGTCAGTGTGGGTAAGACACAACTTTTTTATTCATAATTTTTCCATTTGAAACGATCCTGGGAAATTTACTAAATTTAAATCCAGATTACATCAACAGAATTTTCACTACTTTTATAAAATGCATTTATTGGTAAATTTGAAAACTGTATTTTTCTTTAATCATAACCCTGAGATGATGCTCATTGCCTGTTACAAAAGATACCACGACCACCAGAAAAGTGTGGCATTGAAACACAGACATGACCTGACCCACTGGAGTGATAGGATGGCAAGCAATAAGCTGCGGGATGCTTTTGTCCTATAGGAGAAGATTTTCGTTGCTGCGGAGCGGTATGAAATCAAAAATGAAGAGGGGAAGACCAAGTTGGTGGTGCACAACCTGACAGAGGCTGACTCTGGCTTGTATCACTGTGAGGCGGTGTACAACATTAGCAAAACAACGAGCAAGGTGGAGCTGAGGGTCAGTTGTGGAAAGTAACTTCAATTTCATTTTGTGGTCTTAATCGTGGTCGTAATCTCCAGTTTTGATAAGTGCCTTATGAATAAACTTTCTTACTTATCATTATTATTATTATTATACTTTAAATAAAAAAAGTTCTGTACTTCTGTTTTGAATGCAGGACTTTTACATGTAATGGAGTATTTTTCCATTGTTGTATTTGCACTGTCACTTAAGAAAAAAAATGTGAATACTTCCTCCACCATTGCTGAAGGTCATCACCTTCTGGGAGCCTCTGAAGCCCTTCATAGCCATCCTGGTCGAAGTGATGATCCTGGTTGCCGCCATCCTGCTCTATGAGAGAAGTCAGTCCAAGAAAATCTGCACAGCAGGTAGTCAGACAACATATTGATGCGCTTGTTCATGTCAGCATTGAGTGTATTGTATAGTATGTTGTATTTTAACTTATCTTCCTTATTCTCAGAAAATGGGACAAATGCTGATCAAACGAACACACAGTGAGTACAAAGTGCAAATTTCTTTTTCTTTTCTGCATTTATAACTGTAAATCTGATAGCTTATTATAAAGTAAAAAACCCTTCATACTTATTAATGGTTTACCAAAATGTATAACACAGCATTATTATTGAATAGAAACTCACAGCCATGTAATTGCAAAACATTCAATGTAAAGAGAGAGCTGTTATGCAAAGATCAGAATGTAAGAAAGACAATTCTTAGCATCAACACTTAATTTACTGTTCTAGCAGCACTTCTGACAGTAAATGATTAGTTATGATTATAAATGATATACACTAATTATAAGTGATTTATAAAACAATAATAAAGGACTTATTAACATTAATACTAATTTCAGCTGATGAACCCTTTATTAATGGTGCCCCATCAGTGAAAGGTGATATATCTTAAACTTTGATGCACATGTTTGTGGTTTTTCATGATGAATTTTGACGCCTTCATCAGGATGCAGGGAGAAAATAATGGATCAGAGGGAAGTTCTTCAATGAGACAGCGCAAAGTCTAAAGACTGTAAAGGCTGCAATCCAGCAGATTCAAGCTTCTTTAAAACTGTTTTGTTTATTTTCACCAAACAAAATGCAATAACCACAACTTTACAATCACTTTATTCTATTTCGCTAGAAGAAATGGTTTTTGCTTTTAATGATCAGTGTGGTCACGATTTGTGAGAAAACAAATTGTTTACCCACCTTGGTTTTGGGTGTTGAACCCTGTATGCCTTCACTTCCTGTGGAAAAACCAAACTTATGCTGTTGACTAGACTCACTTTGCCTTTGTCACTTCTTTGTCAGTGCAGAAGATGATTATCTTCATTTTGACAGCAACCTCAGCTCTTTTTTGCTGTTATTTATGAATTATTGTTTATGAGCAGTGCCTTACACTCTCAAAAAGCAATTAACTAACCATTCATACTGTGCTTGCAATGACTTCTTGTCACTTTTTGGAGTTTGTCCTAACAGTAATGTGTGCCTAACACTGTGTCTACGTACAGTGAATTACCTTAATAATCAAGATATATCCTCATGTATGCAGATGTTTGTGTATATTTTTCATGTTAATCTAACCACTGTATATGTCAACAAGCAGATTAAACTACACAAATCACTGTTATTGTGTTTGTTTCATTAACTGCCCACAAGAGATATTAACTTGCATTTTACACATTTTGTGAAAGTATTTGTGTTAATTGATATATGGATACCCATGTGGAGACAGACTGATTTTACACTTCAGAGTCTGTTTGGGTGAACCACTGCATTGGTGAAAGGTTGTATAAAGCCTTTTGTGTTAAATGAAGACTACAAGTTTGAAATTGAAATGATAAATAAAATAAAACTCTGGAGTGAGAAAGAATTTGACTGAATTGTAGGTGTTTTAGTTGCATTACAGTTTGCAAGTACTAAAATTCCAGTGATGAATTATGCTTCTGAATGCAGTTAAGTAAGAAAAATAGTTGGTTCAAGTGTATCGGATTGATGACACTCCATCAGCAAGTTAAAGGGTTGATTCTTGTAAGTTTTAGTACCTGAAAGGAGAGTAAAATTTAATTCTGTGCAGATGTGCAGAAATGCACACAATACATCAATAAATGTTAGGATCTTGTGAATTAAACTGCCTTGGCAATTTGCATAGGCCAAACCTTTTGTGCAAGAGCGGCCTCTGCTGGCCTGGCCCTTTTTTCTTTTATAAAACTGAAATTCAAGTCAAATTCTGAGTAGAAGTCACACAACACTGTATCTTTGCAAAACAGATCAACTTTTATTCCACTCGTTACAAGGGAATGGTTTTGTGCCAAAATGTGAATACACATCACAGTTAAGGTGAAAATACTGTATTTACAGTGTTGTTTGTTGAAAAATGTATGATATGTACACATGACAATATCAACATTATGCACATTTTATGTTTACACAGAAAAATGATGGCAAATTAAATATAAACACTTAAAGATATATATATTTATCCCATAATTTCTTGGGGGATAAGTGACACCTCTGACTTTAAAACACTGCTTTAATCTTTCAGGTAAATTCTATGGGACCCCAGCATTTAGCAGTGGGTTGTGGGTCCCGTGTCACCAAAAAGAAAATAAGGACAAAGAAAGAAAGAAAATAGGAAGAAACATATAATCCAATTTCAGGACAGAGCTGAGAACAAGTTTTTGCTTTGGACCATTGAATCTTTACAAAAGTTCTCCCCACCTCTGCTACATGTAAAAACACACCTTTTGTGTCTATGTCTTTACCTCAGTGCTGCTCAGTTCAGTATTCCTGTAAGAATGTGAACTACACAGCACTCAGAGAACACATACTGTACCTCCCTAAGGCCGAACAGTCTTCTAAACCAGTGATTTGATGAAAGAAGACATATTTTAATCAGCATTTGGGGTAGATAATATCTGCCATAATTTTTTGGCAAATATCAAAATCCTGTGTGTGAGAAAGGAGAGAAAGCAAATCACACTGAATACTGAGTTGTTTGTATTTAAGTTTAGCATGTTGTTGGGCCACATATCAGCAAACTGTTATCAAATTTGTATGATATGTCAGTTTATGTCACACAGACCACAACTACAAGACTTGGGCAGCCAGTTATAGGAAAACAGTACAACACATGCAGCTCATCCAAATATGTAATGAACCAGATTTTGCAAAGACAAAATAAATTGGTAGAAGTGTTGAGAGGCACTAATACATGTTCGGAAAAAAGAATCCAAGGGGGGAAATGGCACCCACTCCTCATGATTCATTCAGGAGACATGAGCCAAAACAAAGTGCTTCATAAATGGCCACATGGTGGCACCATTTGGATTTGGATCTACGACTGAATTTACACTAAATATCATAACTGCCTATAAAGTGGCTTCTGAGATATCCTGCTAACAAACAAACAAACAAACAAACAGACTGAACTCAAACACAACCTCCATGGTGGAGGTAACAACACCACTTAGGGAGATGATACACACAGTCCAAGTTGAACAATCATCATGCATGGGAATAAAATCTATTTTGGGTCTTAAGTGGTTTAGTGGCTTGGACAATGTGCTGTAAACTCATGGCACTGTAGCTATAAACCTGGTGCCATCTCTGCAGCTTTCATCATCTCTGTTCCAACAACGCATTCATTACCACAAGAAAAAGCAAAGCTCACAAGATATAGTTTCTTTAAAATGTTGTAAACTCCAGCTACCAGCTCAAGTCCATGATTCAGTGCAATAATCAAGACCGTCCATAACCTCAACACAGACACAATGTGATGGTCCCGGCTTATGGTTGCGACCGGGTTTGTGATTGTGCCATGTCTGTGTGCGACTGGGGTGTTATTGGATACACAGGAACAGTATGTTCTGTGTAAGCAGGGGGAAGATCATCAGGTTTGAATCCCAGCTGCAAAACACAGAAAGAAACACAAAGTTCAAATTTAACTACCAGGAAATGCACATTGAGGTAGATGTTATGCATCATTTTTTTAGTGAATGTGGGATGTTGGGGATGGCAAAATCGAAATGAGACACCATCTGATGCACCCTGATTTGGCTAGTAAAGTTTTCAGTTCTTATGTGTCATTGTTTTAGAATCACCTCATCATAGGAAGGTGGGGGCCCAGAGACGACAGCTGTGCTGTATCTTGGAGGAGTTGTGTGGAGATCCTGGCTTTGTTGAGGCATCCTCACGTCTTCACTGTCCTGCTGCGACATGCTTCTAGGGAAGGGGATAAAAAATATAGGAGGCCGGCTCCCGCCCTGCTCACTGCGTCTCAACACCTCCCTCTCTAACTCCTCCTCCCTTAGGCGACTGCACGCCCTGCAGAAGGTGGTGCAGAACATGATGGAGAGACCGAAGCCCAGGATGCCCAGGAAGATCCTTGGAGAGGAGGAGGAGGAGGAAGATGGGGATGGGTGAGATGGGAAGGAGATGAGTGCAAAGGAAGACAGTGTGTGAATGAAGGAATTGTCAATGGGAAGGTAGAAGAGTGAGAAGAGAGAAAGGGAGCGACAGGGAACTGGTCTTACTCTATCCAAATCCATTTAGACAAAAGACATTATTTCTCATGAAACATTAATGTCTTTCAAGTTTTAATACTTTTAAATATCGTAGGGTCCTGGAGATCCTGGGCCCTCTTTAAAACTCAAAAAACATTTTATTGTTTAATTGATACTTTATTGATTTTTTCTTTCAGGTGTTTATAAGAGTTACATCACTATTTAAGATTAATATACTGTACATTTCCTTGTCTCTGAATGAGACAAGGAATTTCTTTGTCTTTGGCAAAGAAAAAGATTTTATATTTGTAATGTAAATATAAACATGAAATATGTCCTTATTTGGTGTAAATACAATGTTTTATGGTCATTTCCACATTTGGACACCTTTATTATTTGTGCAAGCACAGTGAGTAATAAAAGTTTTAATAAGGTCGGAGGGAAAAAAAAGATTTGAAGGAAAAGAGAATGGTTGATTTTTAAAAAAAACAATATTATTATTAATCTCATACAGCTGTTGGGTTTGTAAGATGTAGAATTAAAGCCTATGTCAACAAAACAAAAGGGTTAAATTAATTACCAAAGAAACTTAAAGGTGAAAGGGAATGTGTCTTACTCTAGAATGGGAATGTAATGAAAGGACATCATCATAGTGGTGATCACAGACCAGAATGGAAGTGGAGTCAGAAATCGCAGTTTGAACCTGAGGGGGAAAGAGACAAAACTCTGCATATTAATTTTGCCACCGATTCATGCTTTATTTATCTAAAAACATTTACCTCTCTATAGCTGCTTAACTTTATAGACTTTAAACATGCTTACCTTCTAGGACTACGTTAATGTAGGTTTTGATGCCTTTTCCCTGATAACACCATCTAACCACATTTCTTTTTCTTTTCTGTGGTAACCAAGAATACTTATAACTTAAGACTGATAACCGTTTTGTCCGAGATATCATGATCCACTGAAAACTGTTTTATTGCCCTTCTCTATGTGTTGGTGGAGTAATAATAGACTTATAAAAGTACATTGCTTACCAGAAGACAATTTGTTCTCCAGTAACCTCATACGTTTTACAGCCATTCAGGCCGCCTGCACTGATTGGTGTTATTACGCAAAGATCTGACGAGCACATTTGTTCCAGTGCGCTTGTAAACCTGGCTGGTGATCGACGGGAATGTTGAGGTAACAGTGTATGAAGAGGTCAGAGGCATCAACATCAAAGCTCGACACAGTGCAGCATGTGGTCTAAACTTAATTTAGTACAAGACTCTCTTCAGGATTTTCAAAGAATAAAAAGACAAAATTTCAAGTTGCAAATAAATCCCCACAGTTTGAGCTACAGCTGTCAGGTCAGTGTGATTTTCAAAGAGATGAGATGTGTATTTTCTCACATGTTAAAATGTCTGAAGCTTATATACTCACTTTTTAAACTGCTGGAACACAGTGATGAAATGTATCATCACACGATCTCATCAAAATCTAAATAGGAGTTTTCTGGATCATCACACTTGACTGAACTGCAGCAACAACCCAGTATAAACAGCATTATATCCACATTATACACCACCATAACTGTTAATACTAAGATATTAGTATATCTTAAATTAAATTTTTTGTGTTTTACGTTAAAATTAACATAGATTTAAAGCACCCCAGTGGCTCACCTGGCAGTGTGCATGCCATCTGGGCTCAGACCTTTAACGCAGTGGTCTGGATTTAAATCCACCCCAGGCCTTTTGCTGCATGTCATACCCTCTCTTTCTCTCCGCCAACTTTCCTGGCTCTCTCACTGTCCCTATCGCATTAATTGCAAAAATGCTCCAAAAAGTTAAGTAAAATGAACACAGTTTTAAGATGCAATATGTCGATATATGTGTAAATGCACCCATCATTTCCTTTGTGCTTTATTTTTTTGAACATTTATAAGTTTATAACTTGTTATCCAGTGAACACCATGTACAGTATCTCTGATTTTTGAATTTTTCAGATAAATTGAGGAGATTTTCCAGTCTCTCCAGATACACAGACCATTTAAAAACCAATTGGATAACCTGAAAAATGCACCGTCAAATTAAGAGAGCTGTTCTAATGTCATTAAAAAGCTGTTGTTTTCTAGATGCATTGTTTTCACAGGACAGGTCGACAACCTGTGGCATATAGTCTCCTCATGCTGTCTCATGCTATTACCGGACAGACAGACTATAACAGACTGAACAACAACCTTGAATCACAAGTTTATCACTGCTCATGTCATTTTTATCAAAGGTTGAAGAGCTTCCACCTCCACCTCAAAACACGCTCCAGACACACCTCTTATGTGTCCCTACGGGTCTAAAGACTAAATTTAAGTGGGTTTGCCTCAGGTAGCATTGACCAATAGTGACATGTCACTAAAGCCGTTACTGCTGGTAAATTGTTGCTTCACTTCCTGTCTTGTGAGAGTGAAATTACGAGGAACTAAGTGGCTGTGAGAGTTTATAACAGGTTTTGATCAAATTTTTGAAATGAATGAACCGTTAACAATTTTATAACGTCAGCTCCATAAAGAAAGAGACACATTTTGATCAAATTGACTGAACTATTTTTTTTCCCCACCTGGATCGAGTCCTCAACATGATGCTGAGTCCGTACAGGGAAACAAAAGATCTATACATACTTCGAGGTGGTCTAACATTACCACTTTTTATATGTTGAACAGATCATTAAACAAAAAGCAAGCAAATAAAAAGACCATGAAAATCACACGAGACTTAGGTGAGGTCAGAATTCATAACACATGAACAGCGAGCACACTGGAACAGGAGCCAGGTCTGTAAATACGGACTAAACAAATAAACTGTTCGACACTTTACACTGAGATTAAATTCAAATGAAAAGTTCTCAGCAATTGAGCAGTAAGTTTCATAAACAGGAAGCAGAGGGAGAAAGAGCAGCTTCAGGCTCTTACCTTCAGTCCAGAGATGGCTCTCCTCAGGTGTGGGACTGGGAGGGCAAACTCACTGGAGCAGAGTGCAGTTTCTATTGTGGGTGTGCTGGTGAGGGGGAGGTGTGTGTGTGTGTGTGTGTGTGTGAGTACAAAGCCCAGCATAAACAGTAAGCATATAAATATGTCAGCCCCTGAAACAGCTTCATAAACTTAAGTTTTATTTCCCATACCAGCAGTGTGTTTAAGCTTGTGCTTAGCTTATACACAAGTGTTACGTGTGCGAATATATGTTATATTAACGTATGTGTGTTTTATCAGTTGGACAGTGTGTTATATTAGTTTGTGCTAAAGGTCCATCAGAGGAATTTATGGTAGGATTAGAAGATTTAAAGTAACAGCTACATTTCTGAGAGGCACATTACCGTAGAAACTAACAAAAACTAAGAAACTTTTAGAGATTAATGAGAAAGATTAAAACCGACTGAAAGTGAAGAGCACTAAAATCTTGAGGCTCCTCTATGTTATCGTAAGCGTAGAGTCATGACTGGTGCTCCAGAGTCAAAGCAACAGGTGAAGAAGACACTGTTCTGTAAGCACTTTGCACTTCCTACTAAAACCCTGAGGAGGAACGAGGCAGAGTATGTGCCATGTTGAATGTGAGTCCACATGAGAGATTGGTTGAGTGCTCAAGCCAATTTATGGGGGAAAAAAAAAAAAAACTTGATACACTTGGCTAAATCAAGGTTAAAAATTAATTTTTGAATGAATGAATTTTCTTTGATTAAATTTGAGAGTAATTTCTTTGATTTAATTGTCCGTCACAGTGGCTCTGTCACTATGGGTCAGGCTAATGGAGCCTGGATCAAGTTTAAAGGAGTACAGCGCAGTTTAATGTTTAATATTGCACTTCCATAAATGCAGATTTTCTTTTAAGTGGTCAAAAGTCGTACAGCAAAGGCTGAGATATAGATAGTACTACATGCCAAGCTCCAAAAACTCGAGCTCCTACATTTCCTATAACACACCTTGAAAGCAGTCTCTCTCTCTCTCTCTCTCTCTCTCTCTCTCTCGCCCTGACAAGTGACCTTAACAGATCAAAAAAGAAACTGTATAATTTCCATTTAAAGAAAGCACTTTGGCCCCCTGCTCAAGTTTGGTTTGAGCAAATGTGTTAGTCCGTGCACGTGTGTGTTTGTGTGACTGAATAGAAACAGACAAACCGAAAAGTATGAAATCATTCCACAAATCTGGAAATTTAACTTTTACCACTTAGAAACAGACGACCTGCTGACCACAGATGTGAAAAGGTCCAGAGGTTACTTCTATACGACTCCCACAGCTGATCTTGCCAGGTTGAATAAAGTACGGTTAGGATATAATAGAATACAATGCAATAATAGAAATACAAACGGAAATTATGGGAATTTTTCATTTTTAATATTTAATTCAACACATATTCTCCTTGGAAAATAACAGAATTGCTGTAAATCCGGACCTAAAAATATTTTACAGTAGTTATTCATGTTTCCAATATTGGAAACTCAAACTGTGCAAAAATGATCTGATCTGTTGTTTTATCTCAATTATGGTTTAAAAACACTTGAACTATACAAAAGAATAACAAGTGCATTAGGTTGACCTTTTGTCAGATGTAGCTGTTGTGGGTATTCCCACATTTTTGCAGCAGTTTTACTGAAGGCTGGACGCAGCAAGTCTCCTTTTGGCTTCTTTCTCTAGAGCGTATTTCCAGTCTTATTTTTGTTTGTCTTTGTTTTTCGTGGGAAGAAGTGGTCTGCTACCTAAACAGCACTGTACCACCTTTATGTTGCTGTCTTCAGCCTTCAGTCATATTGCAGCATGAATGAAAATCACCTTCATAAAAACTGAGACTTTAGACAGGGAGTGCTGCACCCATCTTTGAACTTAACCCCAAAAACACACACACATGCACAAGCACACACAATACCCACAAACATATACAGATACACACAGACAGCAGTGAGCAGAAACACTCAGACTGTCTACTGGAGAGCACTTTCATTGGGAAACAAACCCCCCCTGAATATTTTTTTTCCTTTTAAAATGATGTTCCTAACTCAGACCTCTCACATAATCTGGTTCTTTAAGGCATTTCTTAAGGCTACTTTCACATACTGAGGGAATGTGTCTCTTATGGATCACATGACAGTATTTCTTTAGGCTGTAAGATAAAGAGTAAGTAAGAGTTAAAATCTACCGTCCAAATGAAGTCAGGAGTTAGTGCCGTTCAAGTCAAAGTTGAGTTGACAAACTTCTTGATTATAGTCGTCAAATATAAAGTCATCCAATTTTTGACTTGTGTCCAAACTTGTAGTAGTTTCTGTTTTGAGCAACATTATTATCCACATTAGACTTTTTGCTTCACCTGCCGCTATAAATCCTCATGAGGCCCTTTGTGTCCGTGTTTGTCCAGCCAGGCCCGCAGCAGAGGAAGGTTGGTGTCCATCCAGCGGATGTTATCCTCAATGGTCTCATATGTCTGCTGGATACACCTCATCTCCGAGCCCGTCTCCTCGGTCAGGGAGCCGAAGAAGCTTCGTACCTGAGCACATGCAGAGCAGAAAGATTTAAATATACATATTACATTTGACACGAGATCCAAAAGTACACATTCATCCTCCGAACAAACTTGAAAGTAGAAATAGAGAAGAAAGATATAAGATACAAAAAAATAATTCTGCTCCCATAAACCATACTAAAAATGTGCAATTTTATTTTGCAGCCAGTACTAAACATGAACATACCAAGCAATGCAAACTGATCTGCTCTCCTGCTCATTCCCATTTGAATCAGGCCACTGCTGATATTTTATTTATTCTTTATTTTTGAGAGTGTGTTTTCAGGAGATTGTACAAATAACAAGTGCAACAAAACATGACAGACAGAGAAAACAAATAAAGGATGCAAGACAAAGTCCAAAGAGTCCGTGGATTGAAACCCAGTTACATAAAGAGGGTGTGTATCTGTTTCTCTTACCTCATTTAACGTCTCCCTGGTAGAATACTGGTTGGTCACCCCAGTCACCATGTATGATATAGTGCTGGAGCCGAGGTCGAACCTGTAGCATCAAAGCAAAGACAGTAAGACGCAATTCAAAGTTCAGAATATTCAACTCTCTTAACATTTCCATCTAAAAAGGAAAGACATTGGCAACCATGTGAGTTTTGTTTTGAAACCTTTACATTTAAAAAAGAAGAAAAAAAAAAGACACTTTATAAAGCTAGAAACTCCATGATGTAATTTTATCTAATAAGACAGGTGCATTTTTAAATACAAAGCATTCATAATTCATCTTAAATTGAGATTGAAACGTGTCTGTGTGATGGTCTGACTGACTTCTTGATCAGGGTGTGCCAGTTGGCTCGGAGGAAGTCCCAGGCCAGTTTGAAGCCATGGGGGTTCTTGCTGACTGAGACGACCACGTCTGGGAGGTCCTGAGTCTTCATCACATCACCGCGGAGGCTCTGCTCCATCATCCTGCAGACAGAAAAGAGAGAGGTTAGAGGGAGGGCAGCGGACATGGCTATTCCCTTTTTTAAACTAGGTTTTACTCATGTGTCCATACACACCACTTGAGCTTGTCCTGCAGGGGGGTGACAGTCATGGCAGTTTTCATGCGGCTCTTGACAGACATTTGCATCGCATTGCGGTACTTCTCAAACAAGAAGTTCCACCCCTCTGGTGTTCGAGCTCCAATCACAAACACAGCCATTGTGATGTCGACAGGGAGGCTAAAAACAGATAAAAGTATTTAATCTTTATTGAAATTATAGCTCTGACAAGAGGTAACATTTAGTTATGCTGTTGCGCTATTTAGCAGCCCTGACCTGATTTTGCCATCAGAGGCCTTCCACTGGTTAAAGAGCTGGGTGGCTTTGGTCACACAGGGAGTGTAGTTCCTTACACAGGCAAACAGCAGCAGGTAACTCCTGAGCACTCGCTCGGACACTGATCCGGAGTCAGACCACTCCTGCCGATCAATCAGCCCCCTGAACAGATCCACAATGTAGCCCTGAAAAACACAAGAGGCCATTGTATAAATTCTTCTGTAAACTGTAGGAATTGTGGACAAGTGCAATCTGAGCCCATTGACTACTTTGCTCTAACCTCCATAAGAGTTCAGTCTTAACTTTAAGACACACTGGTACGACTGCTGCTTTCACTAACCTTCATCTGGTTCTCCAGAGCCGGCATGTCCCGCTTCTCCATCAGTTTGTAGAGAGGTACGAGCTCTCCAAAGCCCTGAGTCACAGCCATGATCTCAGTCTCTCTGGACAGGTACAGAGACAGTTCCAGAGCCGTGTCCAACCTCACCTTCCCTATGCTGCAACATACAAGACAGATTTCAAATCAAACACATGCTGCAGTTTTTTCCATTTCGGCTATCGTTCAAAATTTACAAACCACGCTCAGCAGGAAATACTGCCCTATTTTTGTCTTTATGTTCTGCACAGTAACTGTCAGTGAGATTAAAATACAACCAAATTTAACTTCTGCGATCTCTTAACAGACCTGACCAGCTGGAAGACGTTGTGTATGAGGCTGGCACGATCGTTGCTGGTCAGCGCCATGTGGTTGTGTTGCAGCAGTCTGATAATGGAGTTCCACCCGTTGCCTGCGTAGTGGACCATGTAGTAGCCGCTCATGTCCACATTGAACTTCACCCAGTCCACCTCTTCCGGCAGGTACAGCACGTCTGCATGGAGGAGTATGGATACAAGCTTTGAAGTAAAGTAGAATTCAAATTTTCTGCATGTGGATAAAGGATTTAAATATAGCAGCCAAAATAAATAAATCAGCCACATCGCACTCACCAGTCTTTGTTTTAAGCAGGAAGCGGTGGATGGTGCTGGAGGCGCTGGTCATGTACGTCAGTGGAATCTGCCACAGGAATCTATCAACGCACAATGATGATTAAAAATAAATCAATTTAAAAAAAGTCTAACAATAAATGATCAAACTTAAAATTATATTAATGATTGTAGGAATAAAATGTAACACAGTAACTGATATTTTGACAATTATTTTACCTTATACAAAATGATGTATTAGGCCCCAGAAATGTATAATTTGTGTGAAAACAGCCTTTGACTCTGTACTCCGACTGTGTAATTACTGTATTCTGGCTTTGTATTGCTGCCCAGGCTGCAGAGCGCTGACAATCAGTCACTGCTCTCTGGCTTTGTAGGCCGTGTAGTATTTGAAAATTATAATCATAAGGTCATATAAAGAATGACACGGTGGCTTTAAAACTGATTTCAAATGCATGAATAGCGACTTCTGCAATGACTGATACAGTACAGTTATCTGCCATAACACTTTTAATCTGACATTTTACCCTTCAGTGAGGGAGGGGTCATCTGTCTTCAGGTAACGCTCCTGACTGAGTCTGACCTCCCGACCTCTGACCTCCACAGTGACCAGCGGGAAGCCCTCCTGCAGTGTCCAGGTGTCCATGATGGCCCTGACATCCAGCTCATCATCAGAGTACCACTTCTGCGTATGCACACAGTTCGATACACAATCAATGATCTCACATCAGAAACAGATGACAGACTTGTGGTGCAGCTACGTGAGAGTGCTACTGGAGTCGCTGGAGTTTGCTCAGTGCTCAGTTGAAAGTGGATGCGAAAAAGGATGAAAACTTACAGAGGCTCCAGACGGCACGTTGCGTTTGGAGCAGAATTCTTTGTGTTTCATTCGGCCTTCGTCCAGATCATCTGAGTCGCAGATCTGTTGGGGAGGGGCACAAAATCTTAGCAGAGAATCATAATAGCGCCAATACTGACGGTAACAGACACATTCCGCACACACTGTCAAACACAAAACCTCCCAAATGAACAACAGGCACATTCTGTTACATGACCTGTCTTATTCATTAAAGCTGACTGATTTTAAGCTTTAATGTAAATGTGACACCAAACATTGCGGTGTTTACTCATACTCGCTCATACATCACTCACATTAGTCAGGCTCTCCCACAGGTGGCTGTTGACAGTGTTTTGGTAGCTGTAGCGTTTCAGGTATTGGATGATGCCGATCTCAAAGGCCTCTGGAGTCAGGAAGTCCCGCAGCATATTCAGGATACATGCTCCCTAAAAGAAACAAAAAAAAAACCAAACACACTGTATGTTGCATGCGGAAATTCAACAATCCAAATACTTTCTGTTGTTTTAATGTTTTGTTTCGTACAATTTTCATTAAACTTTGGGTATTCATTCAAATTCATGGACCTTTTTTTATGAGTCGACTTTACTTTTAATCAAGTACACAGACAATTTCACAGGTCAAATATTGAAGTGCATCACCACCAAATGAATGGCCCTCAATCCAGAATGAAGCTGACCTTGTCATAAGACACATCATCGAACATCTCTTGGATCTGCATGGGGTTTTCCACGGGGGTGGAGACTGGGTGGGAGGAGCTGAGGGAGTCTACCTCCATGGCCTCAAAACATTTCCCCAAGAAGAAGTCATCCTGGAAGGAAGGAGAGAGGAGGGAGGAAATATGGGAGTGCAGGGAGGAGATAAGTAAAAGAGGTTCAGGTCAGACCTGGGACAAAATTTAAAAGAAGAAAAAGTTTTACAGCAACACTTCATAAATACTGTAGTTTGAGATAATTTGTATATTTATTATCTTTCTTGTTATGCCAGTAAATAATTTCTGAATTTAACTTGGAGAGAGTATAAATAACAAAAAGATAAACTGCACTATATGGCAGACCGGCAAATTAAGAAGATGAAGGCAATCAGTATGCTCGTCGCCTGTCTGCTATAATGTGCAGTGCACATGTTCTTAAGTTAAGGTACAAGTCGGTTCACTGTGCTCTCACCACATGCAGCTCTGGGTAGGTGATGTCGAGAGAAATATACTCCATGAACTTGGCGAAACCCTCGTTGAGCCACAGGTCATTCCACCACTCCATCGTCACCAGGTTCCCAAACCACTGGACAGGGAGGAGAACATGTAAGAACAGCTTTATGTACAAGAACATGATGTAATTATGCAGCATTAAAAAGTCGCTCAATTCTTCCTCGTAACTTACTAACTTACTAATATAATGCTGATGGATAACAGACAAAACAGATATAGGCCAAGTACCTGGTGTGCAAGCTCATGGGCGATGACCTTGGTGATGCCGAGTTTGTCTGAAGCTGAAGACCTGTCGGCGTCGAAGAGGAGGCCCGTCTCTCTGTAGGTGGTCAGCCCCCAGTTCTCCATCGCACCTGACTGGAAGTCAGGGATAGCAGCCAGGTCTGCAGCGAACAACATCAAACACTTAAATACAGCTAAATATGGTATATTCACCTGCTGGTTCAATTCTCCTCTGAAACTTACATTCACACACAATGCATTCAGTGTGCTGATTACATTTTATATTCGCCATCAGAGTTTCTCTGTTCATTCCAAATTGGAGGAGAGAAATGTTTTATCTGGCTCAGGCACAGACCACTAGCACTGTTAAATGCCTAGATCCAAATTTACATATATGTGCTAGTCAAAGTGATCTCTCACTAATCAGTAGGACATGATAAAAATGTATACTGGTTGTCTTCAGACATAAAGTCTGTTCGTATTCTAAGGCATTATGCTGCCAATACTTTTCTCAA
>NW_019525490.1:900258-918664 GCF_002814215.2 Seriola lalandi dorsalis | reverse complement strand
GAAACCAGTACTTTCACAGGTACCTTGGTGGACCCACCCACAAGAGGTTAAATACCTGGGTCCTACTCCACTTTCTTGGTCAGACTAGTGCGGACTAGAGAGACCAATACATAAGAACTGATGAAGCCGCTTGGATAAGAGGCGAAACGTCTTCCACAGACAAATACAAGTCCAGTTGCCCTCGATTTAATCTGAGAAAGAGATAGCTAAATATGGTATATTCACCTGCTGGTCAATACTATTACACATGTGTTTTCAATTCTCCTCTGAAACTTACATTCACACACAATGCATTCAGTGTGCTGATTACATTTTATATTCGCCATCAGAGTTTCTCTGTTCATTCCAAATTGGAGGAGAGAAATGTTTTATCTGGCTCAGGCACAGACCACTAGCACTGTTAAATGCCTAGATCCAAATTTACATATATGTGCTAGTCAAAGTGATCTCTCACTAATCAGTAGGACATGATAAAAATGTATACTGGTTGTCTTCAGACATAAAGTCTGTTCGTATTCTAAGGCATTATGCTGCCAATACTTTTCTCAAAGTACAGTACAATAATTTTGTTTAATACAACACAAATCGCTTTATAGGTCAAAAAAGAATAATATAACAACGTATTTCTACCGACCCTGTTTGGGAAGCGGGTAAGGAATATCAAAGTAGTCATCATAGAAGTCCAACAGCTTCACAGCAGCATCCAGTGCAAATGCTGTCTGGTCAATCTTCTCAGGTACAGCATAGATTGAAATCTGATGGGAATTACAGTAAAGAACACACTCTTCAGTATTAATATAACAGGAAGTGGGTGGGCAGTTTTATCAATGGATAAATATAAAGTTATAAATATTTCCATATAAACAGTTTCTGAAGGAGAGATCTAAGCGATGGCATGGCCTGCATCTGTCGTCCTTCTCACCTTGACGCCGTGCTGAGTCGTCTTGCTCACAGACAGGAAATCAGACACAATGTAGGCCACCAGGTAAGTGCTCATCTTTACAGTGGTGTCGAAGTGATCCTCTAGCAAGCCGCCTGGCAACGCCACTGTTTTAACCTAAGAAACAAAGGTGTGTGGTGAAACAAAAGAAAGGATAGGTCAATGGGTCCATTACACATAAAGCCATTAAATCGTAATGCTGAAGCTGCCGCAGTCATGTGTACCTTAGGCATGTTGGATATGGCTATGTGGCGTGGCTCTCGTGTGATCCGTATGGTGAAGTTGGCTTTGAAGGCAGGCTCATCAAAACAGGGGAAGGCTCCACGAGCAAAGGTCGCCTCAAACTGTGTGGAGGCCATGAACCTAATAATGTAAATAAATAATAGTGAAATACAACTGGCATTAAAGTTTAACATAACATGCTGTTAGAAGACTAAAGGATAATTAAAGCTGCTATATGTAGCATTTTCAACATCAATTTATCATTGGCAAATCTGTTGTTGTAACATAACTAATGAGACTGTTGTCAAAATTACGATCTTCTGTCTTCAGCTGTACCCTGTAATATCCATTGTAAAGGCTGCAGATTTTGACACCGGTGGGTTAGATTTACTGGATTTGTTCAAATGTAACAAAATTAATGCAGTAATGATTCGATGATGGTAAAATGCTACAAACACACAGCACTTTAAAAAATATGTTTCATGCACTTACCGGACTTCCCCAGCGCTGGTGCGGTAGCTGCTTTTGTAAAAACCATGGTAGCTGTCAGATAAGTTGGCAGCAAACCCCAGCTGAACTTCATACTTCCTCCCTTTAGTCAGCACGGAGTCTGACAGCAGGGCGAGCTGATGGAAACGAGGATACTCCAACACCCGAAGAGGCCTCACACCTTCAGGTGCCAGGAGCAGCACATTGGAGATCTGCATCTGCTTGGCATGGAGAACGATGACGCTGGTGTCTTCATGCACATCCAACTCAATACGAGCAACGCCGGTGAAGTCGAAGGTGGTCAGGTTGGGGTGGATGATCAGGTCGTAGTGGATGGGGGAGACGGTTTTGGGAAGTCGCATGCGATCCCAGGGGAATGGCTGGCCGTTGGTAGCTATGGGGGGGTCTTTGGCTTGGCCTTCATTTGGCAGCTGCGCTCCAGATGAGGGAGCGAAGGGACCGAATAGCAGCAGCAGGAGAGGAGCCACAAACATGGTGACAGTGAAAGCAGGAAATCCCCTCACCTGTAATGCAAATATCATACAGTTGCGTGATTACATCCAGAGATACTATCGTTTTGTTGTCCATTTCTAGTTAAACTTCATTTAAATCACACATTTTATTTCCGAAGGACCCAAACACACATATAATTCTTAAGAGAACAATCAGGTCTGACCTTCATTTCTAGAGAGCATCTCTCAAGTGTAAGTGTCACCTTCTTAATATCTCTCTTATTTTTCTAAAAAACTTAGTAATAGCTGCATAGTTAATCAAACCACTGCTATGCAAATACACAGAGAATAAGACGACAACGCACAAACATGACAGGTGGTGAGGAAAGACGATACTTTCGTTCTCACACTAATTTCCATTCATTCATGGCTCTAATAAATCCCTATAGAAAAAAAACTCATAATCTAAGCTGCCAAAAAGTGAGACGCTATGACGGCCTTAATTTTCAGTTCTCAACATTGGCCATTTATTTCATAATATTTCTACTTACCGTGTCGTCTTCTGCGCGCACAATGAATTGCAAGAGTGAAAGTGAAACAGATACAGGAGGAATTGCATGCTGGGAAGAAGCGCAGGAAACGTCCTCCACTGACTTACATTTTCAGTTTGCAAGTATTATAACACCAGAGAGAGTTAAAGCTGTGGTGACATGGCTGTAAATTTGGAAATAAAATTCTCTTTGGTTTCAGGAAGTCCTTTCATGTCTGCAGATTAAACAGGCAGGTACAGCAGTTCTGCTTTTATGTTTTTATTTTTTACCAACCTACAGTTCACGACTAAAAACATTTTTGCAGAGTTGCATTAGTGTGAGTCAGTGGTGGTTAATAAGGGAACCGAAGCAGGAGCAATTTTCTTTTTAATAATAGCAGGAAACAGAAGGAAACATCCTCTGTGAACAGGAAGTTCCGTGTTGTTATAGTCTGCAGGGATTATATTTCACCGCTAGATGGTGCCAATGTTTTAAGTCGCGGTTATTTTGGTTTCCCATGAGTTCCTGTTTATTTTCTGTCTGATGTTGATTCCAGTCCCTCGGATATTAATACATTTCACTGAGCTCATGAAATGAATTGAACTAATGTAAATGATCAATTATTAATCCTTTGGCCAAAACCAGAATCTACTGCAAAATTAATAATATGTCTCCTAAACTCAAGTATCATTGCAAACACAGACACTGTCTATGCCTTAGTCTATATCCAACATTTGTGGATCTCAATTCTACAGTTGTGGATTTGCATTTTTAAAGGCCCTTAGTTTTGAGACAAACTTTCCGCCAGTCTGAACGAAAATGGACTTGTTTCGCTCGGCCACTTGCTGACGACACCATTTCCGCTTTTCAAAGTAAGAGCTGACCGCAGACTTCTATGAGCTGCTTTATTTCCCAATACTCAGCGAAAAGTAACGTGCACTACGTTAACGTTTGTAAGATAAGAAGAGAAGGACCTGGTTAAGGTCTTTGGGTAGTATGGCTGTTGGTGTTGTTATTTGTTCAGTTAAGAAATTACGCATTGCAATTTTATTGTTCATTGTTCATATTTGCCTGTGTACAACATATTTGATGCACAGAAAACATTTTGATTTGTTTACAGTAATTACTATAAATCTATGCTTAGAATATAAAACACAATCATGGTTTCTTTCATACTTATATGCAATTTGTGATATACAAACGGTTGTTTTTGCCTAGTTTACATTCAGGCCAGTAGAAGTTAAACTGTTCACATGAAGCATTCAGAAATTAACCCTTTCCGGAACCGTCTGACACTGTAGGACTTACTCACTCACTTACTTACTTACTTTTCGTCAAGCAAAACAGCTCGGGTGTCATACTCTCAGAGTATTTTACTTACTGACCGCGGACTTTACACAGACCCAGGTTTCATTTCACTGCAGGTTGTTTTTGGCGCGCTGTCCTCCCAGTCTCCGTATGTGGGCAGCCTGTCGTGGCAGCTAGCTACGCTTTGATCGGGCCCTTCCCTGCAAGCTCCGTTTCCTGTTCACCTGACTTCCGATATTGTCACAGGTGTGAAAAGTTTCTGCGTTTGTTTGATCCCCATTTTAAATTTTTTTCGGCTGCTGTTAGTCATGTTATCTTGGAAAAGACTTGGCCAGTGTCTGGGCCGAGAGATCCGGCTGAAGTGCGGTCAGTTGGCCCAAGACTAGTCCAACAACCAGCAACCAACAGCCAGGCCTTAAATACACCACACGTGCCAGACTCGGCCCATTACCTGTTGTGCCATCCAGAATGGCTTTTATTAATTTCCTGCTATTCTCTTAGATGCAGGACAGGAACGGATTTCACGACTGCTCTTTTATTAAATGACAAATTTACACAACATGAGATTTCACACTCTCATGGACACAGAGAGTAAAGCAGCAAACATGAAGTCCAGAAAAAATGTTCTAAATTCATCCAGCAGATGTGCATGAAGTTCAAGTTACTAATAAATAAATCACACAACATTCATAAACATACAGTTTGTTCATTTTAAAGCAATAATAAAAGCCTTAAATGGCACATATGTTATTCCTGTGCCCAAGAAAAGCTCCATAGATTAACACAACACATTACATTTTATGGCCTCACAGCATCAGAGCTCCATTCTTTGTTACAGTACAAACTGGGATGACATTTCCCATTTTAAAGTTCTCCCTTTGGTTTCTAACTTTAGAGGACAGTGCTGCATGTTTACAAAAATTCACCAATCTGTTTTAGGGGGCGCAGGAATGAGAAATGGGAATTCTTAAAAAGGGGTTGGATTCTCCTTTAAATGTAAAAATCCATGATTATAATATATTGTTCCATCCTCAAAGCATCTGGTGCAGAAAAATAACAGGCTAAAACAATAAATTTTCAAAGACTTAACCTGCTCTACAGTGACAATATTCTAATATAATATGTAAACAGCGACCACAGTCCATTGCATTTACATTTATATGTCACTACGCTCTTTTGGGGAGAAAATGAAAATGCAGTCTGTCAGTCCTCTCATCAAGGCAGGTCATCAGTCAGGACATCACTTCCTCGTCACTTGTTTGTCTGTCTGGGGGAGTGGCAGCGGCTTGTTTTACCAGGGCATGAATGACACAAAGATCCACTGTGATATGCAGTATTTAGTGTTATTGGAAACTTTGGGGATGTGAGGACGAGTTAAACAGAAATCTTTTAGAGCAGTTGAACAGCTTTAGAGTTTATGATCAGCAATATTCAAACTCTTTTTGTTTTATATTTTCTTCTTTGATTGGAGGACATTTCCAGTGATAGACGTGTGGAGCTGAAAGCAACTGAATATCATCTGGAATTCAATTATTTATCTTATCGCACACTCACAGCGTGAGTTTGGACATTTAAAATAAATGGATTTACACCCCCTCACAAGGGTTAAAGTCCATCCCATCTGCAAACAGTAATGAGTAAACCTTACAATGATATTGCCTCCTTCTTATGGGAGGTCACTTCAGCAGCTGCTCTGATTTTGCAGGGATCATTTGGGAATCAGTTGCAATCACTCTCTCTTACCTAATGGATCTATAAGCAACACTACCAAAAACTTTCTGACATTTGGACAAATCTCACTGTCAGACACAAGATTCAGGTCCAAAGAGGAGGTGAACTATTTTCTTAGAGGAGCTTATCCCAGGGATGAGAATGATAAAGCAGGTGTTGATTGGGATTGTGTGTGGCGCTGTCATACTGACCTCCGGTATCCTAATCGGCCACTTTGGTATCAACAAAAGCAGCAGCTCGGGACCAACCTGGGTGAGGGATGTGGCGAAGGACGTGGACGAGAGTCTCATTGAGATTTTCCTGTCTGAGGTGGACAACATCCAGATTCAGGAAAACTTAAGGTGAGTTGATGAATGATCAACGTGATTATGTTGGTCACTCAGTCATCCTTTATCTCATTTCATTTGTTCAAGTGATACAAAAAAAAGTGAAAATACAAAGACAAAAAAGGACAAATATTGTTTGTTTGAGTAAGAAAAAAAGTGGATTGTACAAAGATTTCAACCTATTAAGACTTAAAGGAGGTTTATTTGGTTTTAATAGTGAAGTGTCTCAGTCTAAAAAAGGCTAATCTGTATTCTTATGAGATCCAGTGGGATTCATTTAGCATCATGAGATTCTTTGCTACAACATGTAGGGTTATACCTGTAAAGCCGTGGATGCTTTATCATGTGTCATGATCCCTTTGTTGTTTCCTCAAGGAACCAATTTACACATTATTCAATCAAACTTTTCTTTATCCTCTCGTTCCTCCACAGGGAGTTGACAAAAGTGCCCCATATGGCCACAACAGCTGGAGATGAACAGACAGTGCAGTTTATGCTAAAGAGATGGCAGGACCCCGAAACTGGTCTGGATGAGGCCTGGAGAGAGGAGTACATGGTCTACCTGTCCTTCCCTGACCCCAAGAACCCCAATAAGGTCACTGTAGGTGAGTCAACAGGCTAATCAGTGTGTTTGGTTGAAAGTTGAGATGTTCGTGCCATCTCTACTTTTTTTTTGTCAGAATCTGTCATTAAGCATATTTTTAAAGCACTGGTCTAAATAAAATAAAAAAACACATTTAAAGGAGCTCAAGATTCAAGATTAACAGGTTCATAGCGACTGAAACTTTACGTTATAAGATGGCGAGTCAGTCGGCTTTCCTTTGTGTGTTTTGCTGTATGATTTACTGCGGTGAAACATACAAACATAGTGAGTTTCACTTGTTTACTAGCACACCAATCACCATGTGTTGCTCATTTCAGTGAGCCCATCTGATGCTGTGCTGTACACCGCCAGAGAAAAAGAGAAGACTTATACTCCGGACCAAGATGATCCTGATGTGGTTCAGCCATATGCTGCATACTCCCCAAAAGGAAACCCAAAAGTAAGGAGAAAAGAAGCTACATACACACATGTACTGTATCTTAAACTCTGTTTCAAGCTCCATTAACGATCACCGAGCCCTCGCTACAGGGCTCTGTAGAGGTTTGATCATTACAAATCATTACATTTAGTTAGTAAATGTTGTTATGCTTTAATTTGATCAGATTAATTTAGACTGTAGTCACTCCATAAACAAAAACGTATCTCATCTGATGTGCATCAGAAAGGTATTTCTCATTTCCTATATATTATTTAATAATTTACTGATATATATATTTATTTGTTTTTTTTGCCCTAGGTTTGTTGAAGGGGAGATAAATAGACAAATAAAAAGATAGATTGTAGATAGAAGTCTTTGTGGCACTTCATGTTTTAGTAAAGCACACATAATTTCTGGGAAATAATTCACTCAATGTATAGAAATCACATGATTGTCTTACTGGCACACACACCTCGTGCTTATCTGTCATAAACTTTCTTAATTTGTCATACCTTCTGTCAGAGATATGGGGCATTTACTGCATCTGTTATTCATCTTCTTTATAGGCTCTCAGGAATAATATACTGTGGCAATACAAGAGTTTGCAAGTGATCGAAGATCATCCAGGAAGAGCAGGAAACTGTCAACACAATAAGCAAATAAAGAATGACACTGGATAGAATCAAGTGTAAAAAAAACAACTAGGTTGGATCATTTTTAGCCATTTAACTCTCTGGTAGTTTACTGGTGCCGCAAAACTTTCCTAACAGATATATCACTTCTTCAAGGCCAAAACCTTTTGTATGTCTTATCAGGCACTGATAACATTACAAGCTGTGATGTAAACTGAGTTAATAAAACAATAGGGGCCCATCTGTTAAGAAAAGGCAGACTGATAAATAACATTACTATCTGTTTTATATTAGAGGCGAGGTTGAGGTTGTAATAAAGAATAGCATAAAGATACAGAGTCTTTTGTTAGTCGGCATTATAGTAAAATCACAGAAAAGCACAAGAGTCTATTGAAAGGATTTTCAGAGGACAGTGGGATGGTTTGGGGAGGATTTGTCAGAGGTTTTTAAGACAGATAAAATACAGTGTATATATTTCTTTGGGGAAATAATTGGGGAAAGAAACTACACAAAAGGAAGCCATTAGCCATTGTTTAAGTTTGTGGTATAAAAAGATCACATCACCTTGTCCTGCTGTCAGTTTACTGGCTTCCTTCTTGAATTGCTGCTGTTGACATAGTGCTGACTTTTCTGATGGTTTTAGGGGAAACTGGTTTACGCCAACCAGGGGACACCAAGTGACTACAAGCTTTTGAATGAGACAACCGACCTGAGAGGAACCATTGCTATCACCAGATACGGAGGAGCAGGGAGAGCAGCTAAAGTAAGCTGTTTATCAAGTTTGTGCTTTTTTAAAATAAAGATAAAATAGGTACAAACTGTTCAGGAGAATCAAAGCGTCTGTGCCTAAAGTGGCGGTCACACGCTCCTGAGCGTTGCATGTCTTCATCAATACAGTCAACACCTATAACTTTTAACAACACTTTTTATTGAGACAGTTAAAGGTTTGGAGGACAACCATGTTATAATGTCACAAGTTTACTGTCCAATAAATCTAAACCAAACTTGTTTTGAGTCTTTGCAGAGAACTGAGATCATGTCAACTGAAGATACCTCACATCATATTATTATTATTATTATTATTATTATTTTCATTATTATTATTATTTTCATTATTTAGTCAACAAAACCCAGAACACAAACACAAATCTGAAATTCAAAAATTAAAAGGTTTGGGTAAGTGTGTGTGTCACACGAGCAGTGGCTCTGTTTAATGGCCATCTGTAAAACAGTGGTTGTACTGGGAAGTTTCCAAGTAGGAATGTCTGTTACACTGAGTTAATTGAAAAGATAAATGTTTACCAAATGCCGTGTGCGTCTCTTCCAGGCCATCAATGCAGCACCCTACGGTGTCATTGGTGTACTCGTCTACACAGACCCTTTGGACATCAACGATGGTCTCATGTCAGATGTGAATGAGACCTATCCTCACTCCTGGTACATGCCGCCCTCTGGTGTGGAGCGAGGATCCTTTAACAGTCGCTATGGAGACATGCTCACGCCCTACCTGGCTGCTAAAGGTAACTAGTGATGTAAAAATGTACAATATAAAAAACAGTGTTTTTCTTCTTTATTGTGTGTTTAGTCTGTTACTGCTGCACTTTAGCTCCACCAGTCTCTGAGGGGGGACTTTTATAACAGCTACACATAAAGATAAAATCAGGTCATCTCTACTTTTCCATAAATTCTTCAGAAACAGAAACATAGATTTACTTATGATTCACTATTTTGCAGAGGAAACCTACAGAATTCCAGTCGAGGACATTACAGGAATCCCTCCTATTCCAATTCAACCAATCGGATTCGAGGATGCCTACGAATTAATCTGGTCTGAGACAAACTTGTGAACTTGTGTAATTGATACAGCCCAAAATAGTTGATTATGAACTAATTCTAACTTTTTTTTTTTTTCCTTCGGGCATTTCAGTGAGCTGGGTGGAAAAGCTGCTCCAGCTGCATGGCAGGGAGCATTCAAGTGCACCTACAACTTTGGCGGTCCAGGGTTCAAACTTACATCTGCTTTCAACAACAGGTAGTCAACAACCAGCAGACACCAGATGCACTGAAATCTGAACTTGGAGGAGTAATTATTTTTATTGAGCAATGCAACTGGTTCATCAAAATGACTCGTGAGTAAATGGTGTTACAACAGCGAGGAGTGGCTTCATATTAAATTTCAACAGGGAAGTAGAAAAGTCTTCCATATACAACAATAAACACAGAACTGGTGGAGAGAAAAGATGAGTCTCCAATGAACTGCTTTGTCACTTTACAAGTTACTAAGACGTGTCAAGACGACCTTTCAATATTTGCTCTTGACTGAAAACAGCTTTTGCTTGTCTTTACTGTCCGGCTTTCTGTTTTTATATCGCCCATTTATCCTTTTGCTTCGATTGTCAAAACACTTTGTAAATTCTGTTTTTAAAGGTGCATTTAAATACATGTATTATTATTATTATTATTATTATTATTATTATAAGTTATAAAGTATTTTGCTGCAAACCTGCATCCACTTCAAACAATCACCTATTTTTCTTCACTTTTCAATAGCATATTAGGCCTTTGACATCTTTGAGAGTAGAGAGTAAAATTACATTTTCCTAAATACATCTTGGTGGAGATGAAGCAGCAGTATTGCAGTGTCTCTCCTCCTTGTTCCAGTGATGTGAAACTGGACATATTTAACCATGAAGAGGTGAAGAACTCCTCCAATGTGATGGGAGTTATCAGAGGGAGCGTCGAGCCAGGTGAGACTGGTGACTCAAACCAAATTGGCCATATGATGTCATCTGTTTTAATCTTGCAAATAATCTGCGGCTGCTCCGTGTGTTTATTTCCACAGACAGGTATGTGATCTATGGGAACCACAGGGACAGCTGGGTTCACGGTGCCATCGACCCGAGCAGCGGGACGTCGGTCATGCTGGAATTGAGCAGGGTGCTGGGAAAGATGGTCAAGCAGGGTGAGAAGAGTGATGGTTTCTGATTGTATCTTACTGTAAATGGTGCTGGATGAAAAGCTCATTTCTGTTCCTCTCTGCGGCAGGCAAATGGAGGCCTCGCAGGTCCATTATCTTTGGAAGCTGGGGAGCAGAGGAGTTCGGCCTGATTGGGTCTGCAGAGTACACAGAGGTGATTTACAATGAATCCACAGGATTAGACATGATACCAAGCAAGCGAATGTGAACATAACTGTACTTCTAAATTGTTTGTTTAAAAGCTATATCAGTTTTGACTTTCTTCCTTGGTCCGGCATGACCAAGTAACTTATGTTGGCTAATGTTAGCTAATGTCAGCAAACTTTAGATGAATATTCCTGCGTAACATACATCACTGGGTCATTTTTCTGAGTTGATCACTCCTCTCTACTTTTGCTACTGTTACATTAAGTTTACATTTATTCCATAATGGTCAGTAGAGTGGCAAATGACATATGTTGCTTTAAGTATTGCTTGTATACTTAGCTTAAATCTGACTTTGATCTTGTCTTTTCTGCAGCAATACTTCACCAAGCTGAGCGAACGCACCGTTGCTTACATCAATGTGGATATAGCTGTTTTTGGTAAGATGCTCCATCTGCACTAAATATCTAGCTAATGCCTTGAAGAGGTGTCACTCCCTGGTTACTCTTGGACAAAAGCAGCCGTACTTGATGGACACAAAATGTTAATTTGATGAAGAAGAATTCCTGCTGCTGTAGGTTGTGTTCACTAACCATAAGTCTTGTGCCTTAGAAATTGAATAGTTAATAGTGAGGTTAATCAGAAACACCCATTCATCCTCCACTCCTCAGCCAATGCCACCCTCAGAGCTTCAGGGATGCCATCGGTACAGAACGTCATCTTCACAGCAGCAAAACAGGTTAGGTCTTCAAAACAATGTAATTCAGGTGTTTAAACTTGACCAGGACCCTGTCACATTAAAGTGTGTTTGTTCTCTAGGTGAATGCACCTGGACTGGACTCCACGTCTGTGTACGACAACTGGGTACGATATTCAAACAGGACAAGCCCAGTCCATGGAACCATTCCCAGGTAATGAACTGCAGTTAACACCTTTTAGAAATTTCCCACATCTTGCATTGCATCCTGGGAGAAATCCCCATAGAGTCAGTGAGTTTTTAAAGAAGAACTGGCTCATGACTGGACATTTGAAACAAAAGGGTTAGTTGGTTAACTGTTCATATCCTGATCAGATGACCAACAAAGGAAGTATGGTTGTGCAAAAGAGCGTACATGCTCAGCAACAACAGTAGCATGAGATGAGATGGACATGACAGTTTGAATTAACATCATTGCAGCTCTGTAAAGCCCGGTTCTTCCCTCCATACAGTACATTGTTTATTAACTGTATTGTGAGCAGATTTGCATCATGAATGTGTTTGTACTGAAGTAAACAGAATGTATCCCCAACTAAATCCCAGGTCTGATAATAAATCATTAAATTGTTGCTTTAAATCATTAAAATGATGGTTCTTGTTTTCTGTCTTCCTCTGATAGGGTGGGATACCTGTCAGGTGCAGGGAGTGATTACGCTGCCTTTGTCCATTACCTGGGAATCTCTTCAATGGACATTTCATACACGTATGACAGGGTATGAAACTCACTCGCCTCTGACTTAACAGATTTCTGTTCTGATGACTTTACTGTTGTATGTTGGATGTAGAAACACTGAATGGTAACAATAGTATTTTCAAATGATCTTCACCTGTGATAAAATTTTGATTTTTCCACCTAAATGTGTGGCCCATGTTAGGCGGGAGCAGCCAGCTCTCTTCATTTGTTTAATACATAAATAAAGAGATGAAAAGTTTTTAATTTCAGCACACACCTGTGAGGAGAAAATTCTGAGTCTGAATTGACCTGAGCTCATTTAGTTGGTTTTGTAACTCCTGTCATGTGGATATTTGTCTTCATACAGAGTAAAACAAATGCTCGTATATACCCTGCGTATCACACAGCATACGACACCTTTGACTACGCCTCAAAGTTCATTGATCCCGGTGAGCAATTCCGTCTCTCATGTTATCACATATTGGATTTTCTTGTACAGCCATAGTCGATGGTAAAAATCCCAGTCCTTGAATTACGTCTGTCATGGAGCTGTAGATTATACTTTCTTTTATGTTATATCTTTCATTTCATCTCTCAATTGGTGTATTTTAACAAAAAGCTTCTGATGACAACTGAAGAGACAGTAAAAATTTTCCCAACAATTCTTGTGCTGAATAACATCTAATTCTATCATTTCCCACCCTCAGGGTTCGTCAGTCACCAAGCCATCGCCAGGACAGCAGGAAACGTCCTGATCCGATTGGCTGATAGCCTGGTGCTGCCATTAAACTGTAGTGACTACGCTGAGAGTCTGGAGGACTACCTCAACACAGCAGTGACCCTATATCAACAACAACTGAAAGAAATGAATATATCCATGGGTAATGAGAAGACAGTGATGCAAGGGAACACTGCAGTACACAGCACACAGTGATAGAAATCTAATATCAGGTGAAAGTATTTCATCTAGGTTTTATGTTTAATTGTCATTTCATGTTGTTTCAGAACCACTGAAGCGCGCGGTGGCCAGCTTTCGCAGTGCAGCTGCTCATTTGGACCAGGAGATTCGCACCTCAGACCTGGCAAATGAAACGTAAGAACACAACCATACATAGGCTATACAGACGTACTGTTATCTCCTCTTCTGTATACATGGAAATGAATGCCAATCCCCCCCACACCACCTCTCTCTATCTCTCTTCTCTCAGACCGCTGAAGGTCAGAAGGATCAACGACCAGCTCATGCTGCTGGACCGAGCTTTCCTGGACCCTCTGGCCTTCCCAGATAAATATGCATACAGGTAAGAGGAGGATTTTCCCGTCTCGTGTCTGCACGCTGCATCCAAAATAGGGTGTAATTTGTTGTGTGCACTGTGCTTGACAGCTTCAGGGAAAATTATGCAAAAAGGTGGAGAAATACAGTTGTGTGGGAGGTCCACAGCTTTCACCCAGACTTAGGAATAATTGGATGGATTGCCATGAAATTGATGCCTTGACTTTTCCTCTAACTGTTGTTTTGAATTAGATGTCTTGACTATTGGATGGATTGCAATGAAATGATGCAGACATTCATGCCCATTAACTGTTATAACTTTGCTGATTTCTTAACTTCAGGTCAAATGTTGTACTGTGGTTTATATCCAAACACATGCAAAACTGATGATATTTCTATCATCCTCAGCTGTACTTTGTGTTAGGGTCATGAGCAAATATTAGCCTGCTAACACACCAAACCAAGATGGTGAACATGCTAAATACTATATCTGCAAAATATTATCATCTGAGCATGTTAGCATGCTGTCGTTAGCTCAAACCACTGTGCCTAAATACAGCCTGACAGAGCTGCTAGCATAGTTGACTCTTGGTTTCTGTAAATATTTCAATTCTCCACAATAAACTATTTTTTATTAATACCACATGGTGTATTGTTGAGGGTTCCCAGGGCTGAGTTTCTTTTTAAAAAATTCTGTCAGTGACTGTTATACTCCTCTCTTTAAGGCATTTAATGGATAGTGACAGTGACCATCTGCTTCATTGTGTCTGAGCACATCTCTGTTAACCATTCAGTCACCTATCATTGATATATCACTCTTATTTCTTTTTCCCGTCACACAGGCATGTTATCTGGGCCTCAAGTAGTGCCGGCAAGGCAACCTTCCCAGGTCTGGCTGATGCCTATGCCAACGCTGAGTCATCAGGTCAGTCAAGCGACTGGGACAAAGTGCATTACCACCTGTCAGTCCTGAGCCAGGCCATCGAGGGCGCTGCCCACACACTGGTTGATGTCATATAGATGAAGAGGAGGAACTGCACTCGCTCAGGGATTAAAAAAGAAAGAAAAAAAGACAATGAACTGCAGCTGATGAGCACTGATCAGCTGGGCCATAATACGAGTATTTATGGATGATACTAAGTGAAGTGATTTAGGAATCAATGAACAGAGCTCATCACCAAACAGTAACACGAATGTCTTTGTCTTTGCCACTGGATTATAATATTGAAATATTAAGAATATTTTTCATTTGCAGGCAATAAAGAAAAGCCAAAACAGTTGTTGTTAATACAGTTGTAGTTATTAAGCGCACTGACAAAGGTTAAAAGTACCTGTTTTCTGCAGATTAATGATCTGTACTGTGGGAAACTGAATGTCTTTTTGCACAGGATCCATGAAACCTTTCACAAAGAGAAGCCTCTGGACACTATTGATCTGATTGACATAAATATTCACCTCAGTAAAGTATCACACAGTAAAAGACATTGTTTAATCTTGCCATGTGCTGAAAAAAGACAAAGGTGTGTCTGTTTTCTTTAGAAAATCAATGACCAGCTCTTTGATCTTGGTTATGTCAAACATAATAGAGTATCTTCCTCAGTATAACCGAAGAGGATGGCTGAATATCTCCTAGTAAATGTTGGCATTACATGTAAATTGGTAAAATTGTGTCTAGACCAGCTTTGCAATGTTGCTGGTTGCATGTTAGTATTTAACGGTAAACTAGTTCATGTTTTTTCTATATAATTTTAAAGTAGCAATGGAATATTTCCAGAAACATTTCCTTTTTTTTTAGTGCAAAGATCTTTTGTATAGTTAATATTTATATGTTTTTGACATATGGTGGTATTTTTTCAATTCTTAAATCAAACAGAACATTTCTGATCTTCATTCAAGATCAATGAGGGAGGATGACTTGCTGTTTTTTTGAAGAGACAGTTGACGCGTGTCAAGATCATTTCATCTGACAGGAACAAGAAACAGTGGTAGCCCTGATCCACTCGACTGTCTGGGAATGAGGAAAGCAGACAGACACTGCAGGGAAATTATAGGAAATGGTGCAGTGTAAGTTTACTGAGTTATGATCCAGAAGTTAATGGATCAATAACGGTATACAGCTGGAAAACTTTTACAAACACTGGTGCAAGGGTGTGTCATAAAAGCAAATGATCTAATATGCCAGGGTCTTTCTTTGAAAACATTTGCCATAAAAAGAAGCTGCACCTCATCAAAAACCTGCCTCTACTTTTTTGAGCATGAGTTGCATTCACTTGCAGATTGATGCCCTACTGCAGATCTGAATGTGGGGCTGCAATACCAGCGCTCACCACCAGGGGTCAGAAAACACTTTGAGACAGCCACAGAGGGCAAGTCGTTGGGACTGCAAATGTTGGTGTGACAAAAGTGGAGTGACAGTTGTATCTACAAACATAGTCATATCACCAATCTGTAAAGGTAACGTCATAGATCCACCTTAAGATAATGCTGTTAAGCCTGTATAATAGTGATGTATAAGTAAGAAGTGTGAACACAAAAAAGTCAAGGAGAGAAAGAAGAAGACGCATGAAAATCTGCTCTTGTCTGACTTCATGGGATCCTTCTACTCTGGCTCTCATGTAAACACTGGTCTCCCAGGGACTGCTGGTTTTATCTAGCCCCCCTCCACTCTGGTTAAAATTTACAGAGTTAGTCACACCCATCTGAGCCCTTCGAAGCCGCTGTAGAAACACAACTTAGGGGTTGCACTGGTGTGTAAATGAATAACTGTGTGTTTGTGTGGGTTGGGGGATGAGATTTGTGGGTGGATTCATTTATTTTTAACCTCAAAATAAAATAAGAAAGATAGGCTCCTTTGGTTCTTGATTGTTCTTATTGTTCTTGAATCACATATACTGCTACAATGTGGGTCAAATGGACTTAAATGCCATTCAGCAGCATTTTCCAGAAAACGTGCGAGTCACAAAAACTGCAACATTTATAAGTTAAAAGTAACTGGCAAGGACATAATGGACATGTGCAATACCTGTTGACAAGCAACCTAATATAAAACTGTGGCAGTATTTGCAGTTTATTTATTTATTTCAAGTAAATTCTTTCTACATTATGAGCAGTGTATTACAGGGAAAGACTGACTATTTTGTTGGTGAGATATATATATAGCTGTTCCTCAGTATTTTTAGCGGGGGAATATTTACAAAACATGGACTCTTTTCAGCAATGCAGAGTGAGTGACTTGACACAGTTTGACATTAATATTTGCAGAATTTCGCAGAACAACCAGAGACTGTCTGCTTGTGGCCACTGAGCAGTTTCAGTGGAGCAGCAGAAGCCGGGGAAGGAAACTCATTAAAGCTTAAGATTGCTCTCATGCCGACTTGTAAACAATCCGCAAGAGGGAATCTTTTTGTGACTGGTACTCGGCTGCTTTCTTTATTGTTTGTTATATTATGTGTGTTATCAGAAGCCAGAGTCTGACGTTATGCTTCCAATTTGTTTTTATCAAAACACATGCATGCACAATTAGAAAAGTTCATGCTAAGAGTGCGGTAAATAAACTTATGTAAGCTTGATGGAACATTAGCTTCTTTGTGAACTGATCTTGTTATTGAACTTTTCGCTGCAGATGATTCTCAGATGTTACACAGTGAACTAAAATATTGTCTTAAGTAGGGGCTGGATACTAGTTGACATATAAGCATTTATTTGACTTAAGTATTTTTTGGAATAAGATACTCTTTTGAAGACTAGATTTCAAGGGGCATGCCACCAATTTCACACATGAAGTTCAATTTACTTGTAATGGTTAGTATTATTCAGCCTGTGAAAACAGATGAATAATGTTTTGTGTGTCTCTGGAGGCGTTTTGTGAAGTTTGAAATTCGTTTCCTCAGACTGCATTTTGAAATAAAAGCGATTAAAAGCAAATTTGAAAGGAGCTATTTGTAAGTTTTGTTATTGCTACATAGCCAATGTTACCATTAACAACTGTTTACTTCACAGCCTTGCCAAGAACTTCATCCATTTCTGCATTTACAACACAAGAGGTTATAACATGCCCTCCAAGCAACGCCACTCTTTTAGGGCAGACTGGACACTACAGTGACCCAGTTTTGGAAAGTGAGCTAGCAAGCCTGTTAGCATGCTAACTTCAGTAGAAGAAAAGAACAAGAACAAGTTATAGAAATAGAAGTAAAACAAGAGGGCTGCTTTCACCCGCTGGGGACAGCTCTTGGCGAATAAACAAAGAAAGTTTGATGCTGAACTGACAATGTTTTTAGTAGACTGTACGTCAACAGCTGCTAATGCTAATGTTGGCTATATAGCAATAGCAAAACGTACAAATACTCATTTAAATGACTTTTTTCCAGACTGTAACATGAAACTCAAATGCAGGCTGTTCTAATTAAAAGTGTGTTGAAAAATATGTTGGTACAGGCTTTTCCAGTTACAGCACAAAATACATGTTTTAGCTATGTTTTTTCTCTCTTTCCATACTAATCAAAATACCTAAAGGATAGGATCCTGTCAATACAAAGTGCTGATTTGATACCTGGCATATAATGATAAATAAGCAAATATTTTATATCGGGAATTGCTGTGGCTCTAAAATTGATTAGGCAGCCTGCCATGGCAGAATTAGTGTAGTTATGTTACATTTAATGACATTAATGAAGTAACTGTCTTCAGTGCTGAACAGTCACATCTGGATGATAACTGATCTACTTAATAGGGTCAGTATCTGTGCTAATACCAACCCATTGGAAATCTAAAGAGCAGTATCAGCAATGATGTGGTAAAAAACTGGGATGTCCTCAATGTCTGTCAATCAAAAACAACAAGACACACAGGTGCTACCCACTAATCGCAGTTTATTCTTTTAAATATACATAGACTTTTTCCCCACATTAAATACCCCTCCAACCCGCCCACC
>NW_019525490.1:894233-900238 GCF_002814215.2 Seriola lalandi dorsalis | reverse complement strand
CACCCACCCTCAACATCCCTCCCTCCTCCCATTTCTTCCCTAACTCTCAATTCTCTGCTTTCTCTGCCCGCCCCCCTCCCTCCAGAGAGAAAGCTCGTCGGGCTGAAAAACACACTCTACTTTGTGCAGTATATTGCTTATTAAGACATTTGCGAAAACATAAATTAAAAATACTACAGCTCGTCTTTTTTTTCCATTTTCTGCTCCAACATCAGACTGTTCAGAACAGAATAAAAAAAAAGATTAAAAAAAAGAAAAACAGCACAGTGTCCCTCAGTCTGGCTACATTAAAATGAACTGGATTCCCCTGTTTTTCATGACATGGTATGACCCTCCTGGCTTGAAGTCTACACAGTGGTCTGTACCATGATAAGAAGTGAAATTTATTCTTCAACAGACATCCTGAGTTTGGTCAAATCGTGTTGGTGTGGTTTTTATTTTGTGTTAAATGATAAGACATCCAATCAAAATGGCTGATTCTAACTCAGCCCTCACTTTCTCTAGTATTTGCGTCTCTGCTCACCTCCTCTCCGCTGGTCAGGAAGTGTGTGAGTGTGCGAAGGGTGGTGGGGGGTGGGGGGGGTGGTAATCATCTTGTTAATCCCCACAATCAGGGATGTGCTTATTGTTTGTGGCTTTTTGTCAGATCCAAAGTTGTGGAAATGACTGGTCCAATGAGGCGGCTGGAGCTGCAGGCAGAGTGAAGGACAGTGTGATACGGCACTAGAGGAAAATTCAGGTGTTTAAGTCACAAGGCATGCATGTTAACACTGAACTCAGAGATTCGCCACCAGAAGTTTTTCAGCTGTGACGCATGTGGTATGTGCTGTCCGTGAGTCCTGTCGGTCTATTTTGGTGTGTGTGTGTGTGTGTCAGTGTTTGTGCATTTCTTTCTTTGTTCAGATGAAGGCGTTGAAAAAGTCCTGCTTTTGACTGCGTGCATGCTTGACTGCTCCTACACAAATATATATAATATTTTTTATAATTTTACTGAATGGAAGATACAAGAAATGCCATGTTTGGTTTGAGTGACATTTCATATCTGTATCTGAATTTTCAATGGAGACTAAATGCATAAAAAAGGGGGACTTTTTCAATGACCAACACTGTATCACATATGTGCACGTGTGTCTTGTGAACTTGTGTCATGTTTCATTCAGTCTTCTCAAGTTTTGTGTCCATCATTCTAGCAGTCTGTCTGTTTCCCTCCCTCCCTCCCTTTTAGGAAGCACAGGAGGGGCTGCATTGGCGTTGGGGAGGGTCGAAGGGTCAAGCTCGGGTCACACGCGGGGGGAGTATTTAGGGTTTCTTGGCACCTCGGTGAAAGATTTCAGCTCATAAGGGATCCCTGTGTCCACTTCGATGGATTTGCGGGAGAATAGCAGCCGGATATCGTTGTGCAAGTAGATCTTCCCAGATTTGGAGCTCTGGAATCTGGGAGGGGCAGAACCAAGACCAGTGTTAGCAAAACTCTTTGTTTTATCTCAACAAAAAACTGTTAAACTAACTGAAACAAAGCTCTAAATTAATACTTCTGGGATGCTTCTACATTTGTTGGCTTCCTTCTTGGCAAGAGTAAGATGAGAAAAATCAATATCACTCATATCTGTCCATTTAATATTGGGCTACAGCCAGCAGCCAGATACATTAGCTTAGCATTAAGTCTGGAAATAGTCTGGGCTCTGCCCAAAGGAAACAAAATCCTCCTTCCAGGGTTATGTGCACAACTTTTTCTTAGCTGGGCACAATGACAGAGCTAGCTGTTCCTCCTTGTTTCCAGTCTACACGCTAAGCTAAACTAATCTGCTGATGGCTATAGCTTCATGTGTTTACTGTCATCTCATCTAACTCTTGGCAAGAAAGCAAACAGGCATGTTACACAAAATGTTATTGCTGTGACAACAGAAAATAACTGCCAATGCAGGAAAATAGTTTCCTAGTATTTCCTAGCATTTAGTGAAAATCTCAAACATATTGTATATGAATAATTAAATAAATATATAAAATAAATGTTAGTCTATCTTACAAGCTTGAAGTCAAGTCAGGATCTCAGGTATAAAAAGTAATGCAGACTGCTGAAACCTCAGCCGTACCTGAGATGTATCAGGTAGCAGAGAATCTTCTTCCTGTCTACCACTCCGCCCACTGGAGACACCTCGCCTTTCCCCTCAACCCCCTCCTCCACAGGCACCAGGAAGATACGGTGGCGCAGGAAGGTCATGTGATTGACCGGCATGTCGCCAAAATTGTAGGTCACAAGGAACATCTTCACCACAGTTTTGTTGGGATTAAATAAGGTCTGAGGAGAAATGCAAGACCATAGTCAGTGTTTCAAACGGGAAAAAATAAGACAGCTAGCAGTGGTTTTAATTCAACTATTAAAAAGGATATTTTTTTATGACTCAAGCCACAAAAAGAAAAGATCTCAATATCAACATATTGTATATCATCATCGTTTAAATGTTGTGGAAGCAGGGATGAGATATACCTAAAAGTTTTCAAACATTGTCATGGGCAACCTGGCCCTAGCTTCCTGTGCAAAGAGTGAGCTGAGCATACGGAGAGTAAAAAAGACAAACTTACCACTTGAATGGTCCCTGCTTTGGGTATGCTGTATCCTTTCTTTCCAAGAGGCTCAAGGGAAATCACCCCCTGAGAGGGAGAGAGACGTGACACTGAATAAACATCCTCAATCGCTATTCATGATGAAATAACTCTTATTCTTTGATGGATTTTAATAACTGTGAACTTCTACATCAGGATCAGGGTCTGGATTAAATGTACTGAAATTAAACTTTTTAAGGAGAAGTGGTGTGACAGCAGTAATTCTCTTTTCTGGTTTGATCTGGTTTGATGATGAGACACATTTGTCACTTTTGCACATAGAACCAATTCATCATCCAAAACACTTAACACAAAAAAAAAAAAAAAATCCTAAATGAAAGCACACAGACATATTCTGCTGCAGTTACAAAAGTAGCTAAGGGGGTAGTCATATTACGTTAGATGTGATTAACAGTTCAAAGAGCAGAATCAAAAGAGGCCCTACATTCACCACTTTTATACACAACAACTCAAAGTCATCATGAGGCATGAAGCTAAGAAAGCTAAAACAGCTGGCTTCCAAATGTTCTAGTCTTACAGCACACACAGTTTAAGACTTCTTCTAAGTATGACTAAAGTTGTTCACATGTTAATGCTCGGGATACCTTAACTACGTACGCTCTGAGCTTATGTTATATGATTACATATCTGATGAATGTATAGTATTCAGTGCTGATGTGGACAGATGTGGGAAAAGGCTTCATGGTATATGCATGAAAGAAAAAACGTACCGCATCATTTTTTTTTACATCTGGCTCTGAGGGAGCAAGCCAACATCAACGTTGTTGACGCCAAATCTATGGTTGTTGTTGTTTGGGTAGTTGTTCTGATCTCTTATTTCACTTTGCTTTTCTTTTAATGGGTGCAGTTTTTTCATACTAGCAAACAAGTCTGCCATGAGCAATAAACAGTGTTGGTTTTATTGTTTGTGCCTGACTAAGCACGCACATAACACCACACAATCACAGTATATATCTAGGAGACACACATATACACAGACTGACCAGGAAGGGTGAGGGTGCGCTGTGCTCTGAGATGTCGTAGTACGTGACCTGCACGGGCAGGGTGACGTGCTGTGGGCAATAGGAGCCGCTGGCGCCAATCTCCGCTGTGAAGCCTTCAATCCTGCCAGACGGGGAGAACCGTCCCTTCAGTATGGACTCCTGCAACACGTAAGACAAAGAGAAGAGCATATACAGTCATCAACAAGAGCCTTTTAAAACTCTTTATACTGTAAAACTTGCAGTATAAAGTTTATTAGGAACAGGTTGCTGCTGCACCGTGGAGTCATGCTTGGGACATATCCATAAAAAAATCATATTTCATGTATTTATTTTAATTGAATCCAAAGCAGTGTTGAACACAGTAATAAAATATGCATTTGCTGGCCAACAGCAATGTGAGCCAAAAGAAGGGTTCTCTGACATAATTACATTGTAACTTGTTTTACTTTATTTTAATGTCAATAAATTATCTTTAAACACACACTAAGGAGTAAATCTAATATTTTAGATATAACCCAACCGGTCAAGGCAGACGACCGCCCACCCTGTGTCTGGTTTTGCTGGAGGTTTCTTAGTGGTAAAAGGGAGTTTTTCCTCACCACTGTCGCCAAGTGCTTGCACATTATGGGAGCTGTTGGGTTTCTCTCTGTAATATTGTAAGGTCTCCACGTTACCCTGTAAGTCCCTTGAGATAATGTATGTTTTGATATGGCACTATACAAATAAAAATGAATTGAAATTAAATTGAATAGATATGTTACCAATTGCATTTTGTCACCGACTAATCTTCTGCATTTACTGTAAATCCTTATAATCCTTGGCGAGGCTCTGCATTAATTAGAAAAACAGCAAGGCCTACTTTCAGAAAGAGGAGGACCCAAAAAAACAGATTTCAGGACAGGAAGGATCTCCAACAAGTGCGATTCTTTTCACTGATATTCAAGATACACAGGCTCAAAAATAGCGGCAACCGCTTTAAAATTGTATGCAACTAACTATACAACTAACTTTCACGAAAAAGGTTAATATTCCATCTTTCTTAAAGTCCTGCTCGAAATGTTTAATATAGATTAAAACCTCTTTAAAATGTAGTTTTGCAATTAATTTAGTGCTTTTTTACTTTCCCTTATTATTTTAATATAACTTGTTTGATTTAACTTGTGTATATAAATAAAACACTGACTTAAAAGACTTCATATTGGTCCTTATGAAAAATGACCCACATCTGCTTCTGTCTCCGAAAGTAAAAAGCAATTGTTAAAATTTGTACCTCAAAGTTGCCGAGTAGTGATCTGCTGATGGAAGACGAAGGCCAGCTGGAACGTGTGGAGCGGCCGGTGTCTGTGTGTCTGCCGCTGCGCAGCTGCCGACTGAATATGACCACAAAAACACACAAAACAGACCAGTGGTTAGTGGTTAAGATTACACTAATTTTGTTTTAACCAACATGTCACATGCCTCTGAGTGTGTCTGAGTATTCAAGTCCAGACACAAAACCCTTTAATTTAGAATAACATACAACCTACTCTGACTCCCACTGTTTACTTTGCTACAGTCAATCTGACTGACACTGAACTGATCTCATCCATCCACATGTGTGCTTGGACTTAAACATAAAAACCTGCTTAAGTTTAAATCCTGTTCCCTGTTAGATCTTGTCTTTTTTATGCAGATTTTTTTTTAATTACATGATATAACTTACAATAATATCATGGATGACTCACCTTTTCAACCGTAGCCCACTTTTCAGTCGTCTCCCTGATCTTGTGCAGTCTGTGGCAGTCTGGTGAAAAAGGAAAATTATGATTTGTTTTTGTCTATTAACATTCAAATTTTCGTCAATTAGCTATTCACAAATCTGTACCAGAAACTTTAAATTGTTTGAAATGTTAAAAAATCTAAATGTGTCTGTGAGAGAAATCTGGATGTGTAATTGTGTATTTCAGGTGTCCTCTTACTTACTGAGCACTGACTACTTGATGTTGTGTCATGCGCACAAACATTCCCCATTTCCAGGCTGCCGTTCATCCTAAAGGCCACCCAACTGTCAGATGACTCGTCACTAGCCAACGCTACACTACCTGCTAGCCATTTGCTCACAGCAAGCCCTTCACTCACCGTTAGCTTATTGGTGTTAGCTAACCCTTGGTTACACTGGCTCTCTACAGAGCTTGAAGCTCTCTGTCAGCTGGTCGCCTCCTCATCACAATTGATCAAAACCACATATGGCATGGTAGAATATTATCGTGTCTCACCTTGCTGTGTCTCTGAAATATCTTTTTCTAGCTTTTATTTACTCTAAGTATCACTTGTCAGCCTTGATCTTTTTCTTTAAGTCTTCCTTTCACTGTCCTTGAATCTGTCTTACATCTATCTGTTTCTCCCTGTGCTTCCCTA
>NW_019525490.1:821219-893541 GCF_002814215.2 Seriola lalandi dorsalis | reverse complement strand
AGAAAGTGATGAGACGGGCTCGGGCTAGCTGGTTAGCGTGCTAACTTCAGTAGAAGAAAAGACATGATAGAGACGAGAGTCAACATTGCAGTTGCTTTCCACTGCTGGAGACAATTCCTGGTGAGTAAAGGAATGACGTTTGATACTGAATTTGCAACGTTTCTTCTAGACTGTTAAGTAAACTGCTGTTAATGCTAACGTTAGCTATGTAGCTAAACTTATAAATAGCTCCTTTAATTAGGGTTGGGAAACTGAATCATCTGGTCATTAAAAAAACAGAAAACCGTTTTCCTCAACTCTAATTTCCTTCCTTCAAATCCTTTTTGATATGAATAATACTAGGACTGTAGGAATATTTAGTTTCACACCATGGGTGTCTTGTTTTTAGCATAACAGCTAATGTTAGCTATTAGCTAGTACAGTAGTTGGATCTATAGGCTGATGCAGTTGTTTTGGAAAACTGGAATATTCAAAGAAAATTTCCAAGGGGTATGTATAATGTATGCTTTTGTATGTATGTGTCTGTGCTAACCTTGGGCCGGTCCCATGCAGAGGGCAGCAGGTGGTTCCAGTAAGGGGCAGCTTTAGCATCAGTGCTGCGACATGAGGCAGGGCCAAGTCCTGGAGCCAGCAATGACAGCCTGCTTCTCTTGGATGTGGAGGGTCCTTCATCTTCTGAACATGACTCCCCTGTGTCGCTTGGGGACAGCAGCCTCTTTTTCGCCGGCCAGTGGCCTCCAGAGGATAGACGGTGGCCATTACTGCTGGGTGTTTTCTCCCAGGAAGCCAGGCCATTAGAAGAGGAGGAGGCAGCCTGGGTGGCACTTCGCTCAGGTGGGGAGGATTCAAGTCCAACTTCCCATTCAGTGGCCTCCCCTGGTTCCTGCAGCTCTGTGTGGTGTGGGGGGGAGAAAGGGCCAGGAGGGCTGGTGGGACTGGCAGGGTTGGGAGTCTCATATGTGGACATTTCATATAAGTGGGGGCTTGGCTGGCCTCCAGATGACCCATTGGTACAGCTCTCATTTCCAGGGCTACCTAGTGAGTAGCTGGGTGTGCGGCCCCCATTAGGAGGCTCAGTCCTGGCTGAGCTTCCGAGGGAGTGGCCCTGGTCACAGAGATGCCCATGTGGGTCACACATTGGTGGTGATTTAGGTGAGAGTGGGGCAAATACATCAGGAATGGGTTTATCATGATTGTGCTGAGTTGGACGTCGGGAGGGAGTGTGGCTTGGGGAGAGTGGGGGGGACCTGGGTGACAGCCCCCCCTCAGAGTCTCTGTGCTCCATCTGTGTGCAAGAGTATACAGAACCAGGCCCACCAGGGCCCATCGCTAACCCCATCCCAACACCTTGAGCTGGGGCTGGCCCACACAGGACCTCTCCCTCTAGTGCCTCCCTGTCCGAGGAGTCTCCCAGGTGAGGGCGCTTATGAGTCAACTGGGGCTCCTCGAGCCCCCTTTTTACACCCAATCGGACATGCCTCTGTTGGGCATCAGTGTTGGAGTCTGTGGAGGTAGAAAATCCCCCCAACTGGGAGAAAATGGAGAGCTGGTAGACCTTTTGGAGCCGCAACTCCTCCTGACCAAAGTGTCTAGGCACCCCTGGTCTGACCCCAGGGTCTAGGCCCTGTGTTGGGGCTGTAGGTGGAGGCAGGTCCCCCTCTTGGGCTGGAAGCTCTAATGGAGCCTTTTTGTGGGCTAATTCCACGTGAATGTGCCGCATGGTTTCTATGCTGGAGGATAAGAGTCTTGACTAACTTTTGTGCAACAGGTCAAGTAGGTTCCTCACTAGTGCCAGGAGGCAGAGCAAGATGTTCCACAGGAATAGGAAGTCCTATAGTTCTTGCTGTGATATTGTCAAACAGTGTGAAACAGGAAGCTGAACCGCACAGCACCTGAGAGGAACAAAATACAGTATTACTGTTCAGGACAGATTTGAATAATATGATAATACAATACGAGTGAAGGAAAAAAATAAAATAGCATGAAAAATAATAGACATAATAGAGTTTAGGCAGAAAATAAGGCTCATTTGTCTCTTGTCTAATAGAATAATAAGGCCGAAGATCAGTATCTCACCTCTGTGCCCGTCCTTGTCTAATTCTGCCCGTGTGGACAAGCTGCATCTGGCACAACATCTGGAAGTTGTGTCTAAAATGGCCTACTGAAGGAACCTGTCTATCTCCATGGCCGCTGCCAAAAAACAATGCCAACATCCCAAAGTAGGTAATCAGGAAACAGTGAGGACTCCAGAGGAAGGAGTGAAGATGGGGACAGGAGTTATGACCTGAAGAGAAATAAAAAGATTAGAGAAAAGTTACTACAGTATATTTATGTGTAATGCACCACTGCAAGAGAACTGAAAACATTCCACTTTTGACGGCATGCTTGTTGAACATCTTAGACACATTTCTAAGAGGGAAAAAAGATTTTAACCAACTTGGTCAGGCAACTTGGTCAGGCAACCAGTTGGTCAACACACATGAAATACTTTATACTATATTATTATAACTATATTTGTTTGTTTAAAAAAGAAATTTATCATACACTGGTCTGCAACAAGTTACTTGAAACAAATCATCAACCTGAGGGCTAAAACTCACCAGAGGGGCGGAGTGTCAGTGATTCAGGAGGCTCTTGAGAAGAAATATTTCTGCACCAGAATCGGACGTAACTCTACTGGGGCTCCCTCTGTGATTGGCTGATAGCCAGACATGTCCTCCTTGGTCACCTAAGTGTGGGGTGTGACATGGCTGTGGCATCATGACAGGGTCATTCCACCCAGAATCCCTGAAAACACAGAAGGACATTAAAAGTCATCAGTCAGTTGTTCTTACTTTACCATTAACAGTCATTAAGATGGGAGTATTCCTCACACACACACACACACACACACACACACACACACACACACACACAATGGCAGACACACTCTAAATATCCTAAGAAAAGAAAGAAACAGACGTCACGTCCTCATACTTGACAACACTGCAGATAAAAGCACATGAGAAGAACAACAAAAGAGACAGATCAATGAAATAATAGTTAATGAACTCAAATAATCAAACCTATCTTGTCGTGCAAGTAGACAACAAGTCAACTTATCCCATTTTGAGCACAAAAACTCTCTGGCTCGAGGATCAAACATGGAGGAGCAACTCATGGGGCAGAGAGTTGATATTTCCTTTGCTAACTTGGCACTGAATGGTGTCAGGCCAAGAAAAGCGGGCCATTTCCGACCCACTTGGACCAGAACTTGGGAATGTGGGTGGGGGAGGGGAGCGGGGTGGGGAGTGTGGGGGGCACCAGTAGCCATGGTGACCAGTAGCCCAAGGATAACGGCTCCTTTGTGCTTGGCGACAAAGACAGAGAAAAAGAAGCAGAGCCAGAGAGAGCGAGACAGAGAGAGACAGAGAGAGATAGAGAGAGAGAGAGAAGGTGGAGGGTGGAGGGTGCTACGGGTGCTGGGGTAGACTGGCAAAGATGCTCTTCCAAGAAAATATCTACAAACGCATGAAAATGAATATTTCAACACACTGTGTTCTGTTGACCTGAAGCAGGGAAAATAACTTGATTGAAGTACTTCCACATTTCATCCAGAGCTTCAAATGTAAAATATGATAGAGTAGAGGACTGTTGCAAAAAGCAGGGAGAGCTCATCTGACTAACACTCAGCTGGCACCCATATACATCAGTAAAAAAGAGAAATACAATTGGTTCCTGTTGAGACATGCATTACAGCAACTAATTACTTCACTTTCTCGTATTTTCCTTTGAATCATCGTAAAGAAACAGTGATGACACATGAATCTGTTACGTACATGCAAGTTATGACAAATGCCTAAAGATGCAAGCAAGAGGAAAGAAAAACCTGGTAAGAAAAGGGAAATGTATATAATGAGAGTTGTTCATGGGTATTTTCCACTGACACACATCTGAAATGTATCCACAGGTGGAGCCATGAGGGATGTTGAATAAAATCCCTAAATTACTATACAAATGATGTAATGATCAAAGTAGGTAAGTAATACAGGGGGTATCACTTACATAGCTGCACTCTAGGTGACCTGTGGCAGGCATTTAAATTGCTTGGGTGACAAATAGTGTTTATATGAGCTTATATTGTGTTTCATAGCTTTGCTCCAACTAAATTCCCCATTCATTTGGGACAATACAGTCCTCAACTCGAACAAGAAAGGAGGGATTATCTGTCAAAGATGACGCAAGAATGAGAGGGATCCAGACAGTGACATAAAGGGGAAATAGGGACAGACTGACTCTTCACTGCCCCTGTGTACATTATAGCCTGATTATATACAGCTGCATTATAATGGTATATCATAAGGTAATCATGCTGTCCTATCACAGCACACAAAGAATCACATGGACACCACAAAAAACTGCATTTGGAGCCTAAATGCCATGAAATTGTCTCTGCTATAACTCATTGTTTTCTTATTGGAATATGAACAGGAAGGAAAATGTTAATGTCTCTGAACACATTTATGAGTCACATATCCACTGCCCAAGCCAGGACATTTGGAAGACAAATACTATAAACCAGGGCATTTGATTATTTTGCTGATACTTCTCAGGCTGGGGGATGGTCTAAAGCAAAACCACAACCGTCCAAGGCAAAACAGGGATATCTGATTAATTTCTTTACTAAGTCAAAAGATAGGCAGTATGACATATCTACATGAATTCTGGTAACACAATACAAGGAATCCCCTCCTCTTGTTTTGTCCCCCCAAGGACAGGTGGAGTCTCCTGAGCGAGTGCCCAGTGGTGGACGCAGGGTGTGGGGGATGGGGAAGAATGGGAGAGGAGTCAGCGGTGAGTATTTATAGTTAATGGCTGTGTCAGAGCTCGATGGGAGTACCCAAAGGATCTGTGCTAGGCCCCACTTGATTTCTGCCCTTATTTTGGACTAGCTGAAAAGGAGGCTGGCAGAGGCCTCCCAGCCCTTTTCAGGCTCGACCCAGGACCCAGCAGAGCAGGGGAGACACTCTGGCTTGACCCCAAGAAAGGCTTCAGGTTGCTGGAGTTGTGTGTAAGCTTAGATCTGACAACTTAAAAGCTCTTAAATACTCTAGCTGGACCAATTTCCCCAATATGGGTAAAATAAAAAAGTTATCTTCTCTACATGAAATCTTTACATTAGCTATCACTGATTTAAAAAAACAACTCATTACCCTAAAAATTCATGTCATATTTCCTTGACAGAATCCTGCTGACATGAAGCGTGAAGATGTTACACATCACTGGCAGGCCAGGTGCAATCTCCATGTGACACTGACTTAGCATCACTGGAAATTAACCAGCAAGTAATCATTCAGAAAGACACAGTGCAAGAGTAGAAAAAATGAGATGACCGAAAAAGGAATCAGAAACACCTGACAACAGCCAGACAGAGACAGAGAGAAAAAAGGAGAGAGAGAGAGAGAGGAGAAAGAGGATGGGCAAACAGGCAGACCACTGCCAAGCCAATGACCTTGAGCAAAGTATAAATACAGCAGGAACAGGTAGAGCTTGACAATGTCAGGGCCAACTCAGAGTTCATACGGTACATAAACCCTGTTAACTCACAGCCTAAAAATTCAGCTGCACCAAAAAGCAGCCTTTTGTACATGGTAGTGAATCTTTTCAGATTAAAAAAGTCCTGTAGAGCAACCAGAGCCGTCCCCTGACTTCCCTCTTAAGAATGGTCCGTGTAGAAAAGCTGCACGCTGGAACGTACTGTACATGAATGTAACAAGAAATCAGTATTCAGTACAATAATCAGACCTTACACTGGAGCTATAATTAAAAGGCTTAAAAATATAAAACCCTCACAGATACCTAATGAATTAACTCTGGGTAACCGTGTCACATTTTAGGGTTAAGGTTTATTTGTATGCACAAAGGAAGAAAAAGATAAATGAGAAAAAAAAAAAAAAAGAAAAAAAAAGAAATGCCAGTAAAGTGGTGTACAGGACCAGTGGGACCAATGGACTAAATCTTAAAAAAACAAGGCCATGTTGGCCTTGGCCAAGGCTTAGCTCTGGATCGAAATGAGAGTAGACTCAGTCCCGCTTACAAAAACATTCAAATAGATAAGCTAATGATCAAACCTGGGAAATGACTTTCCGACAGCAATCAATAGGAAAATGAGATGGGACTACGAAGGAAGAACTTCTGTCTCATTTATTTTCCGCCAAGATGCACAGCAGAAAAAAAGGGGAAATTACCATTCTGGCAATGATAACATTACGGTGATAGTCTAGGAAACATTTTTTTCTGGGGAGTTTTGCTTGCAGTCTAAAACCTGATCTGGATACTAAATGTTATTGTGGACTAAAAAAGTTCACATGAGCATCCCAACCTCAGGAGCTGCATCAACAAACACTAGCAGTGTTTCCATTTACAGTCATGTTTAAGGACTGAGATAAAACGGTTCAGCACCTTTTCCGTACCTGACACCTAAAGACATACCTGTTGTGGAGCTCAAGCGTTTTGTTCAGAAGATGGTCGTATCCTTCAAGGAGGATATTAAGTGTTGAAATAGGTGCAAGCCTGTGTGTTCATAAGTATGTATACACGCCTGTGCATAAGCACCACTGAGTGTCAATGAGTGTGTGAGCACACTTAAGGCACAGGCACACTGTGGACGTGAGGTCAACGGCTAAGGGTCTGGAGTCAGATGATTTATAGCACATCAGGAGGTGCAGCGGCACATTTCATCATCATGAGAGAGGTGGTGTTACGAGTGGTGGTAAAGTATTAAGAGCTTGTTAGACTGAGATACATCATCAGTTATTGAAGTGGCAACAGTAGCATCAGTGTGTTCAGAAAATCATTTGCAAATCAGGAAAAAGTACATTTAAGACCCTGTGAACCCTGGAAGCTTTGAAAAGTTGCACATAAGTGGAATAAATCACACACACACGCACACTGTAAACACAAACTTTCCATTAAGAGGTATGCTGACTGCTCTGACCTCAAAACCATCTCTCAGTAAAATGTATGGAGGTGAAGGGGGCAGAGTTCACAGCTAGCACCTATCCTCAGAAAACACCCTGACATTTGGCCTGTATACATTCATCACAACACCCAGATGATGCCTGCAAGTGTGCCCACACACTAACACAGGCACACACAGAGTACGTCATTCAAAGCACCATCACTTTCTCTCTTTCAGCTGTTAGAAAAAAAAAACATTCAATTAAAAAAATTTAACACAGGGAGAATACAACTAACATTTATATTAACTCTTAACTTGAGTCGGTTTACACTCCCTTACAGAAGTGCAACAGACATAGCCACCGCATAGTTCAGATTTTCTGTCTGCATGCTCTTTAACAGTTGCTGTACTCCACCTTTAAGAAATAGTTTATGGCAGAAAAACAGCTGTTGTATTTACTGCTGTCTAAATTCATCTTACTGTTGTCTAAATTTGCTTTTAGTTTATCATAATTTGTTTATTATATTTGTTTATAATATATTATGTGTTACACAGGAATGTAGTAGTGTAGAGCCACAACATTCAAAAACCAGCAGAGTTGCTTTTAAACAAGTAAAACAACAGTGTTTTTTGAGGAAATCTGAGCCATTTTTATGATGTTTTTCCTCCCCTTTAGGAACAGTAAAAAGAAAAAAGAAGAAAAAAAAAAAGGTGAATCATTTCTAGATCCCAAACTAGGTTACATGCCTTTGACACTAATACTGTATGGTCTTTTTTAATTTCTTTCATATCATTCAGTCCAATGTAGACAGATGTTTGAATCAAAAACTTTTTGCATTCTCAAATTCCCCGGCATGTTCTTTTGATATAAAAATGAGTTCAGTGGCAGAGGCAGATATAGCCTTCAGAAGGGAGAAGTGCCAAGTACCAATCAAAACAAAAAGGAGGCTGTGTCCTGGGCGCGTTTCTATTATTCATCTTTAACAAATGAACGGGTAAAAACATACCTATTTGTTAAGAAAGGTAACATTTTATTAAATGTCCTTCTTTTAAGATAGAGTTGTATAAGCAAATGACAGAATTACCCAATAAGCAAACTATGACAGATGTAAAAAAAAAAAAAAATTGCTACATGTTAGCTCAGTTGCCAAAGTATCTTGCACACAAACTTGACAATACCCTGACTAACTCCTTAGAAGAAAGAGGTGGGGACTTGTGAGCATTTGGCTGTTGGATGGGGGTTAACTCTCCATGTTATAGACTATGTGATACTACATTTTTTTCAATCGGTGACATGAGCTATCATCTTGAATGGGATTTTTGTGAAAACTGTGTACTGTAGCCGATCAGCTGTACTCTGCCCTCGTGTCCTGAGCCAACTCTTTACACTCAGAGGTGTGATAGCATCAGCATGAGGTTAGCAGCCTCCCAAATGCCTCAATTGTCTCATCAACTTTTTGCAGGACCCCACCCAAGCTACTCCCAGGCCTCTGCCTGGAGGCTGATAAAAAAACACACACACACACACACACACACACACACACACACACACACACAAAACTTGCCAAGTGCTCCTGCACAAACAATCACCTGTTGATTAGATTACAGGAGCCATCTGCAGTTTGTAAATCTGATGTCACTGTTGCACTACAGGATAGGCTGACAGCTGACTGCATGTGTGTGTGTGTGTGTGTGTGTGTGTGTGTGTGAGTGTCACACAAAGACAGAAGAGACAGGAAGCGGCAAAGAAAGACATGAAAGTGACAGATGGAGAGAGGCAAAGTTGACTGAAACTGATAAACCTCTGAGCAAGACAGTGTCACACTGTCAACACACACAGGGCACTCAGGCTGGGGAGTCATGGCCGTCTAAACTAAGCTGGCTCAGTGACATAGTTGCTGAGAATGCTGTTTGACACAGGGTCCCTTTCTGTCTCTCCCTCCCTCCCTCCCTCTGTCTATATGTCTGCCTGCCTGTCTGTCTGTCTGCCTCACTTTCATGTAGCCATTTTTGGAGCCGTCGAGTCACCCGAGCCCAGCTGACAATATGACAGCAATCAATGGACACTTGACGTGACAGCAGGAGAACTTGTGACGCTCACCTTCTCAGACAGATGGAGTTTATCTCACTGCCTCATTCTTTGCCTCTCCTTCCTTCCTCTATTTCGCCTGGTGGCTGGATGGGTGACTCTGCTGTGTGTTTTCTTTCTTTTTCTCCTCCTCCTTCTCCTCTGTGTTTCTATTTCCACTGGGTCAGGCTGCCTCTCTCGCTTTCTCTTGACTCTCCGAGTTTGTTGTCTCTCTTTGCTTCCTTCCTCCTGAATAGGTGGTGTTGAGAAAGACGGAGAAAAGTCAAGTTGTTTTGTCAGGATGCCCAATAGCCTGCAATAGCTCTGTGTCTCTCTTCTGTTTTCTTCCTGTCCACCTCTCTCCACCCTCAGTCACACACATACACAAATCACAAGCCCATCAGCAACTCTCCCCCCCCACCCGTCTTGCTTGTTCCCTCCCTCTCCTTTTCTCTCTCTCTCTCGAGCTTCCCCCCCCTCCGTCCCTCTTTCTTCTTTTCTCTCATTCGCGCCCCTCCAAAATATCTGGAATACAAAAGCCACTCCACATGCTAGCAATCCCCCTTTCCTCTCCTCCCATTCCTTCTCTTCATCACCCTCTGCTCTCTTCCTCTATCTACTCCCAGGCCCCTCCTCTCCTCCCCCGTCTCTTTCTCTCTCTGTATGTGTATGTGTGTCTGTTTCCTCTCAGCTGATAGAGCAAGGTGTGCTTTGCTCACTCAGCAGTGAAGGCATACAGTGGAAAGAAAGGGGAGGGAGTGCCAGCTGATTGGCCAGAGAAAAGGGGGGTCAGCTGTAGTGGCTGAGTTCCTGATTGGCCAGAGGGAAGGAGTGAAAGGGGGGGAGGAGGCACGGTGAGCTGAAACACCGCCCACTTGCTCCTGCTCAGCCTGTTCTGCAGAAGTAAAAAAAAACAGCACTTTCCCCAAACACTGTCTGTGTGTGTTTGTGTGTGTTTGTGTGTATGTGTTCATGTGTTAAATGTGTGTCCTTGACAGCTTCAACTATATTCTGTGTACAGTGTCTAACTTGTCTGATCTCGTCCCACAACACACGTATGTGTACGTGTACGTGTGCGCGTGCGTGTGCGTGTGCGTGTGTGTGTCTTCATTCTCCCACACACAAAGGCACAAACAAAGTGTGTAGCATGAAATGTGCACAGCACCTATAGCCTACACAAGCTTAAAAGCAGAAGGCTTATCTGCTGCTGGAGTACAGATAGAGAATGAAATGAATGTGAAAAAGTTTATCAGCTGAGTACCAGGAGCAGCCCTCGTGTGTGTGTGTGTGTGTGTGTGTGTGTGTGTGTGTATGTGTGTGTGTGTGTGTGTGTGTGTGTGTGTGTGTCTCTTGCCATCTGTGAGCTAATAAGGAACAGCATGTTGACTGGGCAAGAACTATTTTGAACAGAGTGGTGTGGTTAAACGACACACACAGTGCAAACAAGTGCATCACACTCTTGTGTGCGTTCTCTCACCTCACACACAGAACATTGTGGGTGGAGATTACGCAAGTTCAAGCACTGCGCACAAAACATACCTGAAGTTGTCAAGATCACACAACTTTAAATCGGCCCTCTTGTTCCAAACACACACCTACCCACTTATGCTTTTGTCCTTATTTAGGAAACCAGGGTTGAGATATTAACAGATGTGTTCTGGCCGACCCAAGAGAGACAAACCTATTGATAGCTCTTTGTCTCTCTGTGTCTTGTCACTGTCCCATACTCCTCATTTACTGTATGTCTACCTCGTGCTCAGTTTCCATCTGTGACAGCCCATGTCTGTTTCCAAAACAGGATGAAGCATGTACACATGCCAGTTGCTGCCGAACTGCTGTTATCCCTGGCATAGAGAAGGATGGAGAGGACATTGTGTAGCTGTGTTGAGTTTTCCTTCATCAGCTCAGTGTGATGTAAAGATTATAAAGCTCTCAGAGATGAATGTGTGATTTGGGGTTATTTAAATAAAGATGACTTTAATAGTCTTGTCATTTTAACACTCTAAGGTTAGGGTTAGGAAAAAATGGTTTAGACAGCTTACTTTGTTCAGAAGAGGAAATAATTTGCATCATCTCCATTACAAAATAAGTACAAATACAGTTTCTCTTGTTCATGAAAATAAAGAAAATTACTGTGCTACACTCTTACATCAGTTGGTTTTTACATTTAAAAACTCATACTGATAGTAATATGTTAGTATGTGAAGTTACCTGCAGCCACCAGGCCAAATACCGTAAATACTGGCTTCCAAATTTGCACTCTCGCTGCCTTGTTAATCGATTAAACATTGTGCCAACAATATGCTGCAGGATAGTGAAAACTGTCTGTTATTATGGCATATCTAAATCTTCTATGCGAACAACATTCCCAAACCCCAAAGTTTTCAATATACTACCATACAAGTCACATAATAATATTAAATCCTAAGATATGAGAGGGAATGTTTAATTTTTGTGATCAAACATTGACTGAAATGATTAATCAATTATCAATTAATTTTCAGCTGATGGACTAACTTATAGATTAATCAACTTATTGCTTCAGCTCAACACGCATGTCGTCGTAGATGGATGCAGGATGCATACATTTGTGTGGGAGGATGTGTGTGAGCAGTAAAAGTGAGCAGAGAGGAGGTTTGAAAAACAAGACACGTCTTCAGCCACATACCTCCAAATATAGAGATGTGGGGATGGGGGGGGGGGGAAGGGGGGGGGTAGTTGGCGTAGAAGACAGAGACAGCAAGCGGAGACAGACAGAGGAAGATAAACTGACATGAGAAGACTGAAATCAGGAGAGGCCTCTATATTCAAATATGCTGAGCTGCTGCTTTTGACAGCACAGATTGTAAAAAAAAAAAAAAAGAGAGAAAAAACTATAATAATGGGGGCTTACTGCTAGCAAGCAGCACTGTATTTATGATCTTGTGTTTCAGTGCGCACACACACGCACACACATACACACACACACACTGTACCTTTAAGAGCCCATGTTGCTCCCCATATTTGGGGAAAAAAGGGTGTGTCTTCTCTATTAAGACCCTCCTCCATTCAAGGGCACTCTGAGTGCAGCTGAGGAGAAAGAAGCATTGAAAACACTCACTCACTCACATTCCATCAAACACATGCATTGATGGAATCCTGACGTGAGAGCATGGCAGTGTTTGTTTTGATGTCTATATGACTACGACAGGGTCGGATTTTCAATCGAGGCACATGAAACACTGCATAACACACACAGACACATACGTTGTTTTTCGAGGCCTCTCAAAGTGACACCAGCTGTGTGTTTTCTTGAGTCGGGGGTGGGGGGGTTACCCACCAGCTCTAAAACAGCCACAGCTTTGAAAAACTGTAGAACTTTGATTTGACTCTACCACCAGCTACAAACCTCTTTGAGAAAAATCAGTTAGTCACAGTTTCAAATGGCCAGTTTTAAAATATCGAAAACAAGGTCCAATTCACCCTCCTTCTCGGGGAGGGAGAGAACAAAAGGAGGTGAGGAAGAGGGGAGGTGGAGGAAGGGTGGGAAAGGAAAGTGTGTGTATGTGACCGAGGGGGTGGGGGGTGGGAGCAGTGGTTCTGTGTAATACTTTGCATGTTTAAAGAGGCGTGGATCCCTGCGCGTGTTGGGTGTCTGTTTCTAATGGCATGTAGGAGTGTGTTAGTGGTACACACATGGAGACATATGTGTGTGTTGTGAGAGAGCGAGGAGAGGACAAACAGTAGACATCAGGAAAGCTCTAATGTGCCAAAAAAAATTTTCACAGCTAATATTTACCAGGAAATAACACACAAATTGAATTGCTACTTCAAATCCATTTGAATTTTGTGATGCAACTCGTTTGTTTTTCCTGTAACATTTAAGTGAATTTGGATGTCATGTAATAACATAGAAATATTGTAGGAAGGCTGATGTTTACAGTGCCCTTTTGAACTGAAAGAAATATAACACCCTTCCATTTTGAGGGCTACACCATTAACAGGGTTAAAGTTTAAAGTGCAAATTTAAAACTGGCATTCTCACTTATACCGCACCTGCTTTTTATCTTAGTCTTCATTTTCTATTTTTATCAGCCTATTACGTGTCACCACATGGTAATAAATTTAGCTGCTTTCTATTTTCAACATTTCAGCCCTTATTTCTCTGCAGACCAGTGTCCTGTTCTGCAGGCAACTGATGCTTTACCTGCCAGTCTAACAGCTATAACCCCAACGAGAATCCCATATAACCACAACTTTACCTTTATCAGATAGTCAGTTCCTGTGGAGTTTCTCTTCATATTTGCATTTCTAAAGCAGCGTAACAATCTGGTGAGATGAACTCTCTCTGGAAGGGTATGTTTAACCAGCTGCCTGTTGATAAATAAGCTCACTATGCTGAAAAAAGGCTGAGAGCCTATTTAAGCACAATCATTTAACTTTAGTGCTCAGGAAAAAAACTGTGTAAATATGTGTATATGTGTATACCTGGCTCTTTTTGCCATTTAAGCTAATTTGCTAGATATATTTGACCAATCCCAAAATGGTTCACGCTTTATTTTGTTATTGTCAGAGTTAAATTTATGATTTGGGGTTAAATTAGGCGGAAGTAGCAAATAGACATTCTTGAACACAGACTTTTTGGGAGTCCATGTAAAAAACACCAGACTGTCCAAATAAAGCATTCCTGAAATAAGTTTTGTTTGTTTTTCCATTACCAAATATGTCTCTCCATCCACTTCTGCAAACATGTCCATTGTTCGTCTATTAATCCAGTGCGAGATGACTTGATTCTGCAAGTGTAGAAACTTTTCTTTTGTGTATCCTGTAATCTGGTTTAAACTTCCTCACAGAGATAAGGAGAGTTTGAGGTTAATTCAATCTTCCTTTCAACACCAATCCATCATCAAAAATGAACTACTATTTTCCAACTACTCATCCACAGCTCTCACTAATGTCATGTCATGATTTTGTTACTTTTCAATGTAATATTTAACCTTTCCATTTGCAGGAGTAGTGGTTTACTCTGTGATACCTTTGAGTGTCTGGTTGAAAAAAAAAGTTTGGACATAACACTCGATAATTAGCTCACTTTTGCTGTGGAAAGACAAAAAAATAAAATAAAAATCAAGCAGCGCCTGATACGTCCAGTGAGGAAAGGGAGACAGTGCAATGGGAAGAAATGCAGAGATGGGGAGGAGTGTGGCACCCTGAGTCTTGGTGACAGGCCGGGCCAGCTCAGAGGATGGAATGTTCCAGAGAAATATGCTGCCTATTCGTGGAGGACAGGAAATAAAGCTCGCTTGCTCGCTCTCTCTCCACCTCGCCTCCCTTCCCTCTCAGACCTCACTTCTTCACCCTGAATTCAGCTGCCCGTTTTTTCACCTCTCTGTCTCTCTCTGTAACATCACCTCTTTGTCTATGTGTGTTTCTTCTCTTTCCTCCGTTCTCCTCCGTTTTTTTTTTTGTGTGTGCATCTTCCGTCAGTCTAAAATCAATTCCTTTTTTTCCCTTTCATGCTTGGGGAACTCGCACAGCGTGGTGTTGCACCACTCAGACTGGCAGCGGCTGAAAGTAGTCTAGCCTGCCATCTGGGCAGTGAAAGGAAGAGGGAAAAAAAACACTTTCTTTGTAGCATAGCTCACTAATACCTAACCAGGACATACTGTCACTATTTAACCAGCCAACCTCACTGATGATTAGTCACTAGCCAAAGTGGATGGTGGAGAGGATTACACTAGCCGTGAGAGCTCATTTATACCCACATTTGTTAGAGGTGTGTGCTCATTTTAGGACAGCTGAATATGTGAAAAATGAGGAAGAACAAAGCTCAACTTTACAATGAGCTTGAAGACAAGCTTAACCAAAAGACCAGTGACGCTTGCACACGTGCACGTTTATGAACACACACGTACAGAGTGGGGGTGGGGTGGAGGGTGTTAAAGGGTGAAGGGTAGAGAGGGGTCTGGCTAGGGTTAATCCAGAGATCATTCTACACACACACACACAAACACAAACACACGCACACAAACACACACGCTTGCGGTCATTAAGCAGCAGTTAATAATGAGAAGCTTTGGTACCACAAGAGTTGCTGCTCTGTGTTTGAGCCTAAGGCAGGGCTGCACACACACTATTCGCAGCTACTAACATGCATCAGAATCCAAATAGGCAACTAGACAAAACACAATCAACGTAAATAAGTTGGACATAGATCCAATATGTGTTGTTGTTAACTCTTTCTATGAAAGCTGCCAGCTGTTTCATTTAGCAAATATCAAACCCAAGCAGCACATAAAAGTACAATTTATAGGGTGTAACTGCTTCATTTGAGATATCAGTCTGGAGCAAAATTATGGACCGACTGTTCAACGGACCTAGCAAATGACTGAGCAATAAACACTGCCATCCCCAGATCCATGCCACTAGCATGGCTAAATAGATGCTTCAGTTCATACATACGCTATTAATTACTTAATTACCTACTCCTGATTTCTACGGTCAGTTTAACTGAAACAACAAGGCACTTTGAGACAAAAATGTCTCAGCTGTTCCCCGTCTCTGATGGCACAACATCAGCCAGGCACACACACAACAGCACACTAATGAACCACAAGCACGTGAAAACAAGTAAAGACACAGATATGCCCCAATGATAAACAAAAGAGGGCCCCATTTATTTATACCGTGTGATTAGCACTCACTTCACTTAGGCTTTAACTGTGGAAAACAAACCCACAGACACACATACACATGTACAGCCCTGTATTGCTTGAAGGTGTTTTCTGTATACCACAGCTTTAAAACTCTCTGGGAGGACATGAGACATACTGATGCTTTCAGGCCTGCAGGAAATACACAACTGTGTGCGTTCTTTTAGTATCAGGAAAAACATGACTAGGGAACAGACTGTGTTAGCTGAACCCAACACCCCCAGTGTCAATTCACGTATATATACTCCAAACATCAATGCAACAAAAAAAAGCTTCCAGCATGTAAAACAATATCATTAATGAATTTCCAAGAGTGGGTGTCACAGTTTTCCAAAGAGGAATCTTCTTTCATTCTAGATGAAAGTAAATTTATGTGACAAATGATGCATGCAAAGGCCCAGTCCTGTCATACACACTCAGCCTCCGCAAGATGGAAAGATGGAAATAGAATCAGCACGGAGAGATGGAGGGCTTTGATGCTTTGACTAGAGGAACGAGACAAATGACAAGATAGCTGAGAGTAATGGACAGAGGGGACAGGACAAGGATGGGAGGGAGGGAGAGGGGCAGAGAGTGAACAGGTCTTAGCTTGATAAGCTCTACGTTGACCTATATAATGCACAGAGATTCATCTGCCTTCCAACATCTACACATTGATTCTGAGGTGTGTGCGGAAGTCACATTAATAGACTAAATGGCTCACAGCCTACATGAAACGTATTTATGTAACCTGTGTATTTGCGTGCTAAGTCATTCAATAGGATTACATATGAAACTCAAGTCACTTGTGAGGCTCCCAGCACTGGATTTTAGACATCTTTGTGATAACAGTAACACACAAGAGGTTGTTCCTTATTTATACTCAATTATGAGTGTAAAGCCCTGCTGCAAAGTTCGGTATCAACAAAATACACAGATGGCACATCAACAACAACTCACACTAGATTTGTTTTCTAGTTTGCATAAATAAAACCAAAACAACAAAGAATATCAATGCAAAATTAATGTAACAACCCAACAGCCCTTGGCCAAATGTGGTTTTTCAGCCGTGGTAAATTGTCTTGGTGCAATCTACCTACTGTATAATTTCCACTATCCACCTAGATATTTCAGGTGAAATATTTGTGTATTAGTTTGGTTTGTAGCTCTGCCCCCGTTCCTCAACTAGGGCAGTTTGTTTTGCCCAACCAACAGTCCTAAATGGACAGATATTCAGTATAATGTTATATTAAATGGAGGAAAAGCTGCAACTCCTCTCTTTTTAGAAGCTTGAACCAGCAAATTCGGGCTGCAACTAACTTATTTTCATTACTGGTTAATCTGCCAATCACTTTCTTGAATGATCGATTAGTTGTTTAGTCTATTAAATATTAGAAAATACTGAAAAAATACATACAAAACCTAAAAATATTCAGTTTACTATTGAATAAGACAAAAAAGCAAATCCTCATGACTAAGAAGCTGGAACTTGGGAATACATGGAACATTTGACACAGCAACAAAGCAAATGATCAAAATAGTTGCCGATTACTTTTCTGTTGAATGACTAATCGATTAGCTGAGTCATCGTTTCAGCTCTGCAGTAGACGTTTGGCATTTTCTACTTTATAAATGACTAAAATGTACACTCACAAAGTCAAAGAGAGCCAGAGATAAAACTCTCACATACCCACGCTGTACAGAACTGCACTTTGCCTCTCAGGGTGTAATGTCAAACCACGTTGATTTATTCAGCAGGTGGTTCTGTCGCCTTGCCACCCTCCTCCCTCTCTCTCTCTCTCTCTCTCCCTCTCTCTCTGGACTTCTGTTGTCAGCTGTGTTTGAATAAAGGAGAGCAGGCTGCTAATACAGATGGGATTGTCTTTCAAAAAGGTGTGATGATGATGCTGTTTTCCTACTAATAATGAAACATGGGTGTGAATTAAAGTTCTGAATATTTATATTTCCATCCTGCAGGTATTTTACTACTGCACTGATCCTCAATGGGGCGATATCTCCTGAAATATTGGTCAATAAAATTCTAAATTGATACTTTATCAAGTTAAGAGTTTGTGGCTCTGCCTTCCATGGTTTGTTCACCATGCAATTCCAACCATTTAGGTAACTCCAGCATCTAACAAACAGAATCAACTCTTCACAAGGTCAATCAGTAGCGCTATATTAAAATGCAGCCACTTATTGTACTTAGAAGTAACACATTGAAATAGAAAAGCTCAAATTAATCAAATACTGCTACTTGTCTATCTCATTATTTTCTAATTTCCAGCTGTCAGTAGATTTAGACCCTCCACCACCTTTGAAACGGTCTCCAGGTGCTCACTTAATCTAAGCGACCAGAGGTTACAGAGTGAAGGGTCTCAGGGTTAAAGGTGCACCAGTCAAAGCTGCACAGGTGTTATTTTAGATGCTGGGGAATAAGCTGTTATTTAGGAGAGAAAACACACACACACGCTTTTATCCTACACACAACATTAAAAAAAAAAAGCTTCCTTGCTTCCTGTAATGTCTTTATCTCTTCATAACAGACCACTTCTGAAATGTCTTCACTCTGGAAGCTTTTTCTTGGAAGTCTTAAATGTGAGGACATGAATATGACAGAGACACACTCACAGTTTATGTTGCACTCTGACCTGTCCACTGGTAAATTTTATGATTCGTCTCAAGCCGCCTCAGCTTGGACCCTAGGCTGAACAAGGTATCGCCTAGCAAACAGCATCACCCAGGCTTGGGACCCTTGAAGGGGTTACGCGATGAAAAACATCTAGTAATGCCATCTACTGCCTTTAATCTTTGTGATAAATGTTTTCATCTGGGCTTCTGCAGAAAATTATAAAAAGAAATCTTTTATCAGTGTTGCTTTGCTGTGAATAGGAGGACCTTTACTTTTACACAGCGCTGGCAGATCAACAAGGTTCATACTGACGTATAAAGAAGCTACGAGGTAGCATTTCTGTATTTTCAGAAAAGAGAAAGACATTGTTCCTGTCAGTGTACCAGCCAGTTCTGGTTCTTAGTGATTGACTTAAGGCTGTGTATTAAAACATGTATTCACAGTGACATACAAATACGGCTACATTTGTGGAGCGCTTTCTTTCACTTAACCTTAAATCCAACCCTTAGTGGTTAAATAGCTCTTTATTTAAGAGAGGTAATTTAGCTCAGATAAGGATGCAAGTGCAATATGTGCATGCACACACACTCACTCACTCACTCTCACATACAGACACAAAAACAGACACACCAGAGATCAATATAGCCCCAGAGCATTGTTGAGTACTGGATCTAACCCACATAATCAGCTGTAATCTCTGACATCAAATCCTGCAGAGACACATTGGAGGGCTGACAACAAGCCTTCATCAGCTCAGAGTGTCTAATAACCACCCCCACTTTCCACACACGCATAAAAAAAAAAGTGCTGCCAGGTACAGAAGCTAAAAAGGAGAATTGCAACCATGAGCCATAACCACTCAGCCAGTATTGTACATAGGCTGGGTGCAGAGAGGACCACAGCAAAAATGGTGTTCCTTAACTTTGATGTAACACATGATGACCCGGACTACACATGAATAAATTTGTATACTGCAGCTGAACTGTAAGTAAAGTAAGAATAGACACTTGCAGGCCAATGTTTAACAGAGGCTGTAACATTGCTAGTCTGGGCCTAATCTGTCTCTCTAAATCTCAAGTAAGCGTCATATTGATAATGTAGTCATCTTCTAAACAGCTTAGCAAGGTAGGTGGCTCCATATATGCTCCCTGAGAAAACACACGGGATCTCAAGACCACACTCCTGCTTCATTTAATGTACTTGGCTGGGACGTAAACACAGGAGCATATAATGTTTTTCCCTGAGGTTGAATATATTAGTAGTTATACATTTTGAGACAAACAGACAAGTCATCACTGGGGATTCCTGGCATTGTTTTCCTTCCATGCTAAAAACGTCCCACACTCATCCTTGCTGAGTTTTTGATGCTTACCGTCCTTCCTATTCTTTTGATGTGAGACAGACGGTTTTCTCAGTTTCTTTGTTTCACCTGAAGAGACACACCATCTTGTTTGAACATTAAAGAACTTAAGTCAAAGTGTGATTGTGCACAGGACAAGCCCAGACCAAGGACTGCTGAACAACATGCACCTCGCCTTCACGGTTGGTTACAGCAAAGATCTGCATGACGTCACACTCAGCTGAGGACAAAGCCCACTGGTTTCTCACAGACAGAGAGGTGGGGGGTGGCTGTCAGACCAACGCAAGGCCAAGCAATAGAGTGAAAAATGAAGACTTGTAGATGGATTTGCTGCAGCAATGTGGGTGAGTGTGTGTGTAAAGAAAATCTTCTATTTATATACATGTGAAACAGCTGGTGGACTCCCATATGCACATGTGCTATAAAGGTGATGTAGAGTGAGTGTGACTGTATGCACATGAGGTGTAATGTGTATGTCAGAGCCATCATGCCATGCTTGTCAGGACAATGGGAGGAAGTGCTTTGCAGCTGAGCATAATAACACTGTAATAACTGACTCTAAACACTTCATAGGTTTTATATATACTTTAAATAGGGTTCAATGCCAACATCAATGCCCCCTTCACTGCATGATGCGATGCAACTCCCAAGTGCAATCCAAGGGAACAATACGCCCACTGTACTCAGTGCTATCCTCTCCCCTGTAAGCGTTACAGTGATCATCATCACTCCACCCGCTGAGCTACAGTCATAATCTCACAGATATATGCCAGTGCTGTTGATCCCTCCTTCTTGCAAAGCCCATATATGCACAATCCCAGGAGGGCATGAGTGTGCAGCAGTTATACCAAAATTAAATGTTTACACTTGCATTTTGATGGGACATCCATACCTATGACGGTGACTGATACACTGGGGTTTCTATCCCTCACTTCGTCCCTCGCCACCGCAGAGTGCACGCACGCACACACATACATAAAGAAAGAGTGAGGAAAGCAGACAAAGCAGGGGAACGCCCCCTGCACCCTGCAAGATACTGGCAGGTCATCAGCTGGCTTAGGCTGGATTCCAGTCATTCTTTGCTCAGATTCACTGATTGATAAAGAAAATGATGACTGATCCAGGGATTACTAAATAACTGCAACATTTGTGCAATATCCATACATGGCTATATTTAAAGTTCACACAATGCAGATGATTAATAGGTAGCTAGCTAGTCAGATGTGAGGATTAGTAAAATCATACTCACCTAATAAAAAAGGTGAATTCAGGAGGGGCAACACACAGTCTGAACTGACGCGTCCCTGTCGTCTGGGAGTTTGGCCTTTTTGTTATCTCTCTGCCGTGTTGACTGCTGCGTTGTCGGATTCCAGGTAGCTAACGTTAAAGGGGCGAAAATCGACTTCGACGCTAAAAGCCGTTAGTCGCCTTAGCTCTGGATGTCTGATGGGTAAAATAATCAGAGAGCTTCAGTATCGTCTTGCCACATAGCTCGCTCGCTTTGCTGTGTGTCTACGTCCCTTCCTCTCTGTGCCTGTCTTTTTTTGTGCTCGCAGCTGTTTTCGTTGTTTCAACCTTTGCCTGAAATTCCTCCTCTGTCCCTTTAAGCGTCAACGTTTCCGGGGTTCGCCAGTTAATATTAAGGGGGCGGGGCTTCACGGCCAGCTGAGCGCCTGTCATTTAAGCGATTGGCTGCTTCTGTTCCGCTTAACCAATCAGCACCCAGGGATTAGGCCGTCTTTAAAACATGCAGATTTATTCAAAAAATCCTGCTCTGTGATTGGGCCATGGATTACCTCAGGAAACGCCCAGTACACGTGCTTTTTCTACCCTCCCATTCTTTACTGCGAAAGACGGCTGTTGTGCTGTCAATAGATCCTATAATCAGAAAACTACAAGAAAACTATGTACTGACATACTAAATAAAAACTTTACAGTTATACAGCACATCAACTTGCTGTAAAACTACACACGTCAACGGATAACTTTGCAGTCAAATAACTGGCAACCCCCTTCTTTTCTTCCGCTAGTACTGAAACTAGCCATGTTGTCAGAGCTAAGAATAGCTCAGCTACACGTTGAATCCCCATATTGCTTTGCGCTGCACTGAGTTCCACGCCCATCTACCCAGAGCAGACTGGGGCCTGATTACTCTGCTATGGAGAGGAGGAGGAGGCCTGTAGAGATAAAACAAAGGCCTACTGAAAGCTCAAGGAGTGGAATATATGATCTTGCTCTTGGCCATTCATCCATCCCTGTACTGATGTTCCACTTGGCCATGCGACTGCTGCATATTTCACACAGTAATAGTCATTTTTATCCTAAATATAATGCAGGAAGAGCCAAAACATTAAACCTCTTACAAAACCCATTATGAAGTGATTCCTTAGTTTAACAGAGCAGTCTACAGACAAAAGTTGGTCTTAAAGGCTTTAAGGTAAAAAACAACTGTGGATTGTTTTGTGTAAGGATACAATAGAGGGCACTTGTGACAGATTCTTGGTCGTGTCCTCCCACCCAGTGTTTATTTGTTTGAGTAGTCCCATTATTAGAATATTTGTTACCTCATGTTAGATCATGCTTGACTTGTAGAAACTACAACTAAAGCGTAGAAACCTTCTTTCTATCATAAAGGATTAGAAAAGCGGTTTGACTTTCTTGTTTTAGAAAGCACTGAATCTATTCAGATGAAAGGTATTCACTTTTTTGAAAATTTTATCATGTCTTACTTCAGAGCGACAAACATTTGCATATGCAGCGTTTAAGTCTTTCACAGTAATTCATCACGCAACATGATCTGAAAAGGGAAATGAAAGCTCATCAATTGGCACAAAGGTTCACTGCAAAAAAAAAGTATGTTTATTGCAGAGAAACACTGAGAACTACTGCTCTCATTATGGGTTTAACCACTAACGGTTCTTTACAAAATAATACTGATAGGTCAGAATCTGAGAGAGAGAGAAAAGAAAAAAATGTGAAAAACAAAGTAACAAAAAAAATCTGACATTTATCAATAAAATGTGTAATCCAGCTTTTTAGCTTACCATGTTGTTACCTAAACATTGGCTTCAACACATTTATGTCAACTCTTTTAACACACAGAAGGTGCCTTTTTTTAGTTGAGTGTCTTGCGCCCCCTGCTGTTCAGCTGCTGGAACAGTCACATTATCCTCAGATCTCAATGAGCTGTAGTTCCATAACTTACAGATCAGAGTCCTGGACTTGGTGGAAGAATGTGGGCAGGAAAAGAATTTCAATGAGGCTTCTCTCTTTGTGTCTCTGATTGAAGCCACTGATATTCAGTCAATTGATTAAAAAGCAGCTCAGTGACCAATTTGGTTTAATCTTTTGAATGTGCAGCAGGGTGGTGTTGAGTGTACAATGCAGTTGTTATATTTAAAAAAGTGCAATTATCAAAGGTAATGTTCTAACATAAAAACCTCCCCTAAGCTCTGCTTAATATACCAAGTTAATATCTTTAATGCAGACTTTCCCAGTTATGTTTTAAAGAAGGTAAGTTTGGAAATACAGGAGGCTGTCTAGTCAGCCTGAGCATTTCAACCAAGTACAACTCCTAAAAAAAAAAACGCATATAACCTCATTCACGTCTTACAAACTCTATACATCCTTTCACTCGTAAATTCTCATACAGCATACTCAGTTTTAAGTGTCAGAATTTGTCGGCTTTTCAGTCGTTTTTGCTTTCTTTGACCCGTCTGTGTTGTGCTCCCTCTTCCTCTTTTGTCTGTTCTTCTGCCCTTCCTCTTGTCTGAATTGATGCCTGTTGGGAAAAAAGTCACATTCATATGCAGAGACCAGTGAAATGAATGAACTGAAACTTAAACTGAATATGCCTTTTTTATGTTTGGCTAGGGACAACAGATGAAATCAGCATCATCAGCCGAACAGCACCATGTAGAATAAAAAAGTCTGTTTGCAGTGTGCTTACACTCTCACTTTTGTACCGTCCAGATGTAAGTATTTAGAGTGCAGTAAGAGAGAATGCTCCTAGCTTTTTAATGCAGCTATGAATCAACAATGTGGATCCAAATTCAACGGGGAGATTGCTATAGAAAGAAATAGGCTTTATGTAAAATGAAATATTTGATTCTTACAACAAAAAAAAAACATCTGAATGAACTATCATACCCCATGTTTACATTCAGGGAATAACAATCTCAAATTAGCCTTTCCTCTGTTCACACAAACATACTGAAACAGGACATCAAACCTTAGGTTAGGGCCTGTAAGTGTGTAAACATGAATGGGATGGAGTGAAAGAGTCATGGTTTGCATTCGTTCTATAATAGTCTCAGGGGTAGAGTGGTGTGATCTCACCTGGACTGCCAGCGTCGGCCGCTGTTCCACACTCTACCAAAAGAGGGAAGCCAGTTGGCGTCTGTGTGTGAGCTGTGATCAAAGTTGGCTCCGACTCTGTTCGGTGGAAGCTTCCTCAGCTTCTCTTGCTCCTCTGGCAAAAGACGAATGAGGCCATTTTAATTATACTCCAATCCTTGTTTTGACTGTTTTACCTAAGGTCTACATGTGGTGCTGCATACGTGGTATTACATGGATAAAATCTTTGCGTCATTGAGAATCACGAAGAGCAAGATCAGAGACCAATATCTTTATACTGCTTAACTGCCATGATTTTCATAAGATACAGCAGTAGCATCAAAAAAGTCACAGAAACAGCAGATTCTAAGATGAGTTATAAATCACAGCTCCCAGGCAACCAATAACAGATAATTACTCAGCTCTCATGGAAATTATGATCGACGTTGGAGCATTTCTTCGAGCAGATGAACTGTGCAGCTGACAACAAATTTACATGACACACAACAAGAAAAAAATCTGTGTGTGTGATTCCTACTCTGTTTGAGGAACTCTTGAAGCGATGGGCCAATCTCTACATTTGCTGTAGAATTTGAGGTCCCCTCCAGAGGATCGTCCTGGAGCCAAGGAGGGACGGCACCTACGACACAGAGAACCCATATGCTTACTCTTCCTCAACCCCATGCAAGAGGTGAAATGAGCCTGCAAATTCTGGAGACACTGGGTTTATGCACAAGCTTTGAAAAGTATGGAAAGCACAATAAGAAACTAGTAAATGTTCTATTAATTCAAAGGGAACCCTTAATATACATGCACATGTGCCGTTTCTGTTTAGGATCATGTGACAGCTGGCAAAGCAATATTACTATAAGCACAACATATATATCCACCAAACTCATCAAACGCAGAGAAGAGACTGACCTGGAAAACAGATGGAATGAATTTTAAAGCTAAAAGTGACTCATATTTAGCAGGATTTTTCAGACATGGCTAAGATTTTATTTTTCTTACAAAAAAGCTGATTGCAATAATTTAAAAATGTTTTTTCAGATGAAAAAGATGAAACATTTTCTAAATAAAATTAATTTTGACTATTATTATTATTATGTACAGAAAAAAATCAAAAATGCACATTCAGTATATCAGGGTATCACACAGTTATTAATAGAGGAGGCACCACAGTTTGTTAAAAGACATTATTACACTTTTGTAAAGTATAATATTAGGCTTACTAAGCTTCATGGGAAATAAACTGTGGTGCTATATGACACAGCAAAGACCATGTATGAGGTGATTGTTTAAACTACTGTCTGGTAAAAACACTGATCAGTAAGATAAGAGATGAGTTTATATACTTAACCATTGCATCTATTCATATATCACTGTACCTGTATGGACATTTCCACTGTTTGATGAATCCTGTAACAGATATCAAATGAGATCATTGTGTTGTGGGGATAAAAGAAAATCAGTTCATTATTAAACACTTTCATAATGACAGCTGTCCGTCTACCTGATAGCCGATAAAAGTCAGGCCTTGTCCTGTTGCAGCCCACGGTGATTCCACCACTGAGTCCACAAAGCTGCTACCTGGCTGCTGGTCTGATCCCTGAGATGGAAACTGAGAGCTGTTCCCCAGACAACAAAGGGATCCCCAAACAAACAGATGTAATTTCAAGTGCTACTGATGATACAACGCAAAAAAAAAAAGAAAAAAAAGAAAAAAGGATGAAACGTGACAGATAGACACTGTGTTACCTGACAGAATCCTCTGCAGACATGTCTGTGCCGTTGGGTCCATTGTACAACTCCGGCTCTGCGTCACGCTGATATTGATTCAGGAAAAGCCAACAGTGGTTCACAGAGGAAGTCTGAGCACTCATCGCGCGTCAACTCAGCTTTTATAATCACAATCCTCACACACGACTTTGCTCCAAATGTTAACACAAACCTCTCATTATTCACCATCCCCATCTCAATTTCCACTCTTGTCCTTAAACCACCCTGGCCACCAGATACAAGGTTTCACCAGCCACAAATATTTTCAGAGTTAAACAGGTTCGCCAGAGGATCATTGCTTTGGCAGTTGCAATCATTTAGGTGGAGAATTGTGGCAATTCCCATCTTACATGCAACTCAACATGATGAAAGACAACAGTCAAGGCCAGAGTGATGGATACTGCCACTGCATCCTTGGAAAACAAACCTCTAAAAGAGACTGAAGGACCTCTTGACGATGCTTCTCCTGGGTCCGGATATAATCAGCTTGCTGCAGCCATGAAAAGAAAAACAAACAAACAAGAGATTGCACCAGATTGCCATCAGAATGTTGGTTAAAATGACGTTCCCTACGACACTTTTTAGCCATGCTAGTGACGGTCTCAGAGTTGCTACCACAGCTATAGACTCTTCGTTGGTTAATCTTAAATTAATTTTTTTTTTTAAAAAAGAAAGAAAAGAAGCAATTTTGCATTACCTGCTTAATGAATTCATCCTCCTTCTCCACAAAGGATTCCAACACATTTGCCAGCTCAGATTTAAACCTAAACAAAAGCGAACAATGATCAATGCAAGGAATCTTTTATTTTCCAAACCAACTTCATTAATATAGACTTTTGGCTCACTGGACCTACCTCTCAGTTTCCTCCTCTGTGACGATGACCTTGTCTCTAAGCTTGGGGTCGGCTTTGTTGTCCCACCAAAACTTGTGTGTATTTTTCCTGTGTTCTGGGCTGAAACCAAGTACATTTGAAAGGTAAACCAGCAAAGAGACAGAAGGAGTCGATCACAGAAAACTTGAGTTAAAAGTGTGATTATGTGAATTTTGACAAGCTCACAGACGTTCAGTTGCATGAAAATAGTTTTGGTACTTACGTGGCCATGTGTTCCAACAACCCTCCGTACAGCACAGTCATGTTGCCATCTGTAACGTTTCTATTAACTTCGAGCCCACAGCAGTAGCACCAGAATGTCTGCTTGGGCTGTGTGCAGTCAAACTTTTCTACTTGGGGCTTTTTAAGTGTTCGACGAGCTTCCTTCACCTGGGTGACAGAGGATGAAACAAACACAGAAAACATAAAAGTTGTACTAACTGTAACGAAAACTGATGCGGTCTTATACAACAGCCCTGCAGTAAGTCCTGTATTATATTGGCTTATATCAACAGATGATCACCAATTATGTAAAAAAAATAAATAAAACAAGGAATTTAAGAATAAAATACCTTTGACTGAATAAATAATCAGTGCAAATGTTTGTGTGAAATAAATTATCTAATAGTGCAACCCTGCATCCTTTTAAGGTGGTATAGTGACTAGTTGGAGTTTGACTTACTGTAAAGGAAAAACAGGCAGCCATAATCTGTGTGTGTGTGTGTGTGATGTGCATACTCAATACGGCAATATTTTACCATACCATGAAATAGTACATATAACACAAACAAAAAAGAAAACTGTAGTACATACTATGAGTTACAAAAATAATAATATATAATTATTATAAGGAGATGTAAGCAATACAATTCAATATAACAGGTGTTAGACATGTCTGTACATATACTACTACAGTTACACTAAAATAAGTAGCCCAGGTGAGCAACATAATCTCAGACAATCTGAACATGCGGAGACTGATTCTGTGATTTCTTATCTCGACATTGTCCCATCTGTTATTAGCCTGGTTAACGTTATAAATTCAATATCTTTGATGCACCTCGTAGTGGCCATTTTGTAGACGTCAAGCTCTAAATTACTACATATGTTAGTGAGCTTAAAAAAAATTTGTGTTGTTGTGCAGCACAAGTTAGCAAACACAAAAGGCTAAAAAAAAGTGTCAGTGTCACTCAAGAGGTGACACAACTAGGTTTACAGCTAGCACCGGGGAGCTAGCACCGGGGAGCTAGCACCGGGGAGCTAGCACCGGGGAGCTAGCACCGGGGAGCTAGCAGTGCGTAAACAGATCAAATCCATGTAGGTGGAAGAAAATGTGAGCACAAAAACACTCAAAATGCTAGATATCAGTATGAATTGGTTGGCATAAACCTACTTACCTTTTCCAAGAATTTGAGAAGAACCACTCTGAGTCTGCTTTGATGACTTTTTCCGAAGATATGTCCCTTCCCGGTGAACGTTGTCTGCCTACATATGTGGCAGTAATAGGCCCCCATTGATGCGATGGGAGTAGTACACTACAGTAAACTACAGCTAAGCTGACACGGGACTCGAGCTTAAACCAAACATCTCTATTATTATTTTAATTATTATTTTATTTATCGCAACTCAACTCACGAGCGTTGGTAGTCTGCTACCGGAAGCAATTCCGTCTCAATATGTGTCCCCAGTGGAGACAAAGAGGCGAGGCGGAACTGACGTTAAACATTTGAAACTATCGTGCCAGTTTGGAAAACTTGCTGCTAATCTTTGTTGATAATTTCCGCCAGATCTTGCTGCATTTATGACTATTGGTTCTGCACATCCGATGGTAATAAATAACATTAGTTACGTTAACTGAATAGCGGAAACTATCTGTATTTATTTATCTATTGGTCAGTTTATCGCTGCGTCCCTGTGGAAATTTGCTAGTCAGACTTAAATGGAAATGTCTACAATCCAGTGTTTAAGGAAGTTGATCGAAGACAGACTAAGTGCTGCTGCTGAAGAAATATTTGGAGCTTTTGAAAAGACTATAGTAAAGTACGAGGATGAGATCGATCGTCATCGCAGGCTGTTCAAAGTTTGGGAACCTGAATTAAAGTTACACAGGATAGGTTTGTAAAACATTAACTATTTTAAACAAAAAAAAAAAAGGAAACGGGGGAATCACACATATCCCCACATATCGGTTTAAACATTGACTCTATTTAAATTTCTTGTCCATTGTCCCTCCAGAGCTCCCACAGCAAAATGTCGGTCAGGAGCAGGAGCAGGAGGAGGAGGAAGAGGTTCTTGCTGCACAGCTGCTCTTTAAAGAGGAGAGGAGCTCCAGTCTGGACCAAGAGGAACACAAACCTTCAGAGATGAAAGAAGAAGAGGAGGAACTCTGCACCAGCCAGGAAGGAGAGCAGCTTGTACTGAAGCAGGAGACTGATACCTCCATGTTGATTCCTACTTACGAAGAAAGTGTCCACAGTGAACCAGAGGCGAGCGACATCCAGCTCCCCTCTCACAACTCTCATAACTCTCATATAGCTGAGAGCCAAGGACACAAAGGTGGCAAGAATGGAGACTCAACATCAACTGCAAATGCACAGCCAAAGTCGAAGAAGAGACCTCGCAAAAGCAAAAGTCCCAGGAGCCATGTATATAACCTGAGTACCTGCTCAGGTAAAAATATGTTCCAGTGCGACAATTGTGGGAAAGCTTTTAGGCGTAAGTCCCAATTAGATACACATCTGAGAGTCCAAACAGGTGCGAAAGAATATTCTTGTGAAACATGTGGGAAATATTTCAGAATTCATTGTAACTTGATGATCCACATGAGAAGCCACAAAGGTGAGAGGCCACATTCTTGTGAAACATGTGGAAAGTCTTTCAGATTTCATAGTGGCTTGGTGGTCCACATGAGAATCCACACAGGTGAGAGGCCATATTTTTGTGAAACATGTGGGAAATATTTCAGATATCATGGTGGCTTGTTGATCCACATGAGAATTCACACAGGTGAGAAGCCATATGCTTGCAAAACTTGTGGGAAAGGTTTTATAAGTAGTAGTGGCTTGTTGGTCCACATGAGGACGCACACAGGTGAGAGGCCGTATATCTGCACCACTTGTGGGGCAAGATTTGGTAGCAAGCCAGTATTGAACACACATGTGAGTATCCACACAGGTGAGAGACCATACTCCTGTAAAATATGTGGGAAAGATTTCCGACTTGGCAATGGCTACAGATCCCACATGAGAATCCATACAGGTGAAAAGCCGTATACTTGCACAACATGCGGGAAAACTTTCAGAGTTAGTCGTCAATTGTTAGTCCACAATGGAAGATTCCACTCTGGAAGTGCCCACACTGGTGAGAAGCCATATTCCTGCAACACTTGTGGGAAAGAATACTTAAGTGTGTCTAATTTGAAAAGGCATATGAGATCACACACAGGCAAGTAGCCTTGATAATATATGGGAGATGGTTCAGTTGTAGCATCTCATGCCCAAAACACACCTGAACCCACAGAAGTGAATCTTTTGCATGAGCTGCATCTCAGCAACTGTTTAAGTCTTAGTTAAATGCAGTTAATTGTCAAAAATGTTTTTTTAAACGACCCTCATTATTATCCTAGATATCACTGTATTACTCATATTTTGTGTTTGCAGCAGTATTTCTTTATAACTATTCTTATCTCCTATCAGTGGGTGCACAGTCCCTAACAATATAAATGACTGACCTCATAAATCATTATTCTTTTTTATTATTTGTATACACTACCTCAGTTATGTGAGTCAATTATGAACTCTGAGCTGAGATGTTGGGCCAATTGCAGTATGATGTCATCTTGCAAACTACGGTCTCTTTCTGTCTACAGCCTTTCATTTGATATTTTCGTGTAGTTCTTGATATAATTGTTTTGATTTTAGGCTTTAGTGAAGATACACAAATTGTAATGATGCACTACATGGTGCTGTCAACAAATATTGTTAATGTAATGTTTTTTGATGCTGGTTATTCAGAATGATATTCCACATTGAGGGACTGAATGATTAGCTTAAAAACTACAGGGCAATATCAACCCAGGTGATTGGTGTATAAATAGCACCGAAATGAAGCTGGAAAATTAATTGCTGTTATTTCATGTGCTTATTTCAATATTGTGATTTTACGGCATATGGTGATAACATAAAAATACCAGGTTGACTTTGAATTGTAAAAGTATAAGCAAATTATGTGAGAATTTTAGGCCATTGGTTCCTTCTGAAACAACATTATGTCACTTTTTGCAAATATCCCTCTAGTTATAGTGATGAACCGGACGGGCCTATAGGTCAGGATGCCAGGCTCTGTACGCTGGTCTCTCACTGAACTGGTTGTTATTGTTGGTCATTTTGGGTAACTTTATTTGTGTAATACGTAAAATCATAATGTGCTAACATGGCTGTGAAATAAATGTGCAACAAAAATTGTTATTTCTTTATAAGATGTGCATCAAAACGGTTTCGAAATGGAGACAGTCAATTACAAGTGATTTGAACATTTACTTTAGTACAGTATTTGTAGATGAATTTTCCACTTTAGGTTTTGATGAGGACAAAATATCAATGAAGAAATAAATGTCAACTCGACAAGGCCGATAGTTCCTATGCATCGTTTAAAGACAAAAAAGACCTCTGTCATTGCCAATTTTAAATTACACAAATGACACAAACTATGTTTGTAGACAAAGTATGTTGCACAAAATAACACCTCATTTCCACTGCTCGAACTCCTACTCACAAGGGAAGTGATGCCTGAGGAGCCACGCAGGAGAGAAACCATATTCCTGCGACTCTGCGGGAGTGAAATTTTCTTTATGCCAAATTTTTGAACATAAAATGTCTTAGTTTCATTCAGTACACTGTATGACTACAAATGTGGCTGCTAGCATCTGAAAAATAACAGGTTGAGTGATATGTTAGTGATGTGTCAAATGTTGTGATATTACAATGCAATACCAGACTACTTCTCCTGACTCTGAAAAGAAAGCAAAATCATTATTATAGAAAAAATACGACATGCAAGTTTCTAGAAATTGGATGATGAATGGTTCTGTCAGTAAAAACCATTCACTTCAGATAAATGTAAGGTACACAAACACAGTAAATGTCGGTCAGGTGTAAAATAATGTTTGTAATAAGAGACAGAAACTGAAAAGCATTTTTCTAAAAGGTTACTGCATGGAGGTTATTTATATATTAAAAGAGGTTACCGTGAGAATTTGGAGATTAACAAATGGAGGTAAGATGATGTCAGTGTACGAGGAGTAGATCATCCGTCAGCACAGACTGCTGGACATAATAAATATTAGGGGGAGTTGAAATATTCAAAGATTTATAACAGGGGTCTGTCCATAACTGGGTTCTGGGAAAGCAGTTATTATAGTATTATAGTGAACAACCACAGCATAAAATTCAGTTTTTTAGTAGAGACGTATTTTTGTCATTTTACAGTGTGTATTTAAAACCTATTTACTATGTAGGTGATACACACATAATAGTAAAAAAAAAAAAAAAAAAAGTGTAACGTTTAAGCATAGCGGAACCTTGTTCTTTTATACGGAGTAACACTATATTGAGTCCGGCGGAAGTTAAACACTGCAGACAGGCGAGTGTCAAATATCAGTGTTATTGTTTAACGACCGGTCGACATCACCGTCTGTCACGGTTTTTTCTGTTACACTAAAGAAATGTCGTCAGTTCATTGCTTGAAAAACTTCGTCAGCAAGCGACTAACCGCTGCTGCTGAAGAAATATTTGGGGTCATTGAAAAAACTTTATCAGTTTACGAGAAGGAGATTGTTCGTCAGCGCAGACTGTTGGATGTCGTCCTGAAGCCCGAGATAAAACTACAAAGGACCGGTGTGTAAAACAGTGTTTCTTTAAGCTGACTGATAAAATATTGGGTCAGACATTTCTGTTTCTATTCCCATTCAACAGCAGTGCGAGCACAATCAGGACACACATAAGACATAGACATATTCCTGTTCCCCGCTCACTCTCTTAACGAAAGGTGAGTATTTTAAAACACCTACATATATATAACAAACTAATCCAGACCTGCAAATCAGGTAACTTAATACAGACCTTGATCTGTTGCAATATGTTCTTTATATTCATTCAACACACAAACTCCATCAAAATGTCAAGATTCTTCATTTAGAATTAAAACACTTTATTTGTCCTCAGCAATGTGAGGCCAGCAAGCCAAGATGTGTTGACTTGAGGACAACTAGACTTGGTTGTAGATACTTAATGTCTGAGGGACTGACTTAAAAGGCTGACTGTTTACTCTAGAAATAGTTCAGAACTGAGGGAGCCTCTCGGGTGAGAGATGAAACGTCTTCAAGTATCTACATCCAAGTACTTTTGCCCTTGATTCAACTTTTCGTGGAGAACCATGACCTGGATGAATGAAAATATTCACAGACATCTTGAGGCAAGTCAGTTTCAAACAGAAGTGCCCTCAGACAATTAATTTACATGCATAAACACAATTTAAAAATACAAATATTAGAAAGAGTTGAAATACACAAAGATTTACAACAGTGGCCTGTCCATAACTGGGGGTTGGACTGTTGCTTGGTCAAAACAAGCATCTTCAAGACGTCAAACTGGGTTCGTTTTTCCCTTTTAATTTTTATATTTAACTAGACTGAATGATTAATTTAGAAAAGTAATCTGCAGATTATTCAGTAATGAAAATAGTTAATAGATGAAACTCTATTTTGGACACTTATGCTAAAGAGTCTTTCCTTTCTCTTTCCCTCCAGAGCTCCCACAGCTACATGTCCATAAGGAGGAGGTTCTCGCTGACCGGCAGCTAAGTAACCAGGAGACGGACTCCAGTCTGGACCCAGAGGCTCCACAGATTAAAGAGGAGCAGGAGGAACTCTGCAGCAGTCAGGACGGGGAGCAGCTTGTACTGGAGCAGGACGCTGAAGCCTTTAAGTTGAGTCCTACTTATGATGGAAGTGACCACAGCGAAGATCAGACTGTACTTTTTGATAATAATCAAACTCACAATGCGTCAGAGATGGAACCTCTGTCCAGCATTTCCTGTGAAAGGCTGCAATATGAATCCGACAGAAATCACTCTTTAGCCACAGAACCGCACAGTGAGCACAGCCTGCATGTGAGAACCGGTCAGAAGCAGTATATGTGCGCCATTTGTCGGAAAAGTTTCAAAATTACAGACTTGAAATTGCACATGAAAATTCACACAGGCGAGAAAACTTTCCGCTGCGAGTACTGCAACAAGGAGTTTGCTTTCAGTTCATCTCTGTTGCGGCATCTCCGAGTGCACACAGGGGAGAAACCGTATGAATGTCGTTTGTGCAGGAAAAGATTTAATGACAGCACGACATTGAAAGTCCACTACAGAATCCACACAGGTGAAAAGCCCTATAAATGCAAGACGTGTGAAAGAGCTTTCACCACCTCCTCGAACCTGAAGAAGCACATGGCTATATATAATAAAGTTGCAGATGGTAGACATGGTACTGTATGAAAAATTGTACTGAAAGCCACAGTGAAATGGTGAAGGCTGTTAGTTCCCTTTAATGAATGTTATGTTGGGACATAATGTGGAATCGGGTTATCACCTGATATCACTAGCATCAATAAAATTCAGATGTTGTCAAATATGTACAGGTTGTTTTCCTTTGAATTACAGTGGCACATGATCAGTAAGTGTACAAACAAATGTCTCATGATATAGATTTGCTAATATTATTATCTACTCGAAGGCACATGATGCCCACTGTAATGTGTGATATAGAGAACAATGTGCTAGTATAAGGTAAACTCATGAAAACAGCTTTACGGCAACAACAGCACACATTAATTCACAATAGTATTTTCAACAATTCAATACATAATGTTCGAGACAGTATAACTAATAGCATAAACTATTAGTTGTTTTATAGGTTTATTGATCGACAGAAAATTAATCAGAAACTTTTTTGATAACTGAGTCACATTTCAAGAAAAAAATGCCAAACATTAGCTGGTACCAGCTTCACCAATGTGAGGATTTAATGCTCGGAGGACAAGATACTGTCTTAATGTCTTCTGTGTTTCATTTTTTGGGTTTTTTTTTTTTTACATAATGGTTATTGAATGCTTTTAAGACAACAACAACTATTAATAAATGAAGACACTTCTCCCCCAGTATTTTATTATTGGCACTGTGGAGTAGACTTTCATACATAACTTAGAAATAGAATACAATGTCCAGAAAATACAATTAAATAATTAACTCAATCAGTGCAATATGACACATCTATATGATAAAAGAAAATCAGATATATCCGTTATTTTTTCTAAGGGTTTCATTACATTAGAATGACCAAAATCCTGTACAGATTTGCTTGAGGTGAGGTAAATAAAATTGGGAAAAAAAAGACTCATGAAGTGATGCAGTATTTATTTGTACTTTTTTGAGTTAAACATTCTTTAGATTAGTTTGTTTTTCAATTAATATTTTTTTTATAGGAGGGAAATTCGTATTTTGTATTTTGTCTGCCATTTTGCTTCTACCCACATAGTTTAAACTGGTAGTAACTTGTTATTGATACATTGACATCTTGCGATTGATAAACCCATGTGGTTGAGATTCTGACAGCAAGAGCCATCATCTCTTTCTCAAACAGTTAATTCATACAGACATATGACATGATGCCCTTGAAGAAATATCAAGAAGAAATTTGCAATCTGCAACACCAACATCCGCAGGAGGCGCGTTCCCTTTAAATCGGAGCAACATCATATTGTGTCCGGCGGAAGTAAACATACAGTCACAGCGAAGCGGATTTCAGCTCAGTTGGCTTGTTTAGCACGTACGTCAAATGGTTTATCTTTATCTTCCATAGTATCTCATGTCCCGCTGATTGAGTGAAAATGTCTTCAGGTTTGTGTTTGAGGAAGTTTGTCAGCGAGCGACTGACCGCAGCTGCTGAGGAAATATTAGGAGTCTTTGAACAGACGATGTCAGTGTACGAGGAAGAGATCGTCCGTCAGCGCAGACTGCTGGACATCTTCATGAAACCGGAGATAAGATTACGCAAGAGAGGTTTGTCATGTTAAACTGTCCTTGGCTATAACATGGACGAATTCATATTCTTGCTCTTACATCCAAACGTTTTATATGGGATGTTAACATTTTAATTAATTGTTTTTATCACTGGTTAATGAATAATTTACTAATTCTAAATTGGTAAATCATAAGCCATAAATAAAAAAACATTCTTCAGCCGCTGGAGGATTCATATTTTTTTACATCAGTGCTTCTTTTGTCCTTCCTTTCAGACATCTCACGGTCACCTGTTTATAATAAGGAGGTTCTCCTGGACCAACAGAAGCTCTTTAACCAGGTGAGGAACTGCAGTCTGAACCACGAGGTACCCGAGGCTTCACAGATTAAAGAGGAGCGGGAGGAGCTCTGCACCAGTCAGGACAGAGAGCAGCTTATACTGGAGCAGGAGACAAATTTGTTAAGGCCTGCTTGTGATGGAAGTGATTATATGGAAGATCCGACTCTGCTTGTGGATCCTGACCAGCCTCAGAGTGCAGCAGAAAAAGAGCCACTGACCAACATCTCAGTTGTAGTGATAAAATCTGAATCTGACAGAGAGGGCTCAGGTGTATCAGTACCGAACGGTGAGCACCAGCTTTCTCATAATTCTCACACGGCTGAAAGCCAAGATCATGAAAGAGGAAACCAAGGGAATGCAAGTACTGATCACAAACCAGAGAACAAGCATTTCAAGTGTATATTTTGCAATGAGGAGTTTCATGATTACTTAAATTTAAAACTTCACAAAAGGACCCACACTGATGAAAAATGTTTTAATTGTGACACCTGTGGGAAAGGGTTTACCCAGGAGGCTCTGGTGAGGAAACACATGATGACTCACACAGATGTAAAGCCCTTCAGATGCAGAGTTTGTGGAAAGGAATTCAACTGTCAGTCAAACAGCGTCACCCATATGAGAATTCACACTGGCGAGAAGCAGCACACTTGTTCCACCTGCGGGAAAAGTTTCAGCCGCGGAGCAGACCTGAGGAGACACACCCGGACTCACACGGGGGAGAAGCCCTACAGCTGTATCCACTGCGGGAGGGAGTTTTCTTACCACTCATCCCTCACAAATCATGTCCGAGTGCACACAGGGGAGAAGCCCTATAAATGTATTTGGTGTGGGAAGAGGTTTGCTGTCAGCACAACGTTGAAAATACACACCAGAGTCCATACAGGGGAAAAGCCGTATAAATGCAACTTTTGTGGGAAGAATTTTGCTCATAACACAGGACTGAGGTTTCACAAAAGGATCCATGCAAGGGAGAAGCCACAGAGCTGAATTTCCTTTCGAGCTAAGGTTAAAAAAAGTTCAAAAATTTAGATTAGACTGTGCATGTTAGAAGCGTTATAGAAAAGTGACCCTGACCCTGCAATATTCAAGATTTGTGGTTAAAACAGACTCAGAGGCTTACTGAGACATCAGACTCGCATGTAAAATTGTCACATCACATTTATGCAGTCAGGGCTGAGTTTGGCTTTTAGCTCAGTGCTTATGAGGTACATCATCGTAGTATCACTTGCTGCAGTAATAACCCACTATGCAGTAGGTTATTTACAATAAATGATAATGAATCTAAATGTACAGAGGGTCTGCTTCTTTACCATCTTTTAACATCTACAAGAAATGTGTCTCTATATGTACAGGATGCCTATATGGACAAACACGATTCTATTGCCTTTTAAATTATTTCTCTGTTCTACTTGGGTGGGTATTTACTGGCACACTATCACAATATGTTTGAATAATTGTCCAGATATTACTGTATCATATGCTTTTCAGTCTGTTTATTGTTGGATCTCATGTGCATGTCGGACTAAAGTTGAGGTCTTGAAATGTACACACTCCAAATATGCCTGTTTATAATCTCTATGGTGTAAGAGTCAAAATTATTCAAAGATATAACACGTGCAGAATCAGCTACACAAAAGTAAATGCATTACAATGCAGCCATTGGTTCAAGTTCAGGTAACCCTTTTTTTCATAATTTAGTATATATTTTGGTCGGATATTCTTTTGTTATGGATTATCATAATCCACAGACTATGATTCTCATTATATTTATGACCCCTAATTTTAATGTAGCAGCATGACAGAACCTTTCTGACTTTAACTGGACAAAAAGACTGAATTTGAGGGACTTCCATAACTTTTTCTTTGTTAGAAAATTAGTCAGGAGAGCTATAGCACAGACTGTTTATCTGTGTATTGTGTTTGAGCAAAACTATGATTTTCAGACAATATGATCTGAAAATTCCACCAGAAATTTCTCATGTGCAGAAACAGTCGAAGACATAGACATATATGTATTATGTATTATGTATTATGTATAATGTATATATACATTACACCAAAAATAAAGAAGAAACAGTAGTTGCACAATTGGTGAAAAGTGAAAAAATACCAAAAACTGAAAAAATATGAAGATGAAATGTTTAATTTTGACATATTTAAGTATGGATAGAATTTATTGCTATTATATAATGAAGTCTAGGAAGATGAAAGAAAGCTGGAAGAAGCAATAATTATTCCTATAAGGAAACCCTGGAAAGATGCTTATAAACTTACAAACAGGTGACGAATGATACGTACAGGTTATTGCACAATATGAGTTTTAAGTAAACTAATATAAAGTGATTTGTAGATGTAATGGTTTGAACCCGGTTGAACCTGAATGCCATATATTCCAGGCCAGTAGGTGGCAGTATGCGCCACAGAGCATGTTGTTTACTTCGGCAAATGCGGAAGTAGGAAAACTGAGAACACAACTTCAGTTTTGCTCAAAGAGTTTGATGAAGTTTTAGCAAAAGAAAGTATCTCAATTTTAATAATTCAACAATGTCTTCTGTCCAAAGTATGCGACAGTTTGTCTGTGATCGACTCACTGCGGCTGCGCAAGAAATATTGGGAGCCTTTGAAAAGAGAGTGGAAGATTACGAGACAGAAATCGCTCGACAACGCAGACTGTTGGAAAACGTTTTGACGCCAGAGATAAAGTTACAGCACACAGGTTGGTAAAATTAAAAAGTTCGTCTCTAATGAATTTAGTTCTGTGTTAAACAGGCGATGGTACAGGTCCACATTTTATTTTTTTAGCTGTGCCTTGCCTCACCTTCTAGACAGACCAGTTTGACAGGTGTAACAAAACATGTTTTCCAGAGTAAAGTGTTGTATGTAGCATCTTGCTAAGAAAATGTGTGTCTAGATTGTTAGTGCACTTTCATATGCGCACTGCTTTATGCAAACACTATTACAGCACATGTTATACACATGGTGCCAAATACAGGCGGAAGTCGCCACTGTCATAAACACCTGAAGGGCAATAATATTCAGTAATTGACAGATATTAAAGCCTCTCTTCATCCTACCTATTGCTGTTAAAGCATAAGCGAGGTATGTGGGCAGGAGAGGAGGAAGAAATCTTTTGAAGTTAATATCAGTACATGTAGCAGGTGAGTGACACCTGCTGAGGTTGATAAGTGTCGAAATCCTGTCCTAGAAATGATAGAAATACTGTATGACACTGTACAAAACATTATAGGAAAAGTATTGTCTTATTGCTGAGTTGTTAGCTATAAAATATATCTAAACTGAGTCATTACTTTTATTGTGGGCCTAAAATGTGTACTAAGCTATATAGTGAAGGTAGATTTAAAAATAGTGAAAAATAGACTAAAAATAAATATTGGATCATAAAACATAGTCAGGACAGCAAAGGGGAGTGAAGGGCTCACACAATACTTGCACCTAAGTACGGAAATGTATTAATTGTGTGTAAATAGGAATCAAATTTTGTCTCTGTGGTACGATGTTGTACAGTCATCGAGTCAGACATTGGGAGCATGCCAAGTTTGATGTCACTGTGGCTCAGTAGCATATCAGATTTAATATTTTATTTGAACTAAAAATCATAACCCTATATACCCAACAAGTTTAAAAACTGTGGCAATCAATGTGTCTTGCATTCCCAGTCCTTGGAAAGGTAGCTTCTGTGTTTCCAATTTGCATTGCTCATAAAAGACTATCTTATTCACAACTGTTATATACAGACAAATTTTCATCACTGTCCCATTTCTTTGTTCCTCTGCCTAGAGCTCTCCCAGACATCTGTCCGTAAAGAGGAGGAGGTTCTCCTGGACCACCAGCAGCACAGTAACCAAGAGACGAACCCCAGTCTGATCCAACCAGATCCTTTACCGGTAAAAGAGGAACATGAGGAAATGTGCATCAGTCAAGAACGACGGCAGCTTGTACAGCAACAAGAGACTGATGCCTCTAAGTCTCCCACTTGTGAGGGATGCGTCTGCAGTGATCAGTCTCGGCCTTTGGACACTGACCGACCTCAGACTACAGCAAATACAGATCCTCAACAAGGCATCTCAAACAAAGATGCGTTATCTGGATTTGACAGGGAGAGTTCTTCAGTATCAGCACCAAACAATGACCAGTGCCTCCTTTCTCACAACTCTCGTATAACTGAGAGCCAAGATGCCATAACTTCTAACCAAGGAAGTGCAACACCAAATGAGAAAGGCAATGAGGAGAACACAGGATCAGCTAGAAATACTGATCAAACATTAGAAGAGAAAAGCAACGATGGGAACACAACATCAGCAACAAGTACTAAGCAAACCTCGGATAAGAAATGTAATGATGAGAACACACCATTAACCAGTATTACCAAGGTAACACAGACTGAGAAATGTAACAATGAGACTACAACATCAACTAGAAGTACTGAGTCAACACCAAATAAGAGACACGATAATGGACAAACAACAGCTACAAGTACTGAGCTAACACCATATCAGAAACAGAACTTTGAGAACACAACATTACCTAAAAGTACTGAACCAAATAAGAAATGTAACGGTAAGAACACCATATCGACTACAGGAACCCAGCTAACACTAAATGAGAAATGTAATGATGAGAACCCAACATCAAAAGGAAATGGTGAATCGAAAACAAATAAGAAAAGCCAAGATAGGAGATCAACCTTAACTGGAAGTGTTGAGTCATCACCAAATGAGAAAGGCAACGATAGCAACACAACGTCAACCAGAAGTACAGAGCTAACACCAGATGAGAATTGTAACAAGGAGGCTACATCATCAACTGGAAGTACTGAAATTACACCAAACAGGATTCATAATGATGAGAAGACAACTGAACCAACAACAGAGAAAACAACAACTACTGAAAGTATTGATCCAACACCAAATGAGAAACCTGATGATGGGAACATAACATCAGACAAAATTACAGAGATATCACCAACTAAGACAGGCAACAATGAGAACACAGCACCAACTGAGAGTACTGAACCAACACTAGATAAGAAATCTAATGATGAAAACACAACCACAACTACATATACTGCATCAGTAGAAAAAACAGACCCGGAAGGAAAAGAACACAAGACACAAAACAAACCCAATGACGAGAAAGCCACATCAACTTCAAGTACTAAACCAACACTAAGTAAGAAACGCAACAATGAGACAACATTAAACAGAAGTACAAAATCAACACCAAATAAGAATCGTAGCCGAGGGAACACAACATCAACTAGAAGTAATGGGCTAACCCTGAATAAGAAACCCAATGATGGGGAAAAATCAACCACATGCACTGAACCAAGACCAGATAGGAAACGCAGCGAGAGGAAAACAACTTCTAGTGAAAGTATTGAATCAACACCAAATAAGAAACCCAATGATGTAAACACAAGGTCTACAAGAAGTAAGCAGGCAACACTAAATAAGAGACAAAAGCATGGGAACACAACATCCAATGAAAGTACTGATGCAACACCAAATAAGAGACGAAAGAATGACAATACAACATCGGAGTTGACACAAAGTGAGAAACGTAACAATAAGAGCGCAACATCAAATGGAAGTGCAACCCCAGCACCAAACAGGAAAGATGGGAACACGTCAAGCGGCAGTAACGAAGATGAAGACAACCCTTACAAGTGTGACCGGTGCGGTAAAGTGATGACTAATTTCAAAAACTATAAATTTCATATGAAATCCCACACTGTTGAAAAGACTTTCAAATGCGACACTTGTGGTAAAATGTTCAGGGAGAGCTGGGATTTGAATAAACATTTAGTAATTCACTCCATTGAAAAGCCTTTCAAGTGCAAAGTTTGCGGAAACGGATTCAACCGACGATACAATCTCGACCTGCACCTTAGGGTTCACACCGGGGAAAAGCCGTACAAATGCAACATCTGTGACAAAAGCTTCAGCGCATGTGTGAATATGAAGAAGCACATGAGAATTCACACAGGTGAGAAGCCGTACACGTGCAGCGACTGCGGGAAGGAGTTTGCAGATTCTTCGTCTTTCAAAAATCATCTGCGAGTTCATACAGGCGAAAAGCCCTTTAAGTGTTCCCACTGCAAGAGAAAATTTGCCACCAGGACGACTTTGACAAGGCACATCAGAACACACACGGGTGAAAAGCCTTATAAGTGCAATGTGTGTGAGAAGGTGTTTGCCCACAGAACAGACCTGAAAGGACATATGAGGACACACACAGGAGAGAAGCCTTACAACTGTAGAACATGTGGAGAACAGTTCTCCACCTGGTCAAAACTCCACAAACACAAAAATGTCCATACAAGTGATGGACAAAGCTCCTCTGCTTAAAAAGTGAATGAATTACACTAAAGTAAAACTGTTACTGGAATTTTATGTTTTTATTTTGTTTTGAAGAGACTACTTCACTGTTTTAGTGTTGCACTCCAGACATATTGTCTTTTTTATTTGATACATTCCTCTTCCTTGTCACAATCTGGTGCCTACGTTACGCACAATGCACAATGCACAATGCAACACATTCACGGCTAATTAAGGCGCTCTGGAGCCGCTAGCCTTAAGCAGACCCTCACAGCCTTAGATCTTTTACATTTTCAGTCTTGTAGTCTTCAACCCCAACAGACACTGCCTCACATCAGACCTAACACAAAAAGATCTATATTATCTTTTCACATATGCAATAATACTTCCCATCTGTAAACAGACAGATTGGTGGAGTTCCCCTTTTTAGGTTTTTGGTTTTTACTTCCTTTATCTGGACTGTAAATAACAAGATGGCCATTTAGGTGTAGAATAATGATTGTTTTACAGATTAATCGTAAAATTCTGTAAATACATTTATTTTTATCATTGGAGTTTAGATTTTCATAAAGCATCTAAAAACTGGGATGTTCATAAGAGCTAAATCCAACAGTTTTGTGCCTTGTAAAGTTGTTTTTATAGACAAATTCTTGACAAATTTTTAATTAAAATTGGTTAATCCATTTTATCATATTGTTTTAATCATATTTAATGTTATTGATTTTTTCAAACAAACAAGGAAGAGAAACTGTGTCTTAGTTGTCCAAGTGCCTTAATTCCTTGACTTTTGGAAAATGTTTGTTTTGAAATAAATTCTTTCCTAATTTATTGAAATATTTCTAATCCACAGTTTGAGAAAGTTAACCAAAGAGCACCTAACTACTACTGTGGGAAATATTAGGCGTTTGTGAGCAGATAATAGTTGTGTAAGAGGAGGAGATCATTTGTCGGGGCAGACTGCTGGATATCCCTTTGAAGCCTGAGATGAAGCTGCACAGGACAGATCTGTGAGATACCTTTGTTACTGTTAGATTATTCTGACTTGTATGAGATGTAAAACCAACAGTTTAAAGTTGAATATTTTAGATATGAACCAACTGGGATTCAGTGATTGTTGCAGGTTCATCCTGTTTGGTAGACTGTCTAAATAAAGTATTATGGTTTAACAATTTGCCTTAATGCTCACTAGTCAACTCATGAAAAATTAAATTCATGTTTTAGAAAAACACCTCAAAATGTTAGTTATTTTTATTGTCTGTCGAACAAGTTCAGTTGAGTTTTGTGTGAAATTGAGTTTTTTTTTTTTTTTTTTACTTTTTACATGTAATTGCAAATATAGTCTTTTTCCTATCTGTGTAGGCTAAGGCCAGTCCTGATTTTGATCTGAGGTAAGTCTAATGCAAGTTAGACAGTTTCACAGAAACATAGTAATTATGCCAAAAAGTTTAGCTCACCTGAACCTTTTTTTTTAAATTTTCTTGTTGGACTTTGGTATGGAACTATTATCTCCAGTAAGAGTAAAATTCTTTATGTATTGAAATGTATTTATTGAATTTGTCACATGTTAAAATGTTTACACAAGTTAACATGAACAAAAACTTAAGAAGAGAAAGAAAAGAAAGGAAGGGAAAAGAAAAGAAAAAACCCAACCGTTCCCACCATGAGCAAGCACTTGGGCAACAGTGGAGAGGAAAAACTGCCTTTCAACGGGAAGAAACCTCTGGCAGAACCGGACTCAGGGTGGGTGGCCATCTGCCTCGGCTGGTCGAGTTGAAGGGAGAGAATTGGGGGGTGGTGGATGGGTGTTAAGGTGCCTCAGGAGGGATCTCAAGACTGAAACTGCATTTTAAGTGGCTGATCAGTGATGTCGAAGACCATTCAAACAATCGGTCTCCTCCGGCCAAAATGTGTCGCATGTCCTTCAGATGTAGGACAAGAGCCCTGGTGGACAAAGGACACTTATTTGTCCCTTGTCCAATGAGCTGTCCTGTATGTATGACCATTACAAGTTGAAGGTGAACTGCGGTACGTTGATTTCTGGTTGGGGGTTTCCTTGTGCATAGCCGAGCCTCTCATATCTGATTTGGAGGGCACTGTGGGTTTTAAGCAGTTCACAAAAATTATGATTAATGGCACAGTATCTCTTCCCCAGGTCTGTGTGTTCTGTTTGCAGACTGTGTAAAGCCTGTAATGCCTCATCTAGAGCAACTTTCTTCTCACTGAGCCTGAGCTCAGTGTCATTGATGTGTCTGGATTGAAAGTTTGACTCTGCCAGCTGTTGTTCATGAAGTCTGGATAGGCTGTCCTGAGTTTTCTGGAGGGCCACAGCCAGTTTCTGTCGTTCCTCCAGTAACTCTGTCTGCTTGATCAAAGCTTCCTTGAGTTCCACACGGTACTTCTCACACATGGTCTTTACCTTTTCAAGAGTAGAGGCACCTTGATCGGCTCTCTGCTGCAAGTCAGAACTTTGTGTCTTTTCCTGTTTCAGGGCATCTTCAAGTTCGGCTTGTCTTGTCTTGCTCTCTGACTGACGTGCTTTGAGGTCATCTACCATGTACTGGAGCTGAGCAATGGTAGCTCGATTCTCAGAGATTTTATTTTTCTGAAAGTTTGACTCTTCCAGCTGTTGTCGCTGAAGTGTGGATAAGCTGTCCTGAGTTTTCTGGAGGGTCACAGCCAGCTCCTGCCGTTCGCCCAGTGTTTCTATCTGCTTGTTCAAAGCTTCCTCAAACTTGACACAGTACTTCTCACACGCGGTCCTTTCTTTTACAAGAGAAGAGGCCATTTCATTGGCTCTCTGCAGCAAGTTAGAGTTGCGTGTTTTTTCCTGTTTCAGGGCATCTTCAAGTTCGGTTCGTCTTGTCTTGGCTTCTGACTGACGTGCTTTGAGGTCATCTACCATGTACTCGAGCCTAGCAATGGTAGCTTGATTGTAATTCTTTTGATTTTTCCTCATTTCTTCATGGGACTCATGGAGAGACTGGTGTTTACTCACTATTATGTCATATTTTGTCTCCATGGCCATGAATTTAGTCCTGATATCTGCATTCTCCAGCTTTAGTGTCTGCATGTCGTACTTCTTGCTCTCTAAGGATGCAGAGGCCTTTTTGAGCTGAGTCTTGCTCTTTTCTAAAGCCACAGTCATTTCAAAGAGCTCTGTCTCTTGCTTCTTTATCATTTCATGTGCTCTCAAGGAACAAATTTTCTCCTTCTTGACTGCCTCCTCAAGTCTGCTGTGAGCTTCTATGTCTTCCTGGAGCTGCTTTTGAGCAAACTGTACCTCATTTAAAGCATCCTCAAGTTCACCTTGAAGCCTCTTGTTCTCAGAAGCCAGTTGTTGGTTTTCATGAGTCAGATGATCTAGCTCTTCTGCTTCCTTCTGCTGCCGGGAGACAGCAGCCTGGAGTTTGCAGTTTTTCATTTGTTCCTCTTTGAGGTCTGCGGCCCACTGGTCAAGTTTCGCCTGCAGTGAGGAAACAGTATTGTCCTTGGCTTCAAGGCCACTTTGAAGATTCTGAATACTGAAGCGCAGGGATTGAATCTCATTGTCTTTTTCAAAACTTTCCTTCTGTTGCTCGATGAGTTGGTCTCCTAGTGCCTTGATATTGGCACAATTCGCTTTATCACGCTTTCTTATTTCTTTTTTGTGCTGATGAGAGGACACCTCCAGATCATTTTTGAGTTTCTCAATCACCAGTTTGTCCTCTTCATGATCAGCTGTCATTTTACTCATTTTGTGTTGAAGCTTTGAATTCCTATGCCTGTGCTCTTTCTGTGACTTCTTAAGATCAGCTACTTGTGTCTTCATGTGCTCCAGTTCAACATGAAGACTGGCTTTTTCATCTTGTTCCTCCTTCAAAGCCTTTGAAAGAGCATCTTTTTCTTTTTGATCCTGCTCCAGGGCTTCTTTCTGTTGAACCTGATCTCTTTTCATCATCTCCAACTCCTCTTCAAGAGCAGTGCTGGCTTGTCTTTCCTCCTCCTTCTCGTCTTCTTGAAGACCACCAGAGTTCTCTGAGTTCTCAGATTCATTTGTCTGTGACACATAAAGAGATTATTAGTTTGTTGTTAATACTATCGCATGTCATGTAAAAAGATGACAGACAGCAGGGCACAGTTAAAATTTTAGACATTAGAGATACATTTTCTGGTTAATTTCATAAATAAATAAGGTCTCAGGTGGTTTAAAGGATGCAACTGAACATATACATATAACACTATACATAGTTTTGTACATTTACTACTTAAATGTTAACTTTTCTTAAGAAACTAATATGTACATTTTTAAAAAGTTAATCACAAGTAAGCTCTTGTTAAGATGATGAAGATTCAGGTAGGATAAATATTAACACAATGCCAGTCATTTATAAACAAATCTCAACTGTATCTTTTGGAATTCTTACAGTTTTGATGTTTGTGAAATTTATGTCTTACTTCACTGAAAGAAGTGTAGGAGTACTTCTCTACCTCTTCCTCAACTTCTATTGAGTGAGCTTGAATCTCTTCTTCAATAGGGATATTCTCAGAGGACGGTTTCCTTGGGAGACACGAAGAGTCCTGGATCTCCAGAGAGAAAAGTCCTCCTGATTTATCTTCGTACTTTATCATCTCCAAGTCCTCTTCAAGAGCAGCACTGGCTTGTCTGTTCTCCTCCTTCTCCTCCTCCTCTTCTTGAAGACCATAAGATTTCTCTGAGTTCTCAGATTCATTTCTCTGTGAAACAAAGAGATTATTAGTTTGTTGTTTATACTATCTCATGTCATGTAAAAAGATGACAGACAGCAGGGCACAGTAAAAATATTAGATACATAATGAGCTACACTTTCAAACAAAATGTTATTTATGCATACATTTTCTGATTAATTTCATTTCAAATATATTCACAAATAAACCATAAACCATGTTTAAAGGATGCAGTTGAACAAATAGTTTTTGTATACGAGGGGATTTGTAATGTTTTAATATACATACTTTATGTATATCTACTACTTAAATGTACTAATATGCATGTTCTTGTTAAGATGATTAAGATTTAGGTGGGGATCAGTATTAACACAATGCCAGTCATTTTTACACAAATCTCAAATGCATCTTTTGGATTTCTTACAGTTTTCATATTTGTGAAATGTATCTCTTACCTTACGGGAAGGAGTGTAGCAGTACTCCTCAATGTCTTCCTCAATGTCTGTCATTTCAACTTCAGTCTCGTCTTCAATCTCGAATTCAATCTCATCTTCAATCTCTTCAATAGAGATATTGTCAGACAGATGATTCTTTGGGAGCCACAGAGAGTCCCGGACCTCCAGAGAGAAAAGTCCTCTAAATCTATCTTTGTCCATTTTCTTATCCTAAAAAATGGCTTTGCTTTACTAACAATTTGTCGTGAATGTAGCTGGGAGAAATCCTGGCTTTTGATACACTAACTGTAACACGTGTCTTCTAGTAATACCAACAGTGTGTGTCCAACAGTTACTGTGATCAGTGACATCACACTGGCTCTCATCTCATAAATCACATTCCATTTTAAAGGGTCTGTTCACTTAAATTACAAAGAAAGGTATTGTTTCCCTGTGGCACATAGCCATGCTTAGAGATTTGCTGTTAGAAGTTTTTCTTTGATCTGCTCTTTTATTAATCTTTATTAGGTACATTTATTTTTTAATATTATTGATTTTAGTTATTTGACTATCGATTGCTGTAATATTGTTCACCACCACATGATATTAGTGGTCAAAGTCACAAGGACAACACAATACCTTAATAATGAAAATGCGTACCTATTAATCCCAATTTGTTACCTGAATTTAAGTTTATTGGAAACAGCTTGCATACAAAACCTTTAGTTTAGTGCAGTACAGTAACATAAAAAGTTGTGAGTACACCACACACAACATAAATAACTGTCACATGACACTTTTCTAATTGGAGATTAATGTCAGTTCAACAGAACAAGATTAATGTGTTTTTTGACCATTTAATTCTACTTCAACAGGGAATAAGTATGTTTTATATCTATGTTAGACATAAAATTACAAGGTTGCTGAATGTTTATTTTTTGTTGATTACTAGAAAGAGGTGCAATTACAACCCTCGCCAAAATGGATCTATCGATTCTGAAACAGTTGTGTTATTGGACCCAGAATCAGCTGCTGTCTATTAACTGGATTTTAAAACTCTCTCTACCATCAAGAACTACGAACAGATGCTGTTACAGGGAAATACAGCAGCAGCACTGAATTACTCATGGTTCCATCCTGCCATCATGTGGGCCATTATATATTTGCAAAGTTGGATTTTTATATTTTTGAGTAGGTTTTGTACCTGTTTAAAATGTGAATCCATGTCTAGGTTGCCATGTTTCTGCTGCAGTATTTTCATTAGTTTTTATTGTGAATTGAATTGTTGTAGAGGCTTGTTTTAGTTTTGGTTTATTTTTTGGCACATGTATTATGATGCTTTCATGCAGCTTCATTGTGATGTGTGACCGTTAAAAGTGGTCCCTCATGTAAAGCTACACCATCAACTTGTTCAATAACCTCCCTTTTAAAAAATAACTCATGCTGCTCATCTGTCTCATGTTGTCACCAGAGAGCAGCACTGAATTATATAACCCCATACTGCTATCTAGTGGGCATTTATGTAATTGCACCATCAATGTTTTATGTTTTTGTAGGCTACATATGCATATTTTTATACATATGCTTTATTTTTTTTACTTTTGATTCCCCCTAAAAATTAGGGGTCCTTTGAATTAAAAAGTCACCCTTCCAATACGGTTTAAGTTAAATAATTTGGTGTACCATGTTGGTGACTGCCATAGGTAAAATTTCACTACATACTTTATAGTTATCTTTTAAAGTTTTGGGGCAAACTGACACATCCTACTCTTAATAATGACCCCCAGTTATTGTTGCTAGGTTGAGACTGGTAGTAGCAGCCATTAAAGGTGAGATCCAGACACAGAGTGTGCTCAGCCTGGTGGTTGAAACTTACCACCTTAGACGGCTCATGAAAACCCATGATGTGTTTTCATTGTGTGTCTTCTGTAAAGATTTTGGCTCCAGAATATTTTAACTTGAGAGGAAAAGCTGGAAAACAGTTATTCATTTTAGTTCTGCTCCTGCTGTGGATTTGCACTCTCCCTTTGTATGAACAGACACTCGCTTTATCTATTTTTTCATCTTCACTTCTCTTTTCTGTTATATATACAGACACAATCAAAGGCTCACCCTGTGCAAAATATTATTTTACTGCAGAGGTTGCGGCCAGTTATCAAAACAAAATGTATATAGTTGTATTCTCATGGAGATATACAAATGATGAAAAATTGATAACAGTTTATGTAAATGAAAGAAAATTGCAGGAACAGTCCCTGTCTCTCAGACCACCTACCTACCGCTTTGTGCTGTATATTTGTCAGCCTGTGTTGCAGTTGGTAATCAGTGGGTCATGCTTGCAGAGCTGCAGTGGCTCCTGTGTCATTTTCTACCATTAGAAGCTCACAGCTGGGTTCATAAATCACCAAGACTGTGTTTGCACAGCTGGTTGCAACCCTCCACTCTCCTAACCCCAGCCTCTCTCAGCCACCATATCAATTTCAAACAGGCAAATATTTGTAATCATCTTGGATGACTTGTGTTACTTTGTAAAGTTTCATTAGGTGATTGATGGAGTAAGTGTGAGTACGCCTATGGGGGGGGGGGGCAACTGAAAAACACAATGACACAAATTGCAGTAGGCTACATTAAAATGCCCTTTTCCTTCTGTTCCGTATAACTAGCATCATTTATCTACCAAAAAATACATTAATAAGTATTTTCATCCTCCAACGAAGTCACAGGGATGTTTACAAAGGGCTCCAGCATCCTGAAGGACTCTTCCCACCCCTCTTGAGTTAAAGCCCACCCCAGTTAAAGCCCAACACCACTAGAAGTAGCAACAGCATCTTCCCCCTTGGCCTGTCAGACCACTGAACACATCACATCTGGGGTTCCTAAGCAGGATACGTTTGTGGACAGTGGATAGACAGTGAAGTATTCACAGAACAAGTGACTGTAAGCAAGTATAACCCTCATGCAATTTCTTTGTACCTCTGTCAGCTTGATTTACTGCTAATAAAATACACTCTGTTGTACACTACACTACATCTGTTGTATTATGTATTTTGACATTCTCTATACCTGAACCAGGAGCTGCAGTAGTGCTCTCCAGCTGCCATAGGGGAGGAAGACAAGTGTCAACATGAGTGTGTCATGATGATGGGCCTGGTATGAAAGGATAACATTAATATTTGTTGTGATTAATTGTTTTCTTAATTTTGAAGTCTATAAACTTAAAGAATTGAATTTAAATTTAAATCATCTTAATCATTATAAATAATTAATTCTTAAAGTCAATTTGGTTTAAACAAAGACATATTAGCATTGGCAATACATAGTTTGCCTAACTTAGCAGCGCCATTATTTGTTGTGGTACCCTCAATACCTGAACCAGGTGTTGCAGCAGAGTCATATGGGACAATTATAATGCAGGCTTCTCATAAATATAAAATGCACAACATGCAGGTACAGATAAGACAAAATAAATCATACTAGATAATATGCAAGTAGCCTACATGAAGACAACACAGTTAATTACGATTTTAAAATGTGTTTTTTTATTGGCTGGAGTACAAGCAGTTAACTAGTTGTGAACACATTGTCTTATTAAACACAGTTTTGTCGCTAAACGTTCATCTTCAGCTAAATATGACCCAACTTAATATTACATTGAGCTTGTTTCTTCATCAACCTTCGCCTGTTTGTATTCTTTAAGACCTTGTCACTGTCCAGCTCACGTACCGTTGACTCACTGAGGGAAGGGGCCCCGCCCACGGGGCACAGGTTGCGTTGCGTACGTACGTCATTGTTGGATCAAACAAACGTAATTATCCTCGCTTGTCGCCCTGTCATACAACTCAGTAGCAAACTATAGCCTACTTTAGCAACAAGTACCAATTCATTGTAGATACGTTGGGTTGCCAGGTTTGACAGACAGGGAAGTTTTCATAGAACAAGCGACTGTATGCAATTATAACCCTCATGCAGTTTATTTGTGCCTCTATCAGCATGATTTACTGCAAATGAAATACGCTCTACACATATAGTAGTAGAGTCATCTCAGGCAATTATGTGTGGGACAATTATAATGTACTGATAAATATAAAATGCACAACAAGCAGAGGAGATAAAACAAGACAAAAATCATACAAGGTAATATACAAGTAGCCTAGAGACACTTCATTTTCATTGCACATGCATGTTGTTTTCTGTTTTACTCTGCCTCACATTTTAATGCACTCAGGTTTTTACACGATGTACATTCTTGTTTTTATGTTTTTCACTTGCTGTTTTCATCTTTCTGGCAGACATGATAAAATAAACTTTAGATGGTGGTTTAAAATGTAGGCTACATACCCAACACAGTTGTTCACGAAGTCGAGGACGAGCGCTACACTCACGTGACAAACTTAATCTGTACTTATATCCAACCCACCCTTTCACCTTTGCATTGCGGCCTGTTTGAGTTCCGGAAGCACCTGCCTGAATTATCCTGCTGCTTTTGAAAACATGTCAACATGTAACAAACACGTAAACAGGTAACATTCAAATACGCAAACTTTGTTGTGCTAGAAACAAGTAGCAGTAAAGTAGCTAATTTGCAGTTCAACTTGTCAACAGCCCGATGCTGCTGAACATGGAGGATGGAAACAACAAGCCGAAACGCCGGAGGGTTGATACTCACCTGCACCAGCTGTGGACCACACACCCCCGCTGCTGTTGAGATGCTACAGGTGAGCTGCTTTACTTCTCCAAGGTAAGAATCTGCTGCTTGTGCGTTAGTATGCAAATTGCGAGTCTTGGCTTTGTTCAGTCAGTTTTTGTGGGCTTGATATTACAATATTTGTGAGGCTATAGTTACTGGTCTGTGCAGATTTGCTTGTTGTCAGTTGGCATCTGCTTGCCACATGCCAATTTTTCTTTTTCTGAAGTATCTTCATTGGAAGTCAGTGTGAATTGATTATTTTCGTGGCTAAACTTTTGTTGCTTGTCAAATGAATTCTGATGTTGTCGTGCTGTTGTTTTACGTGGTGGTGAATCCACATGAGTTGTCAACACAATATACATGAGTTTGTTTTGGTTTGGTTTGGTGGCATATTTGGTCCCAAGCTGTTGTCTTTTCGGCTGCCTAGTGTTTCACAAATTTGTGTCACTAGCATTTGGTAATATTATAATGGTTTTGTGGATGTCTCCTTCTGGTATTCCTTAATATCCAGCTCTGTGGTTAATGCTGTTGTTACATGCTGCTGCACTTATCTGAATATCCATGTACTGATGTTGCTGATGATGTGCTACAAGTAATTAAATTAGAGGATACTGCTTGCTATCAGTCATAATTTTTAATGTACATGTTAATATTGTTTTGCTGCAAACCTGATATACATCATTCTGCACATCCACCCACATGTTATCAATGTTTTTGCACTGCTTTGCTGCACTGCTCATCCTCACACTCTGATGTAACACTGCTGCAAACATTTACAGATCCACGATATCATCCATAGGCTTGTGATGGGGTGTTTGTCTGACTTGCTGTCACCTTGGCAGCGACTGAAGTTTATACATGTGTGTGATGCTGATGGTGGCACCACAGCTGACAGTGACAGGCTGAGGCGCCTCTGTTTTTTATGTTTAATCGCCACTAAGACAGTTTCAGAAGATGTGAAATCTGCTATTTAGAACATAACACGTTGCGCAGAAAATGATCAACTTTGTTTTTTACCAGAGAAGTTTGAGCTCTGGAGTGACAGGATTTTTGGAGCCAGCATTTAGTGCCATTATGGTCTTGCATCAGTTGTTTTGCACCTTTTGCCTTTGCTCTGAGTTGGTAGTCTTCACCACATTATTTGCCAAATTGGTACTCATCATTCAGTCTTTTTTTCCTTATTTATTTTTCTCTTGTCTCCACTCATGTTTATTTTTTTGTGTGTGGCTGTGACAGGTAGTGCACAAGAACAAATCCTGCAGGGACATATAAAATATGTATGTAGGTAGGGAGTAATGTAACTCTATTTAATAACGAATGTAGAGTACTTTGATCTGCTACTAAGGTTATTGGGTTTCTTCCAGTTAATTACATCCTGAGATTGAAACAAGTAAGAACCTCATTAGGCATTAAAAAGATACCAGATTTTTATGTGTCGACTATTATTAATTTGCTGATTCTTAAAGGCCGTTGCAGTGATAAAAAGCCGCCGTTTTCCCACAGTGGATACATAATCACATTAGAGAGCAAACCAGTTGGAGTCTTGCAGTCTCTCACAGACAGCTTTTAGTGATGGCTGACATGAAAAGCTGAGGTTATGATCAGGACAGCAGGAGGTGGATGGTCCCAGGACCCCTCATCTCGCTCTCCCCTGCAGTGTCCACGTCACCAGGGACTGGAGTCACCCCTGGGTGCAGTTGGACACTCTTAAGCTTTCACTGTTTAGGGGATGGGAGGCTTTTTTTTAATGGAAATAGGGAAGTGCTGTCTCTACAAACCGGCAATGATGAGAATGACCGCAGTATGTGAGAGGTTTTAACCTCTTTGCTTTAGCTTCTGGTCTACAGTCAGTCTCTTCATGCTAAAATCTTATAAGGCTATATTTTCATCTTTTATCATATAATTTCTTTATTGCAGTATGTCTAATTTCTTTTTACATTTTAAGAAATTATAATATAGTTGGTGACAGAGGATTTGACATTTTATTCTTTTATTGTATCTTGACACTTTTATGGGAAAACTGGTTAAAAGAATTAATGCAATCTTTACATTTTAGTAAACAGTAATTCATTGGGGGTGTGAAGTAGGCACATATATACACTTTGCTTTTAGATCTCATCTTAAAACGTTTTACAGAAAGACTTATCTTAACTCGCACTTCTCAATCTTTTGGCTTTTTCTATTTTTTTTCCTCTATTTTTTGACTTGTGAAATATGAGGATGAATACAGACAATCATTTGCTCTCCCATCAGTCCATGGCAGAATAAATCTGCCAAAATAAAATGCACCAAAATATGTAGTTTCAAGCCGACAAGGCAGCAGCTGCGAGAGGGTTCCTATAGGTTCAGTTTAGTCAGAACTCTGTGGCATATTCTGTAAGTGAGATGTGCAAAACAAATACACATCTGAATGAAACTTCAAAATGAAATTCAATATATTCCGATGTGTGAATGTAATCTTAAAGAGATCTGTGGATTTGTGCATTAAACCCAAAAACTCTTATGAATCACCTCAGAAAACTTGACTTCTTGGTCTCATTAACAACATCAGTCTCTCCATCTTCTTTCTCATTAAGCTCAGCAGGTTGGAGCAGCCTGTCAGTGCCTATGCTGTCTGCTTGACATTTTGTTTCTCAGCAAATCTTTTTTTTTTTTCTAGTTTACACTGTGGTAATTGGAGTTTGTCTCTCATGCTGGTGCCAACAGAGCTCCTTAAACAAAACACCACAATACAGAACTCAGACATTGTCTGGCTTTACCTTCAGTCAGTCAGCATAGCCATTGTTCTTTGTCTTATTCACATAGATATGCAGTTACACACACACACACACACACACACACACACATACACACTGCAGAGTTTAAGTTTCATTTAAGAATATCAATGGGAAGTTCCCCTTCTATATCATACTTTCCAACAAGGCTAGTGGGTCAAAAATGGACACATAAAAAGATAAAAAGGATTCTGTATATTTAACCAAATTACATAAAAGCTTAAATGGATTTGTGATGAAACCCCAAGCTCAAAAACCATGTCTGTGAAATCCATCATGGTTTTCACAAGCTTTCCCTGGCGATTAGTATTGGCTAGAGCGTTGGCGTTCACTACAAAATCAAAACCATATTCATTCTGGCCAGACACGCTTGTGTGCTCGCAGAAAGTGTCTCAGTTGCTCACCCCGTGATTTATAAACGTTTATCTCACCACAGCGGCCAAATCAAAGGCCTGGGAAAAGGGAACAAATTAACAGAAAGGTATTTAGCTTTTCTAAGGGACCTAATTTTAAAAACCGCAGTATTCATAAAGCCACAGTGCATAATTATGTTTTTATAGCTGTATAAACTATAATGTTACCTTGTAATTTCATGGTTACAAACGTAGCAATTTGGAGACCCCAGTTTTGCTTTGGCTTTGTTTGTTTGCATTTTTGCGTAAGAAGTTATGCATGTTTTTGAAAACTGAGCTCTAATTTTCACAGGATGTGGGATTTTTTTTATTTTTTTTTATTTTTTATAAATGTTACATGTTGTGACTAAAAATCGCATGAATCCTGGAGCAACAGGTGTGCAGTGAATGTTGGCAGGAGGTTTGGCAAGTCATATAAGCCTGAAACTGTTGATTATACTCTGCTGCCTGTATAACAATCTGCAGTGGTGCTGTGACTCTAGACTGGGACAAATGAAAAGGTTTCACCCTAACAAGCACCATGTAGCCTACTATCAGTCATACTGTATGAAATAGGAAATGTTTCAGCCACAGTACAATGGCTCTACATGCCTGTTGTGGCTGAATGGACAGACAGTTGGGATCAGGAAATGTGACTTTACATGTACGTATATACTATGAGATGATAGAAATTTGGCAGCTGTCAGAGATTTTGACATACCGTTTGTGGAAATATCTGGTAGTTTCTTTATATAAAATTTTATAGTAATCTTTAGGGCACCAGTACAGATTATTATTTTATTCATCTGTAAGTTATTTTCTTTCAGTTAACTGAGTAATTCTTTGATAGAATATCAGAAAATAATGAAAAATGCCCATCCATCACAATTTCACACTGTTTCAGGTGACATAGTCTAACTGAAACTGGGAGTTCAGAACATCTGATAATGATATATGGGCTTGTATTTTTTTAACCAACATATGACATTCGAAATGGGTCCATTAGATTTGTTTGTTTGTTTTTTCATTAAGATACATACCGCATGTGACATTTTATAGTTGAATAATCAGCTTGATAGTGCTCTCGGGTGGACAAACTAGCCGGGTCAATTTATTGCTCTAGCTCGACAAGGTGATTGTAACTAATAGTTCAAACCTGAAAAGATACTCAATTTACAATGATACAAACGAGAAGAAATGATTAAATCACCACATCCGAGAAGATGAAACGAGCAAATCTTTTGGCATTTTGTTCGATAAATTCAATCACTGATCAATATGAACAACTGCCCATTAACTAACTATAACTAAATTATATTTACCATAAATCATTTCAGCAGTTTTTGAGTTTTTGATCCTGTGTTTTAAAACAAAAAAATGTTGTATACTTACATGCCACATTACAGTATGCTGTATGGTTTAATGTGGAACTGAAATGTTCCAGAGAAAGTTTCAGTATTTCCAACCTTGTTACAGTTCAACTTCTGCTACAGATGAGTGACAGTCGCTAAGAGGCAACAGGATGACTCATGCAGTGTGGCCGTTGTTTTCAACAGGTGCAGGTACATTTTGTCAACCATAGTATGTAAGTGAAAATGTGAAGGACGAAAACAGCGTGGGCTTCTACCAACTCTACTGTAAAAACTCAATTTGAACTCCATCATTTCTTGTATTTCTTCCCTTACACAAACATCAAAGGCTGCCTCTATCTACATTACTCTGCTTGTATTGACTGGGATTACTTATGGATTATGCTGATGGACGTGTGGATGGAAATTTCTCACATAAATTTGAACTGTGGCTGTTTTTGTGCTCCACAGGCTTCCACTGCTTTTACATGCAAGCTATTAAAAGTGGTACAATTTGCCAAGGCAATATTCCTCTGACATTATTCCCATGAACTCAGTGTAATCATTTAAGAGCTCTGAAAATAAATAAAATGTAATGAAAGCTGATCTGATTGTTTCAACGTGACATGAGGTAATGGTTAAAAAGATGACTCTGTAAGAAGGTAGCCACTGCTGTTCTTATCATAGTGGGGCAGTTATTCCACCATCAGGGAGCAAAGACTGAGCAGCCACATTAGTTGTGTAATGGTGGCATTATTTCTTCGGGCTGAGGCTTCACTAGTTCCCTCTTGGCCATGTAAGACAGGTGCTCTAGTTTCAACCTTGGCAGCCTGAGCTCAAACATAAATAATGGCCTTTAAGTGCACCTCAATTGTTGCAATAATTCATGCCAAATGCAGTGAGAATATGGGTTTCTTTTTTTTTCCCGAAATAATGGTGGAGCTCTAAAAGGCCTTTAAACCTGGGTAGGCGGTGTAGATGCAGAGAGGAGAGCAGCAGGGAAGCATAATCAGCCAAATGTAGACTGTATACAACTGTCTATGCGATTAATGTGACATTTGAATATATTTGTGGGTGTTTGGTACAGAAACAGATTGTGCTTTACTGTCAGACAGGCAGAATTTGAGATAAGCAACACATTTGTTGGCATTAATGTATAATTAATACATGTACATCGAGTACAAGTCTTTACATTATTGTATGTATTTAGTAAATGTTCATACACTCACAATAACCACTACAACAAATGACATCTATATAGAAGTTCAGCATGTTTAACTGGTTATACTATAAATAAGAAGGACAAATGCATCAGAAGAGAGAACAACATGAGATAGAAAACACATGCATTGATGTATAAAACAACAATTACTGTTACGTTTATAATCGTCAGTATTCTAATTAATTTTGATAGAGATTATCAGTCATTACATCCAGCCTTACCAGAAAGTATCAAAGTCTCAACTCTCAACACTGTCTGCCAAGAAAGAGTACCTGCCCATGTCCAGCAGGGGGGGATAGGTCACTGCTTGATTGGGCTGTGACTGCTTCACCTTGAATTTAAATTTCAAGTGTCCCTCTTCCACTGGATGAGAAGTAGTCATAGCATGAGTTTAATACAGATACAGAATAAAGATTTAAATCAAGACACGAATTCAACTCTGATGTTATATCCACACTGCACCTGCATTAGAGAAGAAGAAACAAAAAAAAGACATTTGTTGTAGTTTTACTGCTGTGTGTACAGGTATACTAGGCAAAAAAAGCTTGAATGATTGTATAACACATCACACAGTGGTGTTCTTGCCGTTTATTGGAGCCTTTATCAGTTGTGTGTCTGGGTAGTCTCCAGCAGAGAGTGTTAAAGCAGCTGTGGGAAAGCAGAGGTGAGCTGGAGAGGTCGTAAATCTTCCTCAGCTCACAATAGTGTTGGCTCACTGACCAAGTGACACGACTTCAAAGAGAGAACCCCTGTCTTCAAATGAACTTGTTGCCTTCACTGATGCAGGTTTAGCTTGGCCAGCTGTTTCAAGTGTGTGTGTGTGTGTGTGTGTGTGTGTGTGTGTGTGTGTGTGTGTGTGTGTGTGTGTGTGTGTGTGTCTTGAGATTGACATCAGTGGGCCACCAACCAGGAGCAATGACTGACACCTTTTGGATGACGCTGTCGTGTGTGTGTGTGTGTGTGTGTGTGATTTTACTTACCAGTCTAGAAGAAGTGTTTGCAAGCTCAGCATCAAACGTCATTCCTTTACTCACCAAGAGCTGTCTCCAGTGGTGGAAAGCAACACCAATGTTAACTCTTGTCTCTATCACGTCTTTTTGTCTACTGGTTAGCACGCTAACCAGCTAACCCCGGCCCGTCTTGTCTCTTTCCGATAGCGACTCACTGCAGCCTCCAATCTGCCCTGAAGACCAAGTGCTGCTCAGAGGACGAATTCTAACTTTTGCCTTGTAAATGCAATGATGGCCGAAGCTCTTGTAACTATAACCACCACTCTCTTTAAACCACATTCAAAAATATACAAATAACCCCTTTGAACCAAATCGATATGAAAATCAGCTTGCTTAAGAGGTAATTATCACGCTTAATATCATATGTGTGTTTGTTGTTTTCAAAATTGCTTGCAAGAACTGTCGTTCCAAAAGACATCTAAAACGACTCTTTGGAAAAAGGTCACTGGAAAATTGCATATGTGATGAATTCAGCAGGAAAAAAACTGCTTGAATCTCACTGTTCTCAGGCAGAAACTAAGTTTAAATTCTCGCTCCAGAACAGAATAGTAAAATCTATAAAATATGTAATAAAATGTAGGGATGGAAGCACATTTTTGTGCCATTTTGTTTCCTAGCACAGAGTCACACCCACTGGAAAGGCACAAAATAATATCTTAAAAAGGACTGCAGCATGAGCTTGGACATCTCATGAAAGTCTGTGATTGGCTGCTGAAAAGAAAAAGGCGTTTTCTCAAGAAAGTTTGTGGGAAAATACTTCTCAAAAGATTATAGGCAACCTTGGCAGAGGATACAGAAGCTGAATACAATGGATCCCTTTGGTTTTACACGCTGACACAAGAATTTGCGGAACAGTTTTTCTTTTCACAATGCATAATATATTTATATAATGTGTTTTTGCATTCTTTTAAGAAACAAATTAACCCGTCTGCAGAAAAAGCCCAAACACCCTTATGAGGTGTCGTTGTTCCTCTAAAGGGACATCTCACTTTAACACGTGTACAGTCTGACTTCCACTTATTGTGAAAGCAGTCCAGGCTGATCATGTGTCAGAGGGCCTGCAGGGTGTTTGAGCATTCCAGTAACAGCAACGTCCCTCCAGTATCTTCCTGTATTACTCTTTCTTCATGGGATCTGTCCTTGTGCTAACTTTGAGCTGTATACTTTACCATCAGTCTTTCACCCACCGGCTCTTGTCTCACCCCTCTCTTCTCTTTCCTCCTCTCTCTCTCTCTCTCTCGCTCTCTCTCTCGCTCTCTTCCCATCTCTCGTGTTGGTTGTCTTTCCGTGTCAGAGACTAAGCAAACAGAGTCGTGTGTGAGCGGCCTCATAACTCCCCGTTCCTGAGAGACTGGGAGCTCTCAGACGAGCACAGCTGTGTCTTCATTTGTCGGTCATGTTCGGCATTCCCCAGATATCTCCAGGAGGCTCCTGGGCTTTTTCTGTGTTCTGGTTTGACCTTGTGCCCTGTGAAAGGCTGTGTGGAGGGGAAGCAAAGTGGGCACGTTTTCAGGTACGGTTATGAGGTGGATGGACACATGAGATGCATTGCTCAAGAAAAAGTAGGGCTGGACGATGTGGTTGAAATCAGCAAGGCAATAAATCACATGTAACCTGATTACCTTAAGCTATCAAATCTTTATATAAACCAGTGAAAATAACTGAAACAAATAATCGATTATCAAGTAACTTGTTGATTATTTTTCTGCACTGACTATTTGCTTCAGCTCTAAAACTGATCAAATTGTTGTTGAATGTAATGACTTATGTTCCCCTGTTTTGCATTACACCAGACCAAACTTTTGACACGTGAAACAACAACTCATGTAACTCATTTTGTTACTCTTAATAGTCGACAGAAGTTTGGAAAACGTGAACATCATATAATCATATCATCATAATATAATTCCACGGAAAGTCGTTAAGTGAAAATGCTGAATTTAGGGCTGAAACTACCAATTATTTCATTATCAACCAAGATGACTAGTATTTATGTGTTCATTATTGCCTGAAAAGTACACTCAAACCTGTAATTGATTATCAAAATAGCTGGAGATTATTTCTATGCTGACTAATTGAATATTTAACCTAATGTTCAAAGTCTAACTGAATCATCACTCAACTCTAGATGAGAGTCTGCAGCTCAAACAGCATGAGAGCAAGAGAGAGAATAGGAAGGCCATGTTGTTGCAGCAGAGCTAACAAAAAGAAAAGGAAAACGAAAGAGAAGAGAAAGGCAAAGTGATAAAGCAGAGCGCAGATGGTATGTGTGAAGAGATGGGAGTGAAGAAGGAAAGAGAAAGCGAGGAGACCTGTCCATGTCGGTCTCCTGGCTAACACAGATATCAGCGGGAGGCCAGCATGTGTTTTCTTCAGCTTAACCAAAGGAGGTTTGCACTCCCCCTGCTCCCTCTTCCTCCCCCTCCCTTTTCCTCCCCTACTTGCAGATCCCCTTGACCCCTCTTCTCTTTCACCTTGCAGGCGTGAATCATCAGACACGCACACATCTCTATCCGCACCCTTCTTCCTACTCGCTCCTCTATTCTCACTTCTGTCTCTTTCTATCTTTTTCTTTTACTTGTTCACTCTCTTCCTCAATGGTTCAGAATTGGGGTCTCTCTTCCTTACTCTCTCTCTCTCTCTCTCTCGTTCTGTCTTTATCACTTTCTCTCATCTGTTTCTTGGTGCATCTGGCGAACATGAGCTGTGGAAAGACAACAGACAAGTAATGGGAGAAGTGTGTGGGCGAGTGTGTGTGTGTGTGGGCGAGTGTGTGTGTGTGTGTGTGTGGGGGGGAGGCTGTGTACATCTGCATGTGTGTGCATATGCACAGATGACAAAGTCAACTGCACGTCTTTGTCAGCTAAAACCCATCTGAAAGTATTTTCATATGAGCTTTTGGTTCTGTACCGACACTGAACCAACACCCACAAAACCACTGACACTTGAGTCGCTAAGCTGTCCAACACGACTGCTGAAATCTCTCAATATGCACCAATGTGTCTTAATATCATGAACATGCTCTGCATTTCAAGAGCTGGCAAGGAAGCCTGGTGGTTGGGTCCGTCTGTCCTGTAATACGAAGACCGATTGAAGAAGACAGATTTGATCCCCTTAACAGCAAGTGTGTCCATCTGTCTTGGTCTCAGCAACAACTGCACAGAATCAGACAGAAACGTACCGGTTGATTTGTCAGGTGACTGTCGTCATTCCTACATAAGTTCTCATAACTTAAAATGGTTTATGGTTTATCGATGCAGACTGTGTTTGTCTTAGATTACTTTTATATGTCTTGTTATTCAATTAGGGATGGTTTCAACAGCCAGGTCTATTTTGAGCCGAAAATACCTGGATGTAACATCTCTCTCTCTCTCTCTCTCTCTCTCTCTCTCTCTCTCTCTCTCTCTCTCTCTCTTTCTCTCTCTCTTTCTCTCTCTCTTTTTCTCTCTCTCTCTCTCTCTCTCTCTCTCTCTCTCTCTCTGTAAGTACAGATTGTGAACTATAAGACTCATTTATACTCAGTGATAGTACTCTGTGTTCATTTCGTCCAAATTTAAGCTTAAGCTTACGGATACGGACGAAACGCAGCAGTACCACTGGAAATCGCGGGGGCAGTGTAGCCAATAGATTACGCGAGACACGACCAAAGGACACGATGAAGAAATTTTAGAAATGAAAAGAACTTTCTTATAAAATACATTACTAGACCTCTGCCACTATCACCATGTTTATCATTGTCAGAAACCTTTGACTCTGTGTTTTCCTCTGTGGTATTGCTTGACATCCATGCAAATGTAAATGAGTCACTGAAGTACGTAGGCAGTACGGGTTACATCTATTTTCGTACGTAAAGAAAGCATAAATGAGCCCAACATGCATTTAAAGTGCTCTGAGTGCTTTATGAAATGCAGGCCATTTATGAAATACGATCTTATTTAGCTTGTTCAGTGTCAATGTTTAGGCATCCCTTGTACATATGAAACCTCAAGTACCATCATACCCACACCAGATTATCAAGATGCAGCAGCAGATTATCTGACAAGCTGTTGCAAGTACAAATAGCTGAGACCCTTCTCAAATCTGTGAATTGTATGTTCAATATAATAACATGACAGTGAATTAGGTCAGCTCCAAACTTACCTCTGCACTTTGACTCTGGCTGTATGAATAACTTCCAAGATGTTATGACTATAGGGCTGCAAAAGTTTGTTTTTTCACTATTGATTAAAGAGAGATTACTCTCTTGATTCATTGTTTGGTCTGTAACATATCAGGAAAATATGCCCATCACAACTTCTAGAGAGTTTTGAGAAAAGTTTAGTTTATTATATCAGAACATCAAATATTCACATTTTCAAGTTTTTGCTTAAATGCATCAGATGTTTAATTATTCATTACAATTGTTGCAGATTAATTTTCTGCTGTGCAACTAATTGATTTATCAAATTGTTTCATGTCTAAGTCACTGCATTATATTTCAGTTATATTTCATTTTAAAACACTCTACCACCTCTTATGGGAAAAAAGATCCCTTGTATTAGAGTATATATTCATCATGGATAAATTGTAAAGTTTAGGGTTAAATCGAACGACCTACTAATGACACTGGCACCGTAATTGATTATCTTTGTAGACAAAGGTGATCAGTCAAAACAGGTATTTTTTTTCCAACAGAATTTTTCAGTATCAGGAAGTAATGTTATCTGAAGCGATGGGTTTTAAAGGGATCATTGCTCTGACACTTCTTTGTTAAACTCTTCACACTGTGACTTTTGAGCTGAAGCATATGAAGTGTTAGGTTGTATAAGACAGTGTTCAACTTTTGCATTTCGCATATTAACCTTCCATGGCCATGTGCTGCTAATGAATGGTGGGTTTGTGGTTCAGACCAGGCAGATGCCAAGTCCTGGATGTGCAGAGCCTGCCAGTGACCATCGGTCTAGCTACACTGTTTAGCCCCGCTGCGAGGAAATATGACCACCTGATGGTCTAATTCGCTAAGAACTAACATCTGTCAAGCTAAAACATAGTCTGAAGTGTAAACACACAAAGTTTGTATTGGGTTCTGTTGGAGGCAGCCTGGTGGTTTGTACTTTCAGCACACCTACAGAACAGCACAAGCCACCGACCACATCTCGACCATCTCTGGCCTCACTTTGCCTGAGGTTTCCCCTTGAAGTACCTTTGCTAGCACCTTGCAAGCCGCAAAACACTAACTGACTTGGGGAAGTGACAAATTGAGGGGTTTTGGCAGTCTGCTGGCGGTAGAACATGCCTGTTTACATGGGAGAATCCCACAGAACCACAGACATGTCTCTGACAGCCAATGAGAGAGCAGGAGAGGAGTGACTGGAAGGAGAGCTGCAGGAAGAATGAAGGAGGGAGAAAATAAAAGAGGGAAAGAGGAAATTGAACCTGTTTCTGCCGAGATGTACAAGAAACGTCGGCAGGTCCCAGAATGCACATGCCTTTCCCAAAAACATTGTTCTAGTGACTTGCAACTCGACATTCAGTCTAATTCTCATTAATATTTTGGCAAATATTAGATTGATTGCCATACCTTTTGGTTCAGAAATTCATGATTCCCAGATAATGAATCTTACCAACTTTGGTGAGTCCCTGACTTCTTTTCTAGCACCACCGTCAGGATGAAATTTGTGGTTTTGAATGTAATGCGTCAGCGACTATTTGATGGATTATCATGAAATTTGGATCAGTCATGTCCCCCTCAGGATACATTACAACAATATATCCATCTAGCACTAATATCTGGTCAGAATTAATTTACATTGGTCCAATGCTTTGGTTTATGATGAAATACCTGCAAAAGTTATGACATTCCCATCAGCCTCAGCTGTACTTTGTGTTTAGTGTTATTTAGCAAATGTTAGCATGGTAACATGCTGAATTAAGATGGTAAGATTGTAATCAAATGCAATTATTCCTCTTCTGCCAGGCTTTAACTTTTTTTTTTTTAATATATACTTTTTACAACAGACTTCTTCAAACCAATAAATTACTGAAGCCATTGTCTTTAGCCTGTGTGTTGAGCTGGCTGTGGAGCGAGGGCTCAGGTTTCTTTGCAAAGACAAAACCTTAAGATGCTCTGACAGAAACGTCTGACAGAGGAGAAATCCTATCCTGCACATGTCATTGTAGTTCAGGAATATTATATGATTTAGAGGGTGGGGAGCACAGGGCTATGGAAACACAGAACACAGTGGCAGGGCACACAAAGGACGCCTGTTCTTTCACAAAGGAAACTTTGTTGGCATTTTCTCAGTGCCTTGGAGAAAACTAAAGAATAAACAACAGTTTGCTGTCCACTGCCTCTGACGTGATTGTGTTTCAACAGCTCTTCCAAAATGGAAATGGGTTGGATTTAGATTCATCCGAGGCAAATCTCAGCTTGATGCTCTATTTGGTCAACAACTCTATGGCTTCATTGTGAAATTCAGGGGTAAACTCCACAACAATCACAAAAGACAGCCAAGCGGTTGAGGCTTAAATCTGTTTGTGACATCTGAATGTAATTTTCAGAGGGTCGCCGCTCTGTCTCCACTTGTCCATCTCTTTTCTTTCAAAATACTCACACATGAAAAGCTGTATTGGAGAATTTTAATAGTGTATGGTGTTGCTGACTAAATAAATAAATGAAATAAAGCATTTTCGCATATTCCATTTCTTCTACCTTTTTTAAAAAAGAAAAAAAAAAAGTTTTTATCAATTTCTTATCCAAAACAAAATGACAAACACAACCTCTTTTGAATTTATTGTTTAGCTAAGAGAACACAGACAAATTAATTATGCAGGGATTTAAAAATGAGAGATTTTTATTGTGAATTAATTGTAATTTGCAAAGTAACATGCTGAACATTGAGTTTGAAAGTTCTGTTGATTACTTATTTTGGTTGTAATCTGTAAAACATTCACATCTCCACATTATTCCCTTTTGCCAGAGGCAAGAGAAAAGTTTCATTTGAGCAAAGCTCCATAGGAAATTAATTAGATGAGATGGAAAATGTAGAAAAGATGCACATGATGTTCTCCAGGCTGATTTTCTGGGGATCATATCTGTTCCAGGAACTGATACTGATACAGTGTGAGTCCACTGCTGCGCCATCCCATTCATCAACCTTCGAATAGAAAAGAGGAATACAAAAGGAACACTGTCAGAACACACACTTTCAACAGCTGAACAAGCTACACCTGTGTCAGTGAAGGCAACACGTTCATTTGAAGACAGGGGCTCTGTCTTTGAAGAAGTGTCACGAAGCAAACAAAGCAAGTGGTCTGAGGGGGCTTTATATGACCTCTGTGTTCCTACAACCGCCTCACACTGTTGGTGACGCCGCAGCAGGAAATCCAGGAAGAGCTGCCACTTTAGAAACCAAACATTTAGCGTCTTCCAAAGTTATAGTAGAGGGACAACAGTACATGGAAATAAGTTCTTAAGTAGTTTTCTTCAACTGTGACTGTAGCAGATGCCAAAAGAATAAAAGGGGTAAAGATTTGTGGTTGTGGAGTCCTGCTTTCTTTAGACAGAAGCTCACTGGATCCTGCTGAGAGGACAGTTTGTACTCGCGTGGGAGGTTCATTATTGACCTTTAGGAATGCATAATTGTGATAATATATTCTGCACTTTCTTCATTATTATTGATTTGTCCCCTCATGTGGTTGGACGCCCACATACGACACCAAACATAAGACTATCAATTGGACAAATAGAACAAATCCACAGAGTCACTTAGTTGAAATTCCAATTTATATACCTACGTCAACAAACTTTATCATAGCTGAATGAGTAGTTGTAATAATGAGAAAAATGTCATATGCATGAAAGTATCTCAAGAAAACAAATTTCTGCAGAATAATCATTTTAATTTACTTTACATGTGTAGGCTACTTAGTGACATACATTCTTTACATTTGAGTGCTTAGTACTGAATTCAGTAGCAACCATTCCCCAACCTCTGCTCCCCATGACCAGCAGAACCAGGCAAATATCAGAAACTGTGAATATCTGATTCTGTTGCATGTGACATCAGAGCTGCAGCAGACGAAGCCATAATTTTAAAACCGACACAATAAGCCCATCATGAGGCACACTGTAAAACTTGAGAGCTGAGAGGTTCTGCTGATTCCCATTCATTACAGATAGAGAAGGATAAACTGTCTTTTCCAAACCCAGTTCATTTCCAAAGAATTGTCCTCATGACTGCACAAATTCAAGAGAAAGATTTCCTACAATGGAAACAAGAAGTTGTCATTACAGCTATACAGATTTATTTGTACTAGCTATACTTTGGCATTCATTAATGCAAGCTAAGATATAATATCTGAAAGATTATATGGGAACAGTTTATTTTTTGCAGACCAAGACCAGTACTTCTGTATTGAATTTCCTTGAAACAATTAAGTGAAATCTGTGTTTATAATACCTTGAATAACACTTCCTCGAACATTATGACAATAGATGATTGTAATAGTTGTAATAATTGTGGTCTACATTTCTCAGGTAATGATACATTATTTATTTTTTGTAGCGTATAAAACAATATCCAGCGTTGAATGTGATGAGGCTACAGTCTTTTCAGCCAATTTCCTTAATGTTTTCCTGTTTGGTTAGTTCACAAATTTGTCTTTTATATGCGGTTCTATCACAAAATAGCCCGAAAAGATGAATGCATGTGAACATGTAACAGATTTCTCATGAAACGGTTTCTTTCCTGATTGCTGAGTTTTTTTTTTTTTTTTTTTTTTTTTTTTCCATGATAGTTATTTAACTTGGAAGGAACAGGCCTTCATTCAAAGGACTAGCCAGCGTTTAATCAATTTGCTGCCATCTTGATTAGCCAACGATCCACCAATCTGCCCGGTAATCAGCAGCAATTAGCCTGGTCTGAAATAAAATCTCCTCCTCAAACCTCCTATGTGCATTTTGTCTAACTTATCAGTCTGGTCCGTTCACCAATGGCAGGGGCTCGTTCAAGTTCCTGTGATTACCTTTGGCGTCATCCGAGCTGCTATCTCCTCTCCTGTGTAGTGAGGCCAAAAATGTGCAGGCATTGAAGGGGGACTAATGGGCCAAATCGTGAATGGTCCAGATGGCTGCAGAAGGAATTGGTCTAAGCTGACAGTTTATCCAGGCATCCGACAATTACAGCCTCCTACTGAAATAAAAGGCAACATTTGGATAGTTCATTTAGATCTTAACAATAGAGAGGAAATGTCAAAACACATTCCCACACACAAATGGAACCATATGGCAGCCATCTTACCTGGGTCTGGTTCAAAACCTGCTATTTAGAGCGTATGGAAAACTAGTACTTCAAAAAATCTATTTCCTCCTTAAGCTTTTACTGTAACTGTTACAAGTCTTATCTGTAGCCATGAATACTCGCTAATTGCTTTTTAACTGGATTAAAAAAGTTTTGTCATCCAAACTCTGAAGATATTTTCACAAAGAAAAACATTCTTCAAGCTGACTGTGTCCTAAAAGGATAAAGGGAAAACTATTTTAAATAATGACTTGAAAACTTGTTTCTGAATTCTTGATTATGCCTATAGTAGAGTTGAGCTTTGTTAAGTCAGTAAAATGTTACCTGCAAGCTAAAAACTAAAGGCAGGAAGAACTGGTTGACGTTGCTGATCACCATTAAATATGCTAGTGGAACAGCTTCTACATCTTGCCTCTGCATCTCCTCTTTAAAAATGTTCATATGACAAACAAATAGTGTATTAGACAACATTAAATAATGAAGGTATTTTATTGTCACTCTCCGCTATGAGAAATAATACCTTACACTGGCTGTGGGTTTGAAATTCTGCCTTACCAGCCGTTCAGACCCAAAACAGCTCTGCATTAAATCAACACAAGGAGGTGTGTTGGTGAAGGCTGAAATATAAACCAGGAAGTCCAGTTTGAATAATTGACCTGTAAGTCTTAAGGCTTTTTAAGGGGATTATAATATTGTTAAGAAGAATTTTACAACTTTGAAAGTTGTCACGGCGACAGTCACCAGGTTAATAACAGTAACAAACTGTCGGGCTTGCATATATTTCATAGGCTTAACAATGCATTGGTGGCAAAAGTTGAGCAAAGTTCAACTTCATTTTGCCGGACAACAATACGTTCTTAGACTTGAAGTGTTTTCCCTGTTGTAGCTTCCAGGCAGCCAGTAGCTTCAGCTCATGTCAGCACAGAATCCAAATCCACTTGCAGAGACTTGAAACTTGCTTGAAATACATAAAACATCACAGTGGGCACCTTTTAATGGAGTCGGAGTTGTTGTTGCTTGAATTTGAAATAGGAGACTAATGGTGTAGAACCTTTCCTGGTGCATTAAAAGTGCTTGTGAAAAGCCTGGGAAAAGGAGTATTGAACTTGTGTAAAAAACCTAGAGTGCAGCTTGGGTTGGAAAAACTCCACACCAGTTTGGTGTGGTCTAACTAAAGCTTTTTATTCAGCTAACTCTTTTATGGGGGAAAAAAATGAACATCTTGTTGACTTCCACATCAATTTATCCTCTTACAGTACTTTCAGATTGATGACTTCAGATACATATATATAGGCTACAAAAGCATGTGGTTGAAGGCTTTAGTGTGCCAAAACATAAAGCTCGGCTGAAAGCTTTCATATCCCTCATTAGTTTGGTCCACTGGCAAGTGATAAAAGATTCTTAACATTCATTTTGAGTGCGTTCAATTCATAGAAAACAAAACAAATAAAGAGTGAATGAAAAACAGATGGTTTTGGTGCATAATACAGAATCAATTCCCAAACATCTGCTGCAAATAAGCCAGGGAGACATGGAGAGAAATAATAATTATGCGTGAAACTCAAATATAGACATGACTACAGCTTGATCGGAGCGTCCTTCTTCTCTTTGGAAACATAATGATACAATAATGTGTTTAATAGTTTTCGGAATAGGACAGAAAACACATGACTTCATAATAATGAGAGAGTGAGTGCCATATTTCAACACATAAAGAAGGGCGTGGTTGTGGTGTGTGTGCAGACTGGTGTCTCAGTCCCTGCAGGTATGGCAGCAGGTGCACTCATAATTCAAGAGTCAAGAAGACCTTTTCTGTGATATTACACCCAAGGTGGGATTTGCTAGAAGTTGTTCAGCTCAAATTATGAAGCTATGTGAGTCACCACTGAATCAATCATGTTCGTTTTTGCAGATCAGTGGCAAGTACAACCCTTGTTGTGAGCCAAAATAATCCTTGGAACCAAATGTAAGTATCTAAGTAATGAAATTCATGGACAATTTGATTCCAAGTACATGCTGATCCATAGCAAAAAGTGATTTTCATGGATGAACAATACAACTGTGTGAGATAATCCCCTCCCAAAGTGATCCCTCTATCTGCAACTGAGAGCTCTTCAGATCCTGGTAGACGGGACCCAGAGCGAGATGAGCCCAAAGATAGAAGGACAGATTTATTGCACCCCAGATGCGCCTGATTTACGACCATTGTTTAATCTCCAGATTCCAACCACATGAAGGTCTTATATTTGGAGCCTTAATTTATAGAAGTCAGAGAATGCAGGCTTAATGTTTTCTCTCTCTGTAGAAGATGAGCCAGCACTGTGACTAGGCCAGATAAACAGATGCTTGGATTAACATTGATCTTATAAACAGATGTGGGGAAAGGTCATCTCTTCAACAGCCTGCATCAGTTTTTTTTTTTTTTTTGTCAAATACAGAAAATACTGCATCTAAACAACACTGAATCCAATATGAAAGCCGTTTTTACTCATTCACTGTTTGGTTTTAAAAGGTCAAATTATAGCTGCAATGCACAGTATAATCTCGGACTCGACCGATTCATCTTCAAAAGTCGGCTTTTTGACTGAAATCCTCAGTTGACTTTTTAAGTTTTATTCTATTTTGAGAAGAAATGTAGGAGTCCGAGGGGAGTCCACTCCAAAGCTTGATGTTAGAGCTGGTAGGAGGCAGGAGTGTCACACAAGTAATTATACATTATAATATGTCTCCCATTTTCTTATTCCCACCCCTTGGCGTCACAGGCAAGTTCTCATTACCAGTTCGGCTGAGCTGAGGGCCCCAGGCGACTGGTTTTTCCCAGCGATCTGGGGTTCCTGTGTTGTGGTGGGAGCGTCAGCAGAGGCGACACAGGCGAATGTTGCTGTTTATTTCCATTCTGTCATGTGTGTGAATCTGATTACAGGTCGCTAAGTCAATATTTAGCTTCTGCGGACGGCATCATCGTCGGCCAGTTTATTTTTTCTGGGCCCCGCCACATCTGCTGCCAATGTCAGGCGCGGTAGCCAACGTGTGCCGCTACCGGGAAGGAAAGCAAACAATGAGTCTGCAGTCCTGGTCGAGTGAGTCAGGCAAAAGAGTGGCGAGCATGAAACCATGATTTACAGCTGGGAGTCGGACTGGTTCGAGGATGTTGGTGCTCGGAGCGGTTTGAGGGATGCCTTAATGATTCTGATGAGGGGTCAGGGAAGTTTATAGTAAAACACTAATTCCCCACTTCGGCCTCATTCATGTTTGAAAGAAAAACAAACCACAAGTCGATAAAAGCAAAAACACACTTTTTACATTACATACAATTTTGAAGTATATAATGTTCAAGCGGTCACTTCCTTCTCAGTTGATTGCAACAGTAGAAACATCTCGTCAGTGCACTTCACTGTTAGATGTGTAGACTGTGTAGAAACTGCAGGGACAATAATTGTTTTTCATGCATTTTTTCATTTGAGTCCCCTTGTCTGAGAATCTTGCATGGGGGCTGCCACTTTATTACGAGCCAAGAGGAACACTAGGTCGAGGCCTCTTTTCATCTGGCCCTCAGGCAAGAAGGATTTGATATTTATTAAAAATAGAGAGCAGTATATTTCTCCCAGTCGTGACTTCATTACATCAGGTTATTCCAGCGAGGCGGACCACACACAGTCACTAGATCTGAAACACCTCCTCTACTTGTTTGCCTGACCTACTATTTAAATTCGAGGGTTCACAGAATCGTGGACTTTCTGTGCCAAAGATGTGCAAGTCAGGACTTCATTAGACTTGGAATAGTTTCTCTGCTGGCTGTTACTTGAACTAAGTTGGCAATTATATAGAATGTGTGGACTTTCTCTTGGTTGAGACTATTTCAACTGTATCGACTGTTTTTTGCTGCCTTTGCATTTGTTGTAAATGCAAATTATTCTATTGTTTTTACAGCCGAATGGTGAGTTTCATACTCGTTCAGGACAATGAGGACAAAATGTCTCGGCACGATCTTGGAGTCCTGCCATGTGTGAGGGGCCTGCACATATTTTTTATTTAGACAACATACATAGATTATACATACTGTGCAAAAAAAAAAAAAGAACAACCCCC